>NC_134963.1:8231612-8536209 GCF_965638725.1 Aptenodytes patagonicus
CGGGCTCCCAAGCTGCGCCAGGAGCAGGCGATGCTCCCTGCTGATGCCGGTGGTGGGGGTGACCTCGCAGCACCAATCCCGCCAGGTAGTGAAATTTGTCTGTAGCAAAATTTGCTGACAGTTGCACGAGTGACAAATTTTAAAGCCAAGTCACTTCTCCGTGGGATAAACTTGCCAGGCTCGGGCACGCTTGACGTTGGCACAATGACCTGATCAATAATTTGGGGTTCTTCCCCTTGAGCCAACACCCTGGTCCCCCCTGCCAAAGCCAAATACATTTTGGGTTTCTCACAAACCATCATGATTTAGAGCTACCACCTTGGTTTTTATTGGCTTGCCCCGTGTGGGGATCGTAGAGGCTAGGGCTGGTGTGGACACTGCACAGCTGGGTCGCTGGACCTGGGTTTGCCCTACCCTGCTCTGCAGTGTGTTGCACCGCTTTCCTGTGAGCTGCTTATTAAACTCTCGGGAAAGTCTGACATGGGAGCAACGCAGTTTCTGCTCCTGAACCGTCTGCATAAAAGGAAATGGCAGCTGCAGCAATGTCACCGCTGCCCCATCCTTCAAACCAGAGAGGAAGAGACTTTTAGGGAATATGCAATGCCCAGGGCGAGGGCCGAGGCTGGAGCGAACCCGACCGGCCCATCAGCTGCTCCCCAGCCGAGCAACTCCCCTGGCTGAAGCAGCAGAGCTGCTGCTATCGATACGAAATGCATGTGTGTGTGTGTGTATGTGCACACACAGAGGGGACCTGCCGCCGCAGGTACTCCAAACAGCAGCACGTTTGCAACGGCTGGACGGAGAGGGAGCCCCACCAGCAGCGCAGCTCGGCCCACGCCCACTGCAGCCCCGCATCCCCTGCCCCTCCATCCACCGCAGGAACCGGCTCGTCTCACATCGGCAGTGCTGACTCTCAGCTCCTGCTTAGAAAAATATTTACATTTCTACCTCTTTACAGGCCAGTGTGGCTGTCCAGCCACGACCCAGTATAAATAGTCACAGAGGCATCATCCTGGGGCTGCAGGCAGCTGGAGACCCACTGCCGGAGCAGCAGCTTCTCCTCTTTGCTGCAGCAGGCTGCTGGTGTTGAAGTGCAGCTGTGGCCCTTTGCGTCCTTCCTGTTGCTTCTCTGTGCGCATATCGCTTTGTTCACTACAAACAGCCTCGCTCACCTGCCAAACCTTATCTTTTCCCCCAATAACATCATTACAATATCTGCTCACCACCCCTGTGGTCACCCAACCCCAACGTGAAACTGGGAAACGCTGGTGGGGAACCATCCTCCTCCCATCAGGGGCAAAGAACGGAGTCAGAGGGTCCTCGAGGAGATCTGTTCCTTTCTGATTACTGCTCGGTACCGCTTGCGGGCTCCTCCACCGGGCAGGCGAGGCGAAGGGCCCGGCCAGACCTCGCGTCTTCCCACCACCCCAGGTCCCAACCAGGAGGGCACCCAGTGCCAGGCTGCCCCCGCCATGATCTGCCCACGGAGGCTTCATGCTCAGGCATCTCCTTTCGCCAGCGAGGCTATAAATAAACCCTCTGACAGTCGCCAGAGAGAACTTGTGTTGCTCCAGATGTTGCCTGGCTTTGCCATAGCAACATCACAACAGGATGTAACATTCGGCCATAACAAGAACCGCTCCGTAAAGAAACAACTTTCAATCATAACAAGAACAAAACCAGACACACAAACTCACCGGCAGTCACAGGGCACCCTCCGGCCATTTCACAGTCCTATCTCGGGGTGCCTCTCTAACGTATAACCTCTTATGTGCAACTCTTGAGATGCAAACCTGCAAACGGCTACGGCGGGGAGATCTCCATCTTTGGGAAGCCAAGATGAGCAGGGAGCGTCGTCTTGTGAATCAGCCAAGGGAAGTGTGAATTAAATGAGCTAGCAGCAAACATCTGACCCCAAAATGGCGTTGGCTAAGGGACAGACTCTGTCCCAAGGACCTCAAAAGCATGCTACAGCGAGAAAGCTGTTGCCTCCCCAAACCGGAGCTCTGGCGTGCAGGAGCCTCTGGGGCTCCCAGCTCAGCACAAGCTTTCCAGCTCTGCTGTGGCTCAGCGCTGGAGAGAGTTAACCCCAGCGTGTAAAAGCTGTACACACACACGCACACTCGCTCCCACTGTTTTCCTTCACATGTCGTCATGTAAGCATGTCTGGGCAACTCTCGGAAGGCCTTGACACAAAGCCAAGCGCTCTGTGCTGGGGCGACTCAGCCTGGGGTCTCTGTCCTGGATCAGGGGAGTGTCAGATGCCGGTTCCAGCTCCTGATGCTGCAGGTCCCGCAGCGGGTACCCTGCCCACGCAGTGGCAGACCAGCTCAGCACTCTGCTCCTGCATCTGGGGGAAGAGTCACGTTTCCATCGGAGATGCTCTCAGGTGTAAGGAGAAGACCAAAACCCTCACAAACCCATCCCAGGGCTCTGTCCTCCATCACCTGCAGATTATTTTCCCAGCTGGTGAACTGCTGTCCATGCGCAAGTCCCTGCAAAGCTGTGAGTGCAGCCCAGAAATGTGCGGGTGACATGAAGTGGCATCAGCTAGCACGTGCCGCATACGGCTCCAGGGTGACACTCGGCTGCAAGGTGAAAGGAAGATGTTCCCCAGCCCCTTGCTCTTGTATTGCTGCACCCTTACCACACCGGAATCAAACCCAGCCTCTGCTAAGGCTGCGGTAGGACTTAAGTCAATTCACCCCAATGAGTTTGTGGCCTGAGCTCCGCGGACGTGAGGAGCTGGCAAATTAGCATCATGAAGTTGGCGGCAAGTGCCGGTTCCTGCCCAGGTCCGGCTGGCTGGGCCCGGCAAGAGGGTTGCAGCTCCTTGGGGCAGCCGGGCTGAGTGCCGGGGCAGGGAGGGCAGGCAGTAAATCACGCTTTCCTGCGCTCAACTGATGGGTGACAGACAGCTGCCAACTCCAAGCCAAATCAACCCAAAAAAACCCTAAAAAGCAAATATTTCTAGTGGGGGTTAACGACTCTTTGAGGCAATTAGCAAGTGTGCCAAAGCCGGAGAGCATCCCCAGCCTGCGCTTTGCTACCCTGCCAAGGTAAACACTGACATGTTCCTCCCTGAAGCAGCTTTGGGAGCGAGAACAATCCCAGGCAGTAACAAGATTCCTCGCAGGCACACGAGACAGATGCTCGCTGTTTGCCTTTAAAGGCAAAATTTGGTGAATGCCCAGGAAGGGCTAGTCCCACCTCGGGTGGATCGTGGAGCGGCAGCAGGATCCGCTCAGGGCAGAAAAGCCGCATCCCAGGATTTAGCTCCTCAGCTTTCACGCTGGGGATTTGCTCTTCGGAGGAGACTGTAGCACAGGCCTGTGGGAATTAAAAAGCCCATCTCGTAGCGGTAGCACCAAGCCCCTCTCCAAATAAGTACTTTTCCGTGCGCCGTGCAGGGACGGCTCAGCACGGCGCAGGCGTTGCTTTCACACGCACGACCGCTCCGCTGCCAACATCCGCTCGGTGCCGGGCAACGTGCACCAAAACGCGGGCAGCTTCTCCTTAAATCCGGCCTGGGGTCTCTGAAAAGAGGCTAGGCGGAGAATTACAGATTTCAGTTCCACTCCTGCCTCTATTTCGTTCCCTTTTCCCCTTAAAAAACCTGCAAGCGAGCCCGTGCCGTGGCCCGGGTGTGTTTCTGCAGCGCTCACCATCCCGGCAGGGCAGCTGAAACACGTCCAGCGCTGCAAGGACACAACCGAGAGGGACAAAGGCGTCTCCCAATCTGGCCTTCAGGGGCAGCAGAAAACAGCCAGGACCCAAAAAAAAGGGGAGCACAGCCAGGACAGACGGGAAGAGATAACACGGTGCAGGGGACCGCGGGAGCCAGGCAGCCGCTGCTGCTCCGATGATACGTGCCCGTCGCCTCCTTTTCTTTCTGCCCCCTCCTGCCCCTGCGGGGCCTGTTCCCCACGGCCGGGCTGATCCTTCCCCACCTCCAAAAATGCTGCAAAGCTCATTTGTAAAAGGAAAACAAAAAAGTTTATTTTTCTCACAAGAAGCACATAAAATATACAGTACATTTTTACAAACAAAAGTAAAAAAAAGTGCATTATGCATCCCCTACCGCGAACGTACAGTACAAAAGATACTGCATATTTAAATATAAAACCAGAATTAAGAAATACCATGAAATAAAAGGAACGTTGTTATCATGGAGTACAGCAATGCACTGGAACAGCTACACGTTACTCACCCACCCCTCCTCTCCGGGTCTGCGGTCACGGTCTAACCAGGTCGGGAGCCGGCTCCCCGGCAGAGAGCGGGCGATGCCTGCAAGGGCAAGGCGGGACACGACCGAGCCAACCACCACCTTCATGGAAAGGACAACCAGGAGGACGGCTATTGCTATCACACAGACCGACAAAGCCTGGACTGGAAATAAGGTGCCAGTTTTGTGCATTTCGGGTTTTCTGGCAGAACGGGACTGGGTTTGGATTCACACCCGGCAATCCGCTGAGCAAAGAGCGGCCGGCCGGCGACGGGACGTCTCCCTGGACACCCCCCCCCCGGTCCGCGTTTCCGCAGCAATGCATAGATAAATGGGGGCACTGGGAGCTGCAGCCAGCATGGCGGCGTCTCAACGCAGCCCTTTGGTTTTGCCATATACAGAGCAGAAGGGAAGTGGTTAGCAGCGCTGAGCTCAGCGGGGCCGGGAGGGCGATATGCAGAAGTGGTAACGGTCTGACTGCCACCGGAAACACCAAAAGCACCAAAAAAACCGAACAGCAAACGGCAGAGTTTAACAGCTCAGCATAAATACACAGTATTTGTAAACTATTATTAAGGCACTCAATTGTAAAAGAACAATTACAATACGTGGGAGAGGACAAACACATCTACCTTCTCATGCAACAAATCTAATGAAGTCTGCAAGCATCATAGGTTTGGCTACAAAAACCTTCGAAATGGCACACTAGTGCTTCTAGCGCACGTTGGCTTCAAGACCGACTCCCACGAAACCGTGCCTCTATCCCGACAGCGTCGCGACGACGCAGCGACAGAGCCCCGAGCCCGATGAGTGAAGCGGTGGGGTTGGTCCAGCGAGAGCAGAGTCCAAGCGACAGGCAGGAGGAAGGCGGTCAGCGCCAAGCTACGCCCCGGGAAAGCAGTGGTTTGTACGCAGCAGAACTTGGCAGGCACTCAAGAAAACAGGAAGGAAATATATATGTTCGCTTGCATCAGTTAACGGAATTTTTCTGAATTTATTCAAATCCGACCCCCCCCACTTCTTCCCTTGGCCGGGCAGCAATGGGAAGCGTCTGCAGCGCTGAGAAAGGTGCCGGTGTAAAATACAGCGGAGAAAAATAACCGTGCAAATGGCCTTTGCAAGCCGAGGCTGAGGATCAAACTGTGCTGGGATCAAGCCTGGGCGCAGTGCTGCGAGCAGCAGAGGTTCGCCGGGCAGGAGGCACAAAGGCCCTCCCAGGCGGCTGCTCCGAGCCCTGCAGGCATCAAACAGCCCCGGGGCCTCCTGTGTGCCCCCACTGTCTGCCCCCTTTCATAAATCAGAACCTGGGTGTACACAAGGATAGTGAAGATGACACAAACACAGGAAACTTATTGCAGATCTGGACTTGCACGTGCACCCATGGTATGCCGACATCGGGTAGAGGGTATTTCAGTCCTACTCTGAACATGACCCAGCGTTTTCTCAGCCCTAAAAAGCAAAAGCTTGTGCACATTTTCCAGGGTCCCCTCACGCAGCAGCTTTTGCTTCAGACCAGCTTTCATGGGTGAAACAGGAAGCGTGCCTTAAGCTAAAAATGCACATCAAGTTTAAGACTCTTTAAGGAGGGACATTTATTTACTGATTGCCAGTCCCTACAATTCCTCACACTGTTAATATAAAAATGTGGGGTCTTACGCTTAAGGAAAAAGAGGTAACCTCTGGGCATTTAAGACAGTAAAACATGTAGCTCCCTTTCTCAAGACAGTGGATGTTTGATTAATACAGACTCTGAGAACGATTGCTTGCAGCCCTGCTCTCTCCCCCCACCTCAAGGAGGGGATTTTTAAGAATGGCTTTCGATGGAGATCTTAAAACGTGGGAGAGCTCGCGCTCACAGCCTGGTTGCTAAAAGAGCAAATCCATCCGTTTGCCGTCACTGACCTCTGAGGTCTGTTTTGGCCCCCAAGGTCTGTTTTGCACCCCAAGCCTGCTTCAAAATATCGCCCCGAAGGCACAAGCAGCCAGCACGGTTTCAGATGGGACTCGGAGAGCACCAAGGTGTGGAGCATGTCCCCTACACGCTTCTCAAGCTCTTCCCTCCTGACTTGGCCAGCGCATCTCGCACAGAGCAGTTCTTGACCTGGCTGGCTGCCCAAAATATTCTAAGAAAATGTGCATTTCATATAGCATCGGTGAACTGCTGCGTTTCAAGCACCTCCCACAGCAGGGCAGCAAGAGGAGGAGCGCACGCTAACACTGGTCTGAGACCAGTCCCCGAGAGCCAGCCCCTGGCGTGGGAAGGATGCGCTTCCTCGGCTACGATTGCCGCAGAGCGTGCAGCACCATGGGCGCCTCGCTAAGGGAGAGCATGGGCAGCCCCCGGTTTCCTCCCTGCAGGTCGTGCCAGCTTTCCTCCGAAAGGATCTCACCCACACCTTCAATATCCCTCTCTCTTTGCAGTGAGCCCGTATTTCTGTTTGACTGCTCGCCCCGAAGGATGCACCCCCCCCGAGAGTAGGATTTACGCCTCTGTCACCCCTGGCAGGAGGCTGGTGAGGGCCTCCAAGAGCTGGGACACGTACACCCCAGCTCCCCGCTCTGGGGCCACCCAGCCTCCTGACACCCAGCATAAATAACCCCTTGGACTTCGCCAACAGTTCCCCAGGCTGCCGGCAAACCAAGGACGCAGGAACCGTTCTACCAAAGCCAACAGCAATAATCAGAAAAAGACACACGTTCACCTATTGCCTACTGGGATTTCAAATGCGTGGGACACCAGGAGAGCCATCCCTCCTCGGCCATCTCACTGGCACGGTGTGCCACCAACAGCCCGATGAAGAAGGGTCCCCAACACAGGATCTACAACACCGACACAGCATTACACAAAGCTTCACTAGGGTCCACGGTCACTTACTGGCCAGGCTCGTCATTAGTACTGGGACATTACAAACCACGACGACAGCAAAAACACCCAAAGAACAAGACGCCTCTTCACGGGAGCGTAAGCCTGTGACAACGACACAGTCTGGGTGTCGCTCCGGCACCAACAGGAGACTATGACAATTCACCCAGTCACGCAGTGAAGACGGACTAACGCCAGCAGGTCACACAGTCAACATGAACACAGCTCGATACTCCTTCACTTCACAGCTAGGTCACTCGGTGCAGTAAAGCTTCTGTCTCCATACTCCTCCAGGCCTTTACGGTTAACATTAAGGGAATACCTTCAAATAACGCTAAGTGTTGTGGGAAAAGCCTTTTCAAAAAAAAAACCAAAAACCAAACAATAAACCAAGACTAAAAGTCAGCGAGAACAGAGGTAGTGTTCATGTCACCATTTTAAGGATTTTTCCACAAGTGCCCTGTTTTAACTAGAGACTTGTGTTTGTTCTGTAAAAAAAAAAAGTCATGACTAATTATTTTGTTGAGTCTTTGAAAGAGTATTTCAGCATTTTATATATATAGATAGATAGATAAATAGATACAAATATCTATCTATATATACACACACACACAAAAAACCACAATTATTATACTTGGCAAACAGTACTAGAAACAGCATCCTGCAGGACAACAGGCAATTCACACACAAAGTCCTCTTCTAAGCCATGCAATACATTTTATTTTCCCTTGTGCCATTCTTCATGACCCATTATGGTTTTTTTCTCCCCACTTAGAGTACAAGGAGGGGAAGAAGAGGTGGCATCAGATGAACTACTGCAAGTCAGATGATAAAACTGCATCGGTGCAATGAATAAATGCCATAAAACCCGCAAAATCCACCCCCCCACACAAGGCATCAACTTTTGCCCATCCAAAGTGTGTTCTTCAAGTTTCCGACCGCTGGCTTCGCTGCCAGTTTGGAGGTGACGTCTGCACTCCTCAGCGTGGATTGTGGCTCACAGAGCACGGAAGACTCGCTTGAAACGGCCTCTTTCGAGTCCGTTATGGTTGACACATCCATGTCACTTGATAAGTCCTCAGAGGACAAGTTAAGACATCCTAGCTTGGCGAGAGAATTGGACCTTTTCAGAGGAGAAGACACAGTCAAGCCAGCCAGCCGCAGCCGGGTCTCAATTTCCTGAGTTCGTTGCTTCACCAGGCCAGGCTTGCCCCGCACGCTGTGGATACTGTCGCTGCTGGAGCTACGCGTCAGGTTGGAGCTCCGGGAGGAGGAGGGAGTGTAGCAGATGGTCTTCAGGAAGTCCTTGGTGAAACTGCTCGTGTGCTCCAACCGACACATGACAGGAGTGGAGGTTTTCTGAGAGATCCCCTCCAAGACGCGTTTCACCTCTAACTTCTCCACATCGTTTTCTGCATCTTCGGGTATCAGCAGTGGCGGTCCCAGAAGAGGTACGAGGCCGTGATGTGAAATCAAAGCCTCGCTTTCCTCCGCAATGCTGGAGTCGACTCTGCTCAGGGGGCTCTCTCTGAGCAGTGACGAGGCGTCCGAGGGCAGGCTTTTCAACCGCTCCAGCTCTTTGGTATGTTTCCTAACCAAGCCTGCTTTCTGCAGCTGAATAAGAGACTCCTGATGCTGCATCAAGTAACTGTTTGCACTTGGCTTTTCCAAGTCTTTGCTGAACAACGAGTACTTCAGATCCTTGGCAGGTTTGCTATCTTTTCTGGCTAGAGACTCTTCTTTTACCACTTCTGTGTTAAGGAGGCTCTTCTCACAATGCGAGTTTCTCCTGGGCAGCAGAGTTTTGACCGGGGTTTTTGGTGCATCTTTTCCTTTCTCCAAAATGCTGCAGTGTTGATCAAGTGATTTGCAAGTGCCAGCCTCCAAAGTACCAGCTCCTGCCGACAGAGGAAGCGGAGCCTCATTATTTTTAGTTCTGATTGCTTCCTCTGAGTGTGCCTTGCTGGGCAGGTGGTCCGCCAAGTTGGAATTGATGTGGGAGAGGAGGGCTGGTTGCGTGCAGATGGTGGTGCTGCGATGCACAGTGCCAGGGTTCAACTTTTCGCACTGCTCCCCAAAGGAGTCAGGAGACAAACTGGCCGAAGAATACATGCAGTCAGTGCAAGACTGATAGGAAGGCTTGACCTTACTGAGGATCCCAAATACGGCATCATGCTGCAAAAAAGAAAACAGGTACAGATAAATGTGCACAGAACAGGTCATCAGCAATCAGCAGAGCGAGAGGCAAAGACCACAAGATACATTTACAGCCACGCAGATTTGAAACGAAGCCCACTTCCACTTCTCTTAAGGCCCTGCAGCAGGAACAAAAGCCACGTACTTTCTCAGCAGACAGTATCTTCAATGGAAGAATACCTACCGTTTCAAGCGATGGTCATGCAAGCAAGTTGCCCAAAGCAGTTTATAGGGCACTCACATGTGTGCGCTCTCTCTCTGGCATCTAAATCCATAGCTTGGGCAAGCAAAGCCATGTTCAGAAGCACTTCGAAAAGGAAGAAGCTCATCATGGAATGAAAGGCTTTATCCAAGTCAAATGAAACTGTGCTATGAAGATGAGAAGAGCAGTTTCACTTGCAGTAGAGTCAGCCATGCTAATCACCTACATTTAAACTCCATACGCACCTCAAAATCCTCTGGGCAACTCCTTTTGCTGTTGTTGTTATTCAAGTTCTCTCTATTAAGCCTGCTCTCCTCCTTGTGCATGGACAAACGCCGCTTCCACTTCTCCATCGGATTTTCTTCCCTGACACCGTCCTCCCCTGGGTCCCCAGGGCCCAGCACTATCCTTCCCTTCCGGGGGCTGAAGTCAAGTTTCTTCTTCACCTCCTTCTCGGTGAAACTGCTCAGCTCCACCAGCGGCTCCGCTGCCTCCAGGGCTTTTGCCGTCTCCAGCAGCCTCCCCTCTGAAGGTGCAGACGGAGGCTGTCCCACCAGCGAGGCAGTGCGCTCCGCGAGTGCATCCCGCTCCAGCTCCTCCACGTGGAAAAAGCCCTCCCTGTCACCAGGGATCTTGTTCTCCAGAAGCGTGTCCGAGAGGCGATGGAAGCAGTAGTTAAACCCCACAGACACTTCTGTGCCGGCGCGGTTGTCCAGGAACGCTGACTGCGAAGGCGTGTCCAGGTCAGCCAGGCGGTTTTCTAGGTCGATGTCTAAGCTCTCGAGTAAGAAGTCGCCCGACCCCGTGGTGCCGTCTGTGTTCTGGGGTAGGTTGCTCTCTGCCTGCTGCTTCCACAGCTTATTGTGGCGCTGCTTGCTGGGGGAAAGGACAAAGACACGAGTGACTACTCTTGAACGGTAGGATGCTCAGTTCCAGGAACGTCCCTCCCTCTCCACAACCCAGAACCGAAAGGCTGACTGCTGGGTCCAGCCCTGCAGTCCCACTTGGACAAAACCGTATCTAGCATCAGGATTTTGTCCCTCCCGCCTGCCCACTCCAGAGTCTCTTTGGCCCAGCAGACTCACAGCAGTGCCCTGCACCACACCCATGATGGGAACAGCCCTTGGGAGGAGTCCCTCAGGGCGGAGGGGCACAGGGCCCTTTGTCAGAGCAAAACACTCTGAACCAACATCTCTGCACATCTCACGGCACAGTTCCTGCTGAACCAGAGTGAAAAATTTTCCTCCTCTTCCCCCAGCAGAGCAGAGGCCAAGCAGAGCATGCAGAAACCCTTATTAGATACTACAGCGCTTGCAATGACAAAGACTTGTGATTGGCATGGTCACCCAGAACTGCAAATGATTTGCCTCCAACACTGCCTGAGCTCAGTTCTGCCTCATAAAACAAGAACAATGTTTTGCTGAACAGTACCGGCTGCTGAGAAATACGAACATGCTTCCCAAACGCAGAGAAACCCTCACTGAATTAAACCAGAGCAGATCTCCCTAGAAGACCGCCAATTTCCATCCAGGGAGGCCTGGCATGGAAAAGGTTTAGAAAAACACAATTAGCCCAGGCTTCTGCATCTGCCCTTCCAAAAAGGACCCTTCTGGATGGTGGTCTGGCCTTCAGACTGCAGCACCACGCACACTCTGCCAATGTCTTTGAGCACGACACGCGTGTGTGCAAGACATCAGCAGAAGAGCCTAGTGCCCGAACAGAACGCCACAGAAATCAACTAACATTTTGTGATACAAAACCACGAGAGGCTGCCTACAACTAGCTCCTTTTATTTCCTGCAAGTCACCTTTCCATTCATCCTGTTGCCTTACCTCGCGTCTAAAATGCCTTCATATTCCAAAAGCTGTCTCATGAAGCCTGCATTTGGTCTTGCAATGCTGCGTTTTTGCTTCACGTAATTATAGGCCTTTTCCAGTGACCAGCCAAATTCCTTCATTGCATAAGCTATAACAGTAGATGCTGACCGGCTCACACCCATTTTGCAGTGCACCAGGCACTTGGAGTGATTCTTCCTGCGGAAGGACAAACAGGAAAACACGTCTCATCTTTCTGGTTATGGTATCTGTTGTTACCATTTTACATGGTGGAGGAATAGTACTTTGTCCCCCTGACCACCCTAACACCATGGCTCAGCAGGTGAGAAACATTTTGGACTAAGCGGGCCATGAGAAGAATCTCTCTCCAGAAGTCAGGAGTTAGAGAAGGGCAGCTTCAATCGTGCTGCCATTTCAGAGACCACCATGAAGCCTCCCGCCTGCCTGCCCGAGTCTTTGGATACAGGGATAAGTAGGAACAACCTGAGTGTAAAAGCCCAGCAGAGTTTGACGGGCTCTGTCACCATCTCTTGTCTGCAGAGACAGCTGGGGCTAGTCCAACACGGACATGTGTTGGAGTATTTCCAGAACATCTTGAGAGAGGAAATGTCCTCGTTTCCTTTTGGAAGCAAAACAAAGTAATAATAATAAAAAATATCATAGGCTAGGAAAAGGTTAATGCCAGTACAGGAAGAGACAAGGTATGGGGAAGTTCCAGGGACACAGAAAACTCCTGGCAAAAGCAGTAATGCAAAAGCCCTGTTGCCTCCTTCAGTGGTGGTGTGGGTCAAGGGAGGGTCCCAGCCCCACGCTGGATGAAACCCGCAGGGCACGGTGTCAGACCCCGCAGCTTGGATGTGCTCTCACACTAAGTCGCGTCTCCCAGCCCACTTACTTGGCCTTATTTATAAAGTGGTACGCCTCATTCCAGTGAGCCAGGAGGTCTGTTGTCTCCTCGTCATACACTCGAATATTGTGATATGCGAACAAACCGGGGAAAAAATTATCAATTTCCCTGGTCACATTCAAAATGTAGTCAATGCTGTGGAGAATGAAAAGAAAAATAAAGTTGAACTGCCATGCTCATGAAAGGGAACTGACACACATCGTGAAGTCCATGAAATCTAACACAACACGAACTGTAAGATTTTATCTACAGCCCTAATCCTGAACCCCTGGGACACCTGGTGACAGAGGTCACGCACGTGACGCGCAGGGCCGGCCCATCCACCCATCTCTCACCACCGGCATATCCCATTCAAAGCGTCAAAAGACCTTGGGCACAGGAGGGAGAAGTTTATTTAATCCCGTCTGACGAGGCTTTGTAACCCAATCAGAAACTCCTCACTGTGTGCCACACACAGCTTCTGGGACGCTGAAAGAAAAGCGCATCGGCTGCAAGTGCTTCGTTTGGGCAAGAGCTGGGAAACAGACCCCAGGATTCACAATTTTCAACTGCAGGCTTTAGCTGCAAAACCATCCTTTTCTTTCTGACCAAAAATATGAAATGAGAGTCACATGGTATCCCTCAATTCCTGCCAAATATTACAGTAGGGATTACAATGTACCCGGGGAGAACGAATGCCCATATTGATTTATTACCTCCTATCATTCAGACAAATCAAGGACACAGGATATCTGTTTCAGAATTTGTCCAGCTTTGACTTTTAGACCCTGCATGTCAAGATGCCTTCCCCATAGATCAAACGTATTAACATGCTGGTTAATTTACTTGTTCAAAGATGTTCAGACATCTGTTCCCAAGGACTCCAAATTAAACATTTTTAGTCATGCTGTTGAGCAATATTTTTCAGTTTCTCACATCAGGGTTGGTGTATGCCTTGGGCAAGCAGCAAACATTTATATGCAAAATTCTCACTCGTCCAAAAAGCGTGAAAGTAAATCAAGCCAAGAAGTGGTGCGGTGATGAGAACGTGGTGAAAGACAGCCCTGCAGCTGCCTGTCTGGGCAGGTGAGATGGAGATTGCTCATCCACAGGAAGTTCTGCTCCATTTAGAGTTTTTTCCTAAGCTCAGCGCTGTAATATTTGCTCTTCTGTAGCCTGCAGGAATTCACACCTGACACAACAATATGTATGGCCATTTCATGCTTGGCTGCTACACATAGCAGGGGTTCGGAGATCTTGATGTACTTCACAAAGAGAAGTTTTGTTATTTCCACTCTACATGTGATTGATAGAAACGAAGTAGGAAAGATTTCTCGACCGAGGTCTTGACGGTAAGTTACCCACATAGCTGGGAATGGGCCCAAACTCATCGCTACAGCCTACAAACGTCATAGAATCATAGAATCATTGAGGTTGGAAAAGACCTCTAAGATCATCAAGTCCAACCGTCCACCCAACACCACCATGCCCACTAAACCATGTCCTTAAGTGCCTCATCTGCTCGTCTTTTAAATACCTCCAGGGATGGGGACTCCACCACTTCCCTGGGCAGCCTCTTCCAATGTTTCACCACTCTTTCAGTAAAGAAATTTTTCCTCACGTCCAATCTAAACCTCCCCTGCCGCAACTTGAGGCCATTTCCTCTCGTCCTATCGCTTGTTACTTGGGAGAAGAGACCGACCCCCACCTCGCTACAACCTCCTGTCAGGTAGTTGTAGAGAGCGATGAGGTCTCCCCTCAGCCTCCTTTTCTCCAGGCTAAACAGCCCCAGTTCCCTCAGCCGCTCCTCATCAGACTTGTTCTCCAGACCCCTCACCAGCCTCGTTGCCCTTCTCTGGACACGCTCCAGCGCCTCAATGTGCTTCTTGTAGTGAGGGGCCCAAAACTGAACACAGTATTCGAGGTGCGGCCTCACCAGGGCCGAGTACAGGGGCACGATCACTTCCCTACTCCTGCTGGCCACACTATTTCTGATACAGGCCAGGATGCCATTGGCCTTCTTGGCCACCTGGGCACACTGCTGGCTCACATCCAGCCGGCTGTCGACCAACACCCCCAGGTCCTTTTCCGCCGGGCAGCTTTCCAGCCACTCTTCCCCAAGCCTGTCATACGTCATCTCAAGAGACCTGACTGTAAGTTAAAGGCAAACAACTGGAGGTTTCAGAGTGTAAGGCTGGTGCTTGAAAGGTGCAGTACTCACCCCGAGCCCTGCAGCTCCTCGAGGTTGGAGGCGTTCCACTCAGACCCCTGCAACAGCCACAAAACACGTGTTTCAAAGGAGCCCGAGACCCTCCCTTTTTCCTAAGGTTCTGCAATCCCCCAGCCTCACTGAAACATTGGTAACAGCCTCTGAAACAGCAACACGGCACTGCTGCAGCCAGCGCTGCAGCTCAGCACAGAGACGTCCTGTCCTGAACAGGCAGGGACCTCCTGAAGGAGGGGACAAGGGCATCACGTCCTCACCTAAGGAGTTAGTTCTAGGCCAGCATGTGGCAGAGTACATCCCAAATCACTGCCCCCGACCACTCTGTATTTTTAATCCCAGAGATAAATAGTGCAGGGAAAGAAAATGATTACGTGTGGCGTGACTGGGATCCCAGGTATATGAGAAGTGAGGCAAATCCTGAAAGTTATGGGCGTGGTTACACCTTGAATCCCTCCCATACTTGCAAAACAGAAAGCTAGAAAGGGTTTAAAAAAGCAGGTTTTGCCCTCAGACATGAGCACTTCCTCTGACTCTCTCCAGGAAGAAAGGAAAAAAAAAAAAAAAAAGACCCAAGCATAACGGGCACAAATGTGTTCATGTCAAGCAAGTCTTTGTTCCAGATGGCAGTGCCTGGTTTTGCTTGGAGTACCATCTAGTGGCAAACGATTAGACGAAACTCGCACCGTTCTTTGCTCTTGCACAAGCTGGAAGAGCACATCACCTTCAGCCTTATTCTTTACATAGTCCTGGCCATGCACACAGAACTTCATAGGCTCAATCGAGAGAAACAACACAGCGACCCTAATCAGAGCTGAAGAGCAAACGGCTGTCAGACCGGGGCAGCATCCACAGCTAGACCCTTTGTTTGTCATAAAAGAAAATCTCCACTGCTATAAATAGAAAATGAACGCGCACAGAGAGAACTTGAGCTATGCTATGGTATGTCCTGAAACAGGATCAACCTGCCAGGAAAGAACCATTATATCAAGTGCCAGAAACAAGAATGTAGCTAGAAAAAAGGGTTTCTCTATTGCGGGCTTTTACAAGCAACATGGGTCCTGGAGTAAAGTCTGCACAAAGGGTGGGATAGCAGGCTGTACTTCTTGCTCATGCTGCACAAGTCAGCCTTGACACCAAATCCACCTTCCCCTGAGCCCACTGACTTGTCAGATCACTCCCACTCAGCCTCCTGCTATTCTGGAACTCCTAGCATAGCAGCTTACCAGATATAAATGATCAAAAATCAGAGACGGTTTGTCCATCTGACCCAGGATAAGCAGCATTTCATTGTCTATAAATTCCTTGAATTCCTTCAAGTTGCAATTCATGTGTTTCTCCAGCTCATTTCGTATCTGCAGAGAAGAAAACAAAGGATGCCACCTAGAATCACATCTGTTCAATAGAAACATTTGTTGGCACTCCTCTGCAAAACACTTTTTCTGTACTTCATTAAAAACAGCAAGAGGGATTCGACCTTTTGGAGACAAGAGATCTCACTACGTGGCACCTCTCCAAGTATCCTAGGCCCCCAGATTTAAGATCTGTAAATAAAGCTTCAGGTAACATCCGGGTACAAAAAACATATTTTGGGGTACCTATTCCTAAAAAATAATTTGAGAGATAAAAACCAAGACCTTGGAGAGCAGCTAACAAACAAACAAACAAACAAACATGAAACCCATTAGGAGCAAGGAGTGAGTAACTGCGGCAGCGTTGGTGAGGAGAGAGATTTCCAGTACTCTCCCTTTATAAAATGCCAGGGCACAGACATACAGTCCTCTCACTGCACCTCAGCTTCAGGAAGGTGCAGTGCAAAGCAGCACAACTTTGTTTAACCCACTGCGGAAAACGGTTGCAGCAAAATCAAAGCATCCTGACTGCACCAAGAGTTAAAAACACGTACACAGACAGACGAGTTCTCAGCTTACGCCTACAACTTGTAACGCTGCTGTTAGACAGGCGTGTATCCGAAGCCTTCAGTGCTAAGCTTTAGGAAGGAAAGCCCTGCATGTTAATAGTCTCCCTTGAAAAACAAACAAAAACCCAACCCAAAAAGAACTATTACCATTTGCTCTGAATATGTCTGCACTGCGGCTGGATGTATTTACACCAGCCTGTGGGATGGATGCAAACTAGCTTTAGCCTTGACTTGTGATTTTCCATCCATAAACTCGCTAGCAAAATGTTTTCTGCAAGCCCCTCTGACATTTGTTCAGGAACAAAGAAAAAAAACCTTAAAATGAAGCTGACAAGGAGAAAGGAAGGCATATACTTTGCTCTGCACTGCCCGTGAGCAAGTGGAGATCAGGACAGTCATCTAACACAGCTGTGAGGCCTCAAGCCACCAACTGCATCTTTTGAGCGCTGCCTTTGCTTGCGTAATTCACAGGGATACACTGAGGAGTAAGCGGCTGCAAATTCATTGCTTGGACATGCCCACATGTGCTACAAGCAACTGTAACGCAGGCATCACCTCTGACGCCACTTTGTTGGCAAAGAACCAGGCGCTATGCACTTGACAGTCACATACTTGTTACTAAGGTCTTAAAAAATGCACTCTGATGTTGGTATTACCCCGATTTCCCTGCTGGAGAAACAGAGGTATAGCAAAGCCAAAGAGCAGAGCCTTTACAGAACAGTTGGAAATACACACTCAAAAGCCAGTGACACCTAGTCATACGGTGTCTCTTCATCAGCGCAGCGCTCTCTGGAAAAGGAGTCTAGCAGGAAGAAGAAGATAGCAGGAATTTTTATATTTACCTCCTTAGAAGTCACATTTTCCAGGTCTTTGCTCATCATGATGCTCCGGAGTTTGGCTTTAATGAGCCGTTCTGTTCGTTCCCTTTCGGTTGGCCTGAAAAGGAAAAGGAGAGGATGTCTTCAAGCTGGCAATAAACATACGGCGCAACTCATACGGTACAGAGGAGTGGTGGTAAAGACTTGTATTAAAAGGAATTTTTATGACAATAATGGAAGAAAAACATTTGAAGACATTTATGAAAAGAAGGGAAATGAACCATTGGAGGAAGAAAAGGGAGAAGGGGAGATTTCTGTCATGAGCCAAGCCAACTTTTTCTAATAAAATTCAGAACTGACTTGTCAACAAACAGGGCTGGAGAGTCGGGGCGGGTGGACTCCAGGTCCTGCATTGCATTCCACTCATTGATGCAGCTCTGGTCGGAGCTGATGCAGCTTTCATAGTACGTGGCCCAGACCAAGGCCATCCCGCCTGGGAAGTAGTTGTACCTTCTTGCAACTTCACAGGCTTTATGGAGGATCTGTAAAGCAGACCTGCAAGTTTGGAGAACAAATTTGTGCAGATGTGAGCAGCAGGAACAGACAGAGTAGGATCCGAGAGATTTTCACAGAGAAAAAAAAAAAAAAGATTTTCAGCATTGTTTGTTGCAGTTTGCTTTTTGAGAGCAGCAGATTTATTGTATCAGAGTTCAGAGAGGGCACAAACCGCACCTTTGGAGGCCTTCTCAAGAGCCGGTCCAAGGCAGAGGCTGAAATCTTCTCCTGATTAACAGGCAAGCACAAGGGCACAAGTCGCTCTGGGATCTAATCATTAGCTAACTTGTAAAGCCAGACCAAAGAAAAATAAAGAACATGGACAATTTTCAAACCACCTTCAGCAAGGAGTCAAATGCATATTTACCAGCATTCTTGGCCCCTGACACGCTCCAGGGACAAGGCCCAGATTGGGTCATTTGTTTTTGCAAATTCTAGCATTACTTTTTCCTTCCTTCCCTCCTCATTTTTTTTTTTTTTCTTTTTTTAAGGCTCTACTCCGAAGATGTCATTGTACTGAACGCATTAACCACATCTAAGGTTGCCAACAGGAGGGGCCGAGTTCATATATGACAGGAACAAGGGTTTCATTTGTTTCTGTAGCAAATCATCCCTAGCACGACATCCTTCTCTGCATCTGTATCTTTTCCCTATCAGATGCTGCAAGGACAGGCATCTCTCGAGGCTCCAGCAGGAGCCAGCAAACTGCCCAGGCCAAAAGAGATGCATTTGTTCTGTGCGGGGCTGAGTAGCAGCCTCTTCAAGGAGGAATTTGCTGGCACAGCTGCTGCTGATTCAGCCACCTCTGCTTCAGTGTTTTGGAATCCCTGCACATGGGAGGGGTGACAGGAGCTGAAAGGTGAACAGGCACCCGGGGCGGCACGGAAAGTTTCCGCGCGGCAGGAACCCCAGCCTGGCCCCAGTAACGAGGCAGAATGCCGGGAATGCCATCAGATTGGCAATGGGTCTTGAGACTCCTCCTTCAGCCGGTAAGAAAAATACGGAGAGAGAAGAAAGACTGGGTTTGCAGCCTGATGAATTCAAGTTGGTCTTTCATGTTTATTCATCTCACTAGTGCCATTTCCCTTATATTCAAGAGCACATAGCTGCTCTGAACAGAAGAAGACCCTGTTTTCGATCAGTATTCTCATAGTACCTTTATAGTACTGCTACCTGCTGACACAGGGAAGCAGCATCTCTGCTGCAGCTCATTAAACACCAATTATGGAGAATGCCAAAATGCAGTTTGTTTATTTGTTTTTAATTTATTCACAGAAATGACAGTCTCTTTCTCAATAAAGCTAATTAACACACATACCACATGGCTTGCACCGACACTGGCTTGAAGATGTGCATTCTCCCTGCGGTGCTCACGCTGAAGCCACTAACAGAGAGAGGGAAAAAAAAAAAAAAAAGAGACAGTCAGAAACCGCTCTTCTCTGCATCACAAGCTGCACTCTACAAACAGCTACTGCAAGGTAGCTACAGGGGCACTCATAGTCAAAAAGAATCAGGGATGAGAATTTCTATCACCGATTTTCCAACATCCTCCCAAATAGGAATGACAAGCGGATACCCTTCCCGGCGTAGGCTGCCAGGAATGGGAGCTCCACCCCTCGAGTGGGATTTCAGAGAATATTCACTGGGTATCACAGGTTCCACCGAGCAGTTTGCAGGCAGCAACACAAAAAATCACTGTCTGAATAAGAGGACTGCAGCCCTGAATCCAAAATTGGAACTTCATTTGCAAGGTGACAGAGAATCTCTCCCAGAGCAACCCCCAAGTAGGGAAGGACGTTCACATTTATCCTTTTAATGTGGTTTCTTACCCATCACCATCAAGATGGATTTTAGTATCACTCCACAGACGAAGAACCATTCCTATAGTGCAGCTTTTACTGGAAGAGAGATTGTTACACAGGATGTTAAATACAGGCCACAATGCGGTCACGCCAATATCCTAAATTATTAACACTCTTTCATTTTTAAAATCCTCAAGTCTTGCTCTAGTAATTCCTAGTAATATCTTAGGCCATCAAATGCGTAACACACAAGGAGACCGGCAGCTGAAGTCTAAAGGTCTACCCTGATACTAGCATGCCGATTGCTCCACAGGGCTGAAGAAACATCGCAGAAGCAAGAATCAAAATTACCAGCCCTTCTTTCCCCCTCCAGAGCCTGCCAGAAAGCGCTGCAGTATTTGCCCCATCATCTTTCCTGCTCTCTCACCCTCATAAGCTCAGTGCAGCTCCCTAACAGGACATAAAAGCAGATCACAGCGATCTGGCTGCAGAGATTCAGCTCACTAAAGCGAGGCAGAAAGCAAGCCTCGGTAGGTGGCAGAGCAGCCACCTGCCCTTTCCAAAGAGGACTCAAGGGGACTTTCAAAGGACTGCGTGTTCGATTTCACTTCATCGCTCGGGCTGGTAGAAAAGACAAATACAGATTTTATGAGTTTACCTAACCCAAAAGAACACTTTCATTTCAGAGATGCAATCTGGCAAGAAAACTGTACTATAAGGGGGGCCAGTAACTTTCAACTAGTAAATAATTAAGCTACTGAGATATTAAAGTTTTAAAGGAAATTGGGATGCATACAGCAACAGCCAGTTACCAAAGAACTCGGGTTTTGTTCTGTTCTTTTCCTTTCTTTTTCAAGCCTTCGGCTGCTTTCTACAGCAGATCAAAGGATTTGACAGGCCGGTTTGAACACACATGTGGATAATGTGCACTTTAGAGCTTTGCAAGAAAAAAATGTTTTTTATTAAACACATGTAAAAGGAATAAAACCCACAAAAGCGCCCGACGAGTCAAACTGTCAGCAGTCAGAACACTTACAGCTCAGCAGTGACATTTCAGCCCCAACAAAGAGCCATGGAGTCACTCAGTGAAGTCACTAATGCCAACTGACTTCTTTATGCATGAGACTTACCCTTACTTAACAAAAACTTTGGCTTTCAGGGGAGACAGTAACTGAAATGGCAGCGAACCTTACAGTTAGGATGGATTTGTCATAACTTTTCCATCTTTCCTCGCCTCACATCAATAATCACCAGGAGCAAATTATTGCAAGGTTGTTTCAGATTTGAAGATGACATAGCAAATGTTCACTGCTGCTGCACATTAAGTGTGCCATGAGGAAATGCTACATTAGAATTTCCTCCATAACACTAACAGCAGTAATTTAACAGCAGATACAAGAGGCAGCATCAAAGCCAATGACAACAATCTTATTGGGAAGGCACAGCTGGGAGTTTCCCCTACAGGTCTCATTGCAGTGCAAAAGCTCCCCCCTTCCACTTATAGCAATGGAAACAACCACTGAGGTTTTCCAAAAAGAAAACAAAAGTCACAGTGGCTGCACCAGCACAACATGGCAGCCTGCTAAATCATCGGAGAACAGAAACAACAGTCTGGACTTCTAACTCCAGCTCTGCCAAACCAGCCCTGTCTCTCCGAGCCAAGAGCTTTTCTGCCTTGGTTTACTCACCTAGAACTGGAATAATGTGAGAGGGTCTGCGATAACAAAATATTTTATTTGCCTTTCCAAATATTACGTGCTTTTATCAGTTAGACAAAAGAAACAGCTCATTACTGACACATTTGTTTGTTGGTTTTGGAGGTACTTTTGCAGTGTTGTTTTTTGATGTTATTTGGCAGCTAAGCTACCCCCTCAAAAACAGCTCCATTGCATCATACCATCAACAGACGAAGTCTGGTGGACAGAATAAGTTCCAGTTTTGCAAATGTGTCTGCAAGAGCATTTTGCAGTGAGCAGACAGCAAACTACCACAGATGAGGTAGATGCCACAGCCCTACAGATGGATTACACATGAATGCTTTGCCCACAACTGCCCAGAGAGCCCAGAGATTCCAAGCAGACCGAAAGCTTTCTGGAACAAAAAACACCCTCTCGCCCTCATAACTGGTCAGAAAACTCAACACATGTCCTTTCTCTTGCTAGAATTTGCAGATACATGTAAACCAACTGCTTGGGGACAGTTTGGTGTTGACAGGCTTTCCAGAGAACCCAGCCTGCCTGATTTCCAAGCCCAGCCTCGCCTTAGACATACCTCTCCTTGCTGGAGAAATCCACACCCAGCAGAATATTCTCTTCTGTATCCTGTCGTCCACTGCTGTATACAACCACCATGTACCGGACTCGGTCTGTCCACACACTTTCCAAACGGACAGCCTAGAAAAAGGTCATCAAGCTCTGCAAACTAGCTTTTGGATAATTATTACTTCCACTGCTGCCTAATATATTTTTTTTTTAAGGTGTAATTGTGCCCAAAAGCTTTATTTAGCTGCAGCATGAAAGACACAGGGAGGGACGGTCCATCTTCCAGCAAGGCTAGCTGCCAGTTTGACTTGGCGTCGGGTGGGGAGAAGATTAGCCTAGATTACCTGCCCCACTTTGGAGAAATACTACAAAATGTAACCTGAAGATTTGTTCTAAAGAGGTTGAGCTAGAAAGTTGGTAAAAACATTGGTCATGCACTGAACTGAAAACAGAGGCAGGCTCAGAGGATTCTTCCACTCACAAGCCTTCACTGGAATATGTTAGTCATGCTGGAGGGGATAACTGACATAGACTTTTCGGCAGTGACTTTTATAGCCTCTGCAGATTTCTTTAAAAGAAAGCCCAGCCCCATTTGGATGCAATTTCAAGACCGACTTAAGAGTGTCCACTAGCATCAGCAAGCTGCTGTCTCTTCTCCTGTATTAGTGTTTGTCAGCTGACTGGAAAATTAAATCTAACAACACAAACACACTTCAGACAGATCAGTTTCCTGACCCAAATCATTACCTGGACGTAAGGACCAGGGCAAAAGGAGTGGACAGGAAAATGCGGTAGGGCTGGCAACCAGCACAGAGTTAAGCTGACTCTGAAACCTAGGATTTGCCAGTGCTTTTTCATGAACCTCTACAGGTTTGTTTCAAACGCCTCCAACAGAAAGGAGAGCAGGAAAATGCATCTTTTCTTACCAGTTTGATCCTATCCTCACAGCGAAGGAGGTTGATCATCACCTGGAGGTGCTGGGGCAAATCACCTGCAGAGAAAGCAGAGAAATAATCAGAAAGGGTCTCTCACTTGCTGCACTAAGAATCGCCAGAGTCTTGACCTTTAATGAAATTGGATGTTTCTAAGTCAAAAAATACCATTTAAAGGAGGCCAATTAACGTTGCTGTCCCAGAGAATACTAACAGAAGTGAGCTTCTTGGATGAGTGTTATCTGGCTGTGTGAGAACTCGACCTTACGGTATTTGGAAGCTACCAAATATATTGAGACCACCTGTGACTGGCACAAATGATGATCCTCTTCCTGTTACAGCATCTTAGAGAAGACAGAAAGATATGGGCACTGAGGACAGGGGAGGAAGAGGCAGGAGGAATAACTCTAATTAAAAAAAAAAAAAACAAAAAGAGAACAAAGGAGAAAAGAAAAAGACTTTGACTTGTGAAACACACATAGCATCGTGGGATCAGCCCACGATGGCCTTATGGAGGGTATATCTGAACATGAGAAACTTCAGAGGATGAAGGGCTGCAGGAGTGGCCCGGTTTGGGTGGTGGATCCCTTTTATCTCAAGCAAAGTGCTGCTCATGCAACAAGTCCCTTAGGCTCTAGAGCAGTGGGTACAGTTCTGTTTGGTGAAAGCAAGCGAAAGGAACAAGGAATCTACAAGAAAACAAAACAAGTTCACATCTAATAACTTGGTAATGCACTCATAACTTTCCATACAAGATAAAATTCCTTCCGTAGGATGTTTGCTGGGTATATGAAATTGCTGACAATTAAAGAAACCCAAAGCCAAGCTTGGCATTCAAACACCCTCTTTGTGCTTGGAGTGTTTACTAAGCAGCAGACACACAGTACCACACTGTGCCTTTCCCACATGCTCCTGCTCTCAGAATGCCCCGATGATCTTATTTCTTCTTTCCCAGTAATCACTTATTCCAAAACTGCCAAAGACAGAAGGCATAAAACGACTGGGTAAGTAGAATCCACTTCCCTGAACCCCCTATCTGCTTATCAATCCTTATGTATGTTCATCATACATACATCCCTACCATTTCTTCCCACCAGTTTGGCACACCGGAGGGGACTGGGGGAAGAAGGACAGTCTGTTCTTAAACCGTGATAAACTCTTACAGGCCAGATTGTGATGAGTTAACTGAAAAGGGGATTTTCCTGAAACCAGGAAAGGGGATATAAGGAGCTAAGAAACATACATCTACCCAGAGACCCAAATCCTGTTAAAACGTTCCTCACTCTCACCGGCAACATCAAACAAAACTAAGCAACAGGTAGTTTCAAAAGAACAAACGCTGTCAGCTGGCACCGAAAGTCCCAAGCTTCAGATTATCGGAGGCTGGGAGAGCACTCAGAGAAATGTCCCTGCCATGCTGAATCAGGACCTCGATAATTACAGAAGAGATGCTAGAGCCCCGTGACTCAGCCCACCCAATTTTCGTCCCCACAGGCCAAAGGCGAAGGCAAAGATCAAATCACTGAAGCACAAGTGACATTTCTTCATCTGCGGCTGCGGAAAACAGGGATACATATTCAGCACAGACCTTCTGGCTCAGCAGGCTTCCCTGCCTAAAGAATGCCATGCCGAATGCCATAATGTCTGCAGAGAATAAAGTTCTACTCCAGTTACAGTTTCGAGATAATGACAAAAGTTTAAACAAAGACTCAATAATCATACGTTCCCATTCGAATCAAGTGGGCTGAAAACCTGATTTTACTCAGCAGGTTGTACAAGGCCCACTGTGACAATTAGAGGAGTCATCCACCCACCCACCCACCCATGCTATTAGCCATGTCCGCGTGGACGGACGAGCAGCAAAGCAAGAGGGAAAAAGAATTTCAGTAGGTGATTTAATCCACTACCTGCATGTTTGTGAGGATGCTGGAGACTTCGCTGGCCCTGGGAGCTGTTTCCTTGTTGTAGGAAAAGGGCTGCGCCTTTCACCATGAAAAAGCTCTCGCTTAGGCTGGAAAACAAATGACAGAGGAAGTCAACTGAAAGGAAATATCAGCAAAATGCGTGCTCAGGTCTGTACGGCTAGGGAAGGAAGGGCTTCCTCTCACTAAAACGTAGTAAGATTTTGCCATGAGAAGCCGTTCGCAAAGTTTGATCCTGCCACTTGCACGGCATGGCTCCAGGATTATTCATGGATTATTCATGTGTCATTTTCCACCAACACTTTATTACTTGGCCACTGCAGGAGATACTTGCCTGAGCTGTCATGGGCTGGAAATGACTTTATCATTTGATTATCAAATTCTGCAACTTAAAAACAGTAGAGGGTAAGACTTTTTACAGGCTTAGACCTGTAAAATGACTGAAGATCAGGTTCTGAGTCAATCAGTTCCTACTAATTTCAGTTCTTGAGATTTCTTTGGAATGCAAAAGCGAGAACATGCAACCATAAATTGTCTGTAGATTAAAAGAGGAAGGGAGGGCAGATGAAACCTGCACATCACAAGAGAAAGGAAACTGCACTGAAACCTCAGGGGAAAAAACAACCGACACAATAGCAAAGATTTTGCTTTGCTCCGGCTAGATACAGCCGTCCTGGAAAATACTACCGGTAAGAAGGCAGGTCGCAGTATGTGCAAATACATAACGATATTTCCACAGAGTCAAATGACACACAGGCCCCAGAATATAACTAAAGAGAAGGCTGAACAAAATCAGTAGTTACAGCAAGCACCAGCACAAGCCTAATTACATAGTACCATAATGCACTTGCGAGCATTTTAGAATTAGACTCGGACGTAAGCGGTAAAGTTAGCATTTCCCACAAGGCTGAAAATCAACATCTAGTAAGCTACCTTTTAGTTGCCACAGTAACTGCTTACACTGCATTTCCTACACCGCTCAAAACGTCGCAAGAGACATTCCTTGTTACAAAGCCCCATTTTCTGCCACCCTACACTTCCAAACATAGATCATCATTAATTACTGTCTGCTATCTACTAAATATAAATGCTCCATTATGAGATTGTGCTACACGGGAGTTACTTATGCTACAGAAAATGATCCCACAGGAGTTACTACTCCCAGCACTCATCTATTCTGTACTTTATCTGGGGTCTTTGCCTTTGGGCAGAAGTGAGCACTAACGCTCCATTCTACACTACTGTTTTTGTGGAGACAGACATGAATTTCATGTCTTTACAGCTTTTGCTGCAAGTTCAGCTTTTCCCTTCTCTGAGAACACAGCCAAGGTTCCCAGGCAAAGCTTTCTCATTTTTCAACTGAATTTTCAAGGTGCAAAATTCCCAGAAAAATCTGCATCAGGTTTACATTTGAGATTTCAGCTGCTTTTAAAAAGCAAACTAAAATTTTCGCTTAAGTTCCAGGCTCCACAAGTCATATATCAGATCAATAAAATGCCAGCAGGACAACTGCACTCTAATTAAACCAAGCTTTTCTCCATTTACACTCCCACAATATTCTAGCACTCACCACTCACTTTGCTAGCAAGTTGTGTCTGAACAGGAGCTGCGCAGGGTTTGCTTGTGATCCAAAATACCGGCTCTGCTCTGCCTGGCACACAAGCTAACGGCAAGAATTTCTGCAAATGGGAATTTGGTTCATTCCATAAGTGAGCCAGGAAGAGTCTTGTTTCCTTCCACACCAGATCTCACAGGAAAGTGTTAAAAGAGGCCAGAAGTTACACAAAAGCAGTCACACCAACACAATGTATAGGATATTCAGCTAGATACCAGCTTCACGCACACTCATCTCTGTTCTCAGCAAGAGGAAGGGAATGGTTAGATAACGCACGAGGAGATAATTCACAGTATTCCTGTCCCAAGAATTTTGGGAAATATTTCTTGGGGAAAGTCAAAAAAGATCCCAAAGGATATTCTTTTATCCCTAATAAGGTACTGACTGGAATTTCTACAGCAGGAAAAACCTTGGAAGAGACACAGAGCTCCCTCCCAAAGGCATCGGTAACTCCTGCTCTGACGGTTCGTCTTGCCTGATGTTCTCCTCTCTTGCGGTCAGGAAATCTTTTACAATAAGGCAGAATATTCCTAGTTGCAGGCAAATGAGAAAGCTGCGCTGCAGGAGCAGAAAGCGACTGCAGGAAAAGGACAACCCACGTAGCAAAATTTTTGCCACCATGTATTCATCTGCATGGAAATGAACCGGAAAGCAAAGCCAAAGAACCTGTTGAGAGCAAGATTTCTTTTTTTAATTTAAATGTTTGTTTCCTAAACTGCGCGCTAACCTTACAAAGCGCAGCTTGCCGTGACTCAGATTGCCCGTACCTCCCCAGCACTACCCGTGCTCCCCGATTTCCACATAAGCTCCCATTTCCATACGACCAGCACGGTGCCGTACGGAGGTAACACATCCAAGCGCCTCTTCGCAAAAGCTCGTATTTTTCACCATACGGAAACAGCAACATTACCCAACACCGTCCCCTACCTCCGCCCTAGGAACACTCTGCTCTCAGTCACTTCGTACAACTGCTCTAAAAGACAGCTAACAAAATAAAAGCGAGAAAAAGCCAAGGCATGATATTCCAACCCAGTTTTAAAAAACCCTTTTAAATCCTGCAGTTCCAGTAAACAACTAAAACTCCAGCCTTTTGAAAAAAAGTCTCCTAAAGAACAGAAAAATCCTATCATTAAAGAACATCCCCAGCTTTTGACCCTCGGCAGCAGTGATAAATGCCCTAGTAAGCAGCATTTGTTAGCAGCATAAAAACGAGTGGCTTATACATACTAATTTGGACTGGTTTTCTTTGAACAGCAGAAGCATTGTGCTGGCCCAAGAGTCAGACAGAAGTCAGTAAATTCGAAAAGATTCATAACTAGCTGTAAAGCTCACATCCTTTTGCTTCTAAACCCATAAAAACAAAAAGAAAAGAAGGAAAAGAAAAGGTTGACCGTATATTCTGTGCGGAGCAGAGAAATCGCGCCTGTTGATGCTACCCAGGAACTGGATGACTTTTACAGAACACTCTGTCTTCCACTGATATCCTGGCTTGAAAAAGCACTTGTCCTAACATATCCTGATGAAAGAGGGCCATTCAAGAGGGGAAAAAAACAGCTGAGGCTCATCTAATCATTTCCCTCCTCCAGACTTGTTTGTTTGTTTGCTTCCTCCCGCATGCTCTGAAGGCAACGCAGCGCCTATCAGCAACCGCAAAGCAAAGCAGCCCGTTGCTGTGGAAAGTCCATATTCCCTGGGATGGGACTAGATAAAAAGCATTGTATTGTATTGACTGATGCCTGTTTGTTTCTTTACAGTTAAAACACTGCGTGCCACCACTGTAACATACGTATGACAAAGGCATTAGCTGTCAAATTCAAATGCTTCTTCGCTTACTGTACAGCTACCACAGTTCGATTTTCGGAGCGACTCACGAGTAACTGAGCTACAACTGAACAAGAAAGTCTTTCAGGTGGCTTGGTATTTATTTGTTAGTGGCTGGCTATAATCAAATTCACTGAAGGCTTGTTTCTTACAGACTCCTGACTAATCCCTTCTCTAGGCATAAACCATAACCACACGCTCGCGTCTCACCAGTACCACCAGCCTAACCAGGGGGAGAAGCAGCTTTCTGTCCAATTTTTACCCGGCCCGACTGGCACGCACAACAGAAACCACCCATTCCCTGGATGCCCTTCCAGGAATCCTGACCAGCACAGCTACTTTACAGGAGTCACTTCAGGTTCTCAAATAAATGCAGAGCCCTCAGGTTTTGTCACAGCCCCGGAACCCTGGTGCTCCCTAGTGCTCCGGTACAGCTGCAGACCAGTCCCCTTTCCACTCCATAACCTCAGCTTACCAAACTAATGGCATTTACCCGCTAAGGGGGGTAAAACCCCATGCTTACAAGCATCTGGGAAATGCAGAGGGTGTCAGCGGGAGGGTACAGACAGTTATGGTGCTTTGCTGACCGTAAAGCAGGGGCCCTTCTGCACCCAGAGGGATGGCACCCGGAGGGTGGCAAGGAAAGGGTGCTTAACGGCCACAGCACTGCTGAGAGCAGGCTCCAGCGTCTCCTGCTTCACTGTCCCTTGCTCCATCCGTTGGCTCCGTGCTGCTCAACTTGAAAAGGAAATATTTCTTCCCCGTTGGGAAAGCTCCAGAAGAGCGTGGCTGCAACACACATCAATTACATTTCAAGTTGCTTAAGAACACAATAGGCAGTGCCTTTTAATCATTACAAAATGCCGCCCCCCGGGTCCACAAATGCCAATAAGCAATCTGTTAAAAATACTGGGTTTCGTAACAAGAGACAGAGCTGCTCGTGTTACTGAACAGACAGAGCGAGCTGGAAGCCAGCTGCCAGTCACAGAACAATTTTCCCTAAGCAGCTTGATTTGCCATTGTGGCTCAGGCTGTGGTGTGTCCCAGGAAGAAACCTTGTATGCCTCGGGTATTTGAGTTCCCTGCTTTAATGGGAAATCTCACATAAGACGTAATCATCTTGGAGGATACAAGAAAACACTCTATTAATATATCTTATAGCTACATAACTCATCTCAAAATAAATATCCATACACAGAAGTTAGTAGAGAGAAAACCACTTTCCCTGGGAAGACACAGCCAAGCCTGAGGTTGATTCAGCAGTCTCTTGCTAGTCTAAGAATTAAAAAATAGTATCTAGCTAAAAGAGGCAGAACACAGAAACATCAGAGTTTGCATCTGGCCGGGTATCCCTGCTGCTCCCAGAACTGCCGCAGGATCGCTTGGTGCACGGGACGCCCAAGGAGCCTGGCTTATCACCACACCTGCAACGACCCTCGGTATTTCTGGAGCCGTAATGAACGTGTTATCTTTGTGTTTGCCGTTGATCACAACCGAGAAGCCCATTTAGTGCAAGTGCTGTTCAGATCCGCTTGCTTACAGCTCTACTCTTAGAGCATATTTTAGTGCTGAGTTCACAAGAGCAGACTTCCACTCTGCCTGGCTTTGCTTTGCATTTTCCTCGGGGATACGGACAGCCCCGCAATCCAGCCAGAGGCAGGTCTGAGGGCAGGGAGCAGAGAGAGGAGCTGCTCCTCGCACACCCGGGCACAGGCTGTCCTCTGGAGCAGCCCAGCACCACCAGAGGACCGAAGCACATGCACCTGATGGGTCAAAGCTTGCTTCAGCTAACTGCCTGGCTGTTACACTGAAGTTATATCCTCCTCTCCCAAAGAGAGAGTATTCCAGATGTCCTTTCAAGGTATCTGCTCCCACCCGAAGCTTTCTCTGTTTCTCTTTAGCCTTTTATCCTGAGCAACTCCCACGTTGTTGACCTGTCGTCTGCTTGTACAGCTCAGGCACAGAGCTCCATGTTCCAGAAAAGTCCTGCAATGAAGCCTTGCCCAGACACAGGGCCACACCATCATGCTCTCCGGGCACTAAATCTCTGTCAAATTAGGCTTCTTAATTTCCCCCTCATTAATGGAACAAAACGTACGTGCGGTGCAGGGGCAGAGAAGGTCATCTCTATCCATCAGGGCTGAGCCAGAGCGCTCAGGGGACAGCGATGGCCTCTGGGCTCATCTGACAGCAGACTGCCCAGACAGCAGCGTTGGAGCCGAACACCCCCTCGCCCAAGCATCCATCAACGCCATGGTTAGAACAGGCACGCTTGTCCTGCCCTTCCTACCCACTGCATGCAGAACTCTCCCCGTGCCCAGAGGAGTTGCCCTCCTGCAACCAGGTCTGTGTTTTAGGCAAAAAAAAAAGAAAAAAAAAAAAGCGCAATATTCGCTTCTCTCAAAATTGGTCACAATTTTATGAAGGCATGAACATGGTAGTGCCTCCCAGCTCCTTGGGTTTTATGGCATCTTCTGCTCAAAACGTTTCCAAACTGATAAGGTGAGGAAAAAACAGGCCTCCCAAGCTCCACAAAATTAAACACACTTCCCTCTTCCACAGCCCCTTTGATAAGGAGGAAGAGCACTGATTTTTTTCCCCTTTTCTTCCCCCCTGTTTTCTGCCCAGTCTGGAAGAAGCCCAGCCACCTCAAGGCAATTAAGCAAGAACACAAAACGCAGCCCTGGAGAGGGGCCTCCCCGGTGCCCCTTTCTGCCACGGTGCCACAGCTCGGGGACCGAGCCAGTCCCCTCGGATGCTCCCGCAGGCCGGCCAGGCCCTCGCCGTGCCAGAAGGTGGATTTAAAGACAGGGCACCGCTGCAGCGAGCCAGAGGGCCGTCACACAGTCATACCGAAATAGCAACATAAACTAAACTGGAAACGAGCACATCAAATAGAAAGGAAGATGCGGGAAGAGAAATAGCAGGAAGACAAGGCTGCAGCTGCACGGCCCCTGCTTCCCAAGCCAAGCCGACAATTAAAGCACACTGACTGCTTGCTATGGCTTGATAGGAGGCACATCAGATAACACTTCCTGACCGAGAAAAGGGCCTTCAGAAGGGGTCTGAGCAACACAAAACAGCGCCAGGGAAAAAATGAACTTCAAAGCTACTTGCTCACATGCTACCGTACAACCTGAGAAACAGAAATGGGAGCTTCAACAGCAGCAGCAAGTCATTTCTCATGCTTTTTTTAAAAAGTACTTTGTGTGTTTCCAAGTGGCCTTTGCTCTGTGTCACACACCAGTCACGCAGAGTCCAGTGCCACAGAAAGATTAAATGAATCGTAAAGGAATCACCTTTACAAATATAGCCAAGAATATCGCCACAACCATCCCTGCTTAACTCAACACGGAGTGGGCTGCCGTGCAGAGGGACGAGCAGAGCGCTTCCCATGCAGCAGGACCAGGAAAGACCCAGTTTCAACACGTGCAATGCTGTTTTAAAACAAAGTGCTATTGCATACCTGCATAGACTTTGTGATATACTGATAAACTGACCTGTGATCAGAACTGCAGGTGCCCAATACACCTGCTAAAGTTGGCAAGAGCTGCCAGCATCGCTTGGATTGCAGTGCTCTACCTGTACCGAAATCTCTGTGACGCATCTCAGGCAGAGGCAGCTACCTTCTGGGCAACTTTTAGAAATGTTTGTCTTCTGAAATGCTATTTTATTACAAAAAAAAAAAAAATTAGGGTGCAGCTTTGATGGGCTATAAAGAGTCATCACTTCTCAGACTTCCTGACCTGAAAACAAGTCACCCCAAGAAGAAACCCAAAATGTAAGCTGTGAACCACAGCAAGGTCTGATGTTCCTTCAGACACATGGAGAACATCTCCCTTTCCTCAGACGCAGCCAGGGCACCATCATGCAGTGGCAGAAGTTAGCCTGCAAGGGGGCCAGGCAGCAGCCCCTGCTGAGGGCCGGGGGGGTGTCTTGTAGTGCCTCCCCGCGGGGGCAAACATCCCCCCATCTATTTCAAAGGGGAGCGAGATGGTCAGGCAGGCAGGAAGACCCGGCAGGCTTCGCCCTCGTGTTTTTAGCAGTGCAGCAACAAAAGGGGAGTCTGAACATGTATTGTTCGGCTGAAAGGCGTGGGCCACATCCACAGCGCAAGAATGCTAAGAGGGGTTTGAGACACTGCGGGCCATTCACAGCACCAGATACAAACGCTCCTCGAGCACAAAGAGGAAAAAGAAAAAAATGAAATCAGTCATGAAGCCCACAAAAGCTAATTTCCTAACATAAATAGACTGCTGATGATGTGCCTCCAGCCGCTCCTGCGCACCGGGTGAGCGATGCATCGGGCTTGGGCAGCGATCGCCCCAGCTCCGCACGGAGCCGAACCGGGTCAGCCGTGCGTACCCCACACTGGGGGGGCACACAGCTCCAAGGGCAGAGCACGACCCGGGCTGTGCCTGCAGGCAATGCAGGAGCAGCTCGGATAAACCGTCCAAGAGAAAGGGCAGGAAGAGAGAAGCAAACAAATTAGCAGGATTGCTCCCCCGTTCCAGCAGACTTGTGCAAAATAAGTTAGCAGAACAGCTCCCAAACAGCCAGGAAAGAGAAAATTCTAGGAATCCCTAGTACTTGGATGGTGAAAAGCCAAATAAAATAAGAGATTGTTTCACAAGGAAAAAGAAATCATTTTTGCTCATCCTATTAATCGCAGAGTTCAAAAAGGCACAAGGCTGATCACAGCATCACCCAGCTATGCGATGCGCTTGGAACTAACGGTTTGAATCAGAACGAGCATTTCTGAGATTCCCACTGAAACATGATATCATTTTTGTGATAGCCACTGCCTCAGGAGGCTGGGGCCAGAACCTCTCCAAACCTCAGCCTGCACGACAGCCCATTCAGCTGCTATAAAGAAACCTCTCTCTCACTCTTAGGAGGTGAGTATTAACCCTACAGAGGCTCCCAGCATCTGTGTCCCCAACGTGCACCCGGGGACTGACCCCAGCCCTCTGCAGCAGCCCCACGACCCCCCACCCTGCGGCGAGGGCTGAGCAATGCTTCTCCATACAGCTACACGGAGTGGCTCACGCTTGCCCAGACTCACAGACTCAAAGAGCAAGGCTAGGGAAGGTGGCAGCTGGCACAGGGAAGCGCGAGAGGCATATACAGAGGTCCCAGCATTAGCAGCAATGCTGTTTTCCAGCCTAGTGCACCCTCTGCCAGGCAGCATCCTGGTGGTCTGAGGGAAGCTGGCTATTCCCAAAACACTGGCTCCCTTCTTCCCCTACACTAAAAGGCCCAGAAGACACCCTGTGTTTTTCTACAAGTCACTTTTTTGGATGTTGTTGTTGCCACGTTATTGCCATAGTTGTTCCGTGACCACAGGTAGGGAGGAGGACAGACCACAAGCCCGGGAGCGACAGGGAGGTGTCTCGGAGCCGTGGTCCAAGCTAAAGGAGAGGTGGGACAATGCCAGCCTCCAGACTCCTGCCATGGAGGGCACTTCAAAGGCAGAGCCTCCCGTCTGCACTCCCAGGCAGGAGCCGATCCTGCTCCCATCCTCCTCCCCAGCCGAGCTGTCGGCACATCGGCCGATCCTCCTGCATTCCTCCCATCAACTCATTGTTTTAATCCTTTAAACTATTTTATTAAGTCACCCCACTTCACCCACTCAGCGGTGTCTCCCGGAGACAGGCCAGAGAAACAAGTGGAAACTCTCCAACGGCGCCACTGGAAAAGAAAAGGAAGGTGAATTACAGTTTCAAGGATTAAGAAAGCAGCTTCCAAGCAACGTGCGCGAAGGTCAGCCAGGACACAGACAACAGCATAGGAAGCACGACTGAGAACCCTACAGTCAGCGGTGGCACAGCAACCCAAAAAATAACTTAGCTGCTGGGTTTCAGAATGACTCCAAAAAAGGCAGCAGAGACCAGGGAGTACTTGACACATCAGTAATGCGTAAAAATAAAATAAAATAAATCTAGACAGATCATGTGGGGTAAAAGCAGAGCGAGAATAGTTCTAGCTCAACCCTGACATCCCCTCTAGTGTTTAGCTAGACCGCAGCCTGCCTTCCCAGCTCCCCCAAGGGTATGCAGGCAGCACCCCATGGGGAGGAGGTGTACCCCAGAAATTAGGAGACTGCCAGCCAGGGGCAAAGCTACCTCAAGACAGAAAAGTGTTGGTAAAAACCTCAGGATCATCCTTCTTTTTCCCCTCCACTTCAAACCCATCTTTTACAAGCAGAATCGGTGTTGCAGAGAGAAGCAGACATCTGTAGTCCAAGAAGTTTTACAGGGCTGGGAGGGAGATGCCCACACACAGGCACGCTGCAAGCAGCCCCACAGGCAGCGGTCTCCGCAGGGATGTGAGTGTTGGACGTGACCGTTTGGATGGCAGACAGGGCAAACAAGCAACCTGGCAGCTTTCCGGAAAATCTGAAAGGGACATTTTGTCCCGTTCCCTACATTTCTGGATGCCTTGGCCCCTGATGTTAAGCCCCAGAGGTTTTCTGCCCAGCGGTCAGCAGCACACCGCCACAGATTCCCCCAGCAGCTGCCTTCGCCAGCGATTCTTGCAGCAAGGATTTCTTTGAGAAACAGAGGTGAGCTGGTGTGGTTTTGGCAGGTTTGTCAGTTCGGCGAGTCCCTCTGCACAGGGTCTCTGTGCTAGCGAGATGAGCATCAGGCACAGGCTCCGGGTCCTACAACAAATGTTACGTCAGTACTGGGACTCTGGGGAGAGTTTGGTGCAATGGGCAATACCTTGACATACCAGTGGTGAGGACCAGTGAGGTGGGTACGAACACACAGCACACCGGCTGCTCCGCAGGCGTGGTTTGTGTTCCTGCTCCTGCCCCAGGAAGGGCGCAGGGAAACCTACCTCTTTTGTGGCAAAAGATAAACCTTTGCACTGGCTGCAAGGGGAAGACGTCTATGCACACAAGCAGCTCTGGCAAAGCCGTTAACCACTGCCAGTTCACGCCCTGGTTATGGACGTTCATACCTTACGTTACGGAGAGCTGATGCAGATCTGCCTGGGCTGCACAGGCTCAACACCGTTGACTTCTGCCTGGACTGCAACTCAAACTTTCAGAGAGGGAAGGCAAGCTCTGCAGAGAAGAGTCCTTCTGATCTTAGATAAACCTAAACAACTAACGGATGCAGTTTGCATCCCAATCCATCTGAGGCTGGACTTATTTTTGGCTTATTTTGCTTTCTGATTTTTTTTGTGTAGCAGTAAAGTGATTGTGCATCAGGGATTCAAACGCTGCAGAGGGATGCGTAAATGTTTGGGAAATAGAAAACAACACTCTCTTCATTGAAAGTAAAGCTATGCCTATGAAGGTGTTCTGTTCATTTCACATTCTCCAAAAACATCTTAAGAGCACTTGTCAGGCAGACCACAGCTCTGATTTGTATGAGAAATCCCTGACTCACAGATCTTGGCAACCGATTATCAAAGATTAAGGTATTTAAAAATCAAGAGGCATTTGGAACCAAAATATTTTTCCGACCCGGCTCTAACACCTAAGTAAACAGTAACCACGCTGGCCTTTTACAGAAAAAAAAATGTTCAGTGCAAAGCCAGTACCTCTGATAACAGGGCCAGTTGTTTTGGTTTTTGCCAAACTGCTGAGGTTTCATGGAAAAAAAGAAAAAAAAAACCCCCAAGAAAAAAAAAAAAGAAGATTTATAGACAATTCCGAAAAGGGTCTGATCACCACATCTTCAAACTGGCAGGCCTCCTGCTGTTACTCTACCTACATCCAAGTAAACTCCTCACGTTGCTCAACTTCAAGTCAGCAAGTTTCCTGGAAAGGCCAGATCTTAAATAAGTGTCAAATAAGTGCATGCTTCCTCGGCTCCACGGTCTTTGAACGTCCCCACACAAGCCACCACAAAATGTAAAGGCCTAATTATATCTCCATCAGCTTCCATGGCCACACCTACGGGCCAGAAAGTTACCGAGGGTCACGAGCCTGTGAATTTGCCTCCCCATTGTATGGAGCACGCTAAGGCAGGATGCTGCAGCCTTGCCAGGATGTGATTCAGCGTCCTGTTTTGAACAGTTAATAAAGTCAGCAACTTCTGCCCCAAGATCTCCCACCAAATAACTGGGAGACAATAAACACTGCAGCGAGCAGGACTTATCAAGTATGTAATGAGCTGCTGTCCCCACAAATAAATCCTCAAGACAGCTGCCCCGGTGTACCCCCAGCCCCGAGCACCTTCCCAGTACCATGAACATGGCCACTCAAAGCTGCGGGTACAAGCCACTCACTCAATGTTGCCTCCAGCAAAACATGATCGTAAATCCCTAAAAAAGTTAAAGATCCAGGTGTTAATAAATAATTTTTGGTGCATTAAAATATAACATACAATAAAGTATAACGTATAAACATCCCCAGCTGTGGTGGGCAGTCAGTGCAGCACAGAAGGAGAGCTGAGCTGTGCAGAGCAAACACGCAGCTGCATGGAGAAGAGCCTGAACAGCAGGCTGGAGTTGCATTCGCTCTTCGAGTTTCCATACTAAGAGGCCAGCTGCAGCGCCAGTGAGGAATCTGGTTTATTACAGTGATTTTAACCAAACAGCCTCCTTATAACGAGTCCTCTGGCGCGTGCCAGCCAGGATGATGCTCCGTAAAGAGTTTGTCTGCAGCAATTATTCCTCCTGTTGATCACTGAGCTGCAAAGGGAGTTTTCATCAACCTGAGGGCTCCACCTAATTCCTGCAGCAAACGCAAAACCAAGTCAAACCAATGCCCAGTGTAACTCCGCTACCTTCAAAAGAGAAAATTACTTTACTTCATTAAACTACAACAAAAAAGCAGTAACTAAAGGAACTGTAGAGCTGGTTATCAAACCAGCGTGGTGGAGCATGTTCGTTCCCAACCAGGTAATCATGAAAAAACACAAAGTCGAGTAAGTGAGGTGGAAAGCAAGGGGGACGTGGTGCCTTCTACCCATCACAAACAGCCGTAGGTTCCTCAGAGCTCAAAAGCCGTATGACTCTTACAGCTGAAAGGTTTTAATGCTGAATAAAACCGAACAGACCTAACACTTTACTCTGAGTGTTTCAGAAGATGAGCTGAAGATGAAGACTCAGAAGATGAGTCATCTGCCAGGCTGCAGACGGGAGAAAGGGCCTCGGGAACATGAAGTAACTTGGCGAGGTACACAGGATAGCATCAGCAAAGAGAGGAAGACCCCCAGTCTCCTCTCCTTCCTCTACCAGTTCTCTGTTCAGCAGGACACTGGATGCTCCAGGCAGCACTCTCAACGCAGGGTCTCCACTTCACACTCGGCTGTGGCCATGCAGCACGTAGAAGCAGCAGAGCAGTGCATGCCATTAAAAGACTCTGCAAATGCATACAAGCCCAATCCTGAAAACCTTTACCTCCCACAGCTGCTCTTGCCAGCTCTTAAAACTGGGTTTAGTGGTGCCAAACAAGAACAGTTCTTTCCATAACAATCTTCAGGCTTGATCAGAGGCTGGAGACAACTAACTCCCAGGCCCTCCTGCAGCAGTTCAGCCTCCATCTCCCTGCAGAAGGTGCCCGAAAACACTCACCCAGCCCTGTTTCTGACCGCATTCAGATTGCGACTGGAAAGCCAATAATGGCAAAGATTACAGAATGACTGGCTAAACAAACTTACTTGTGTTTGTAATTAAAACCAGTGATTATCTTGCTGCATTTGCCAACCACATCTGAGAAACAGCCAACACTCACAACACGGCTGGCTTTGTAAAACGTCTCCTTTGACTTGGTGCTAGAGAGCCAACCAGCAGTGAGTGATGAAAGTCAATCAGGTTGCACCAAAAAGCAGTGTAGGAAAAATTGCACATACCCCATTCTCCCAGAGCAGTCTGCTTGAAAAGAGCACAGCTCTGCTCTCAGTCTCCCCCGCACCCAATATCATCTTCTCTGAGGTTGCTCTGAGCTAAAAGAGCACGACGTGGCTCTGCGATAAGGTGGCAGGCACCATGCACACAAGGCTCACATTGAACTCAGTGGACCCTGATCTTTTAAAACTTAAGGTTGTGCTTAACTCTAAGCTAATGCATACTCCCATGGACTTGACGTAACCGTGCCAGCAGTTTTATTAAGATTTGGGCGAGATGTCTCAAGGTCCTGTGGGTGCGCTGCATCATTAGGGAAAAAAGGGGATCAAGCCACAACATCCCATGGCTGATCAGCACTCAGGAAGGAAGATTTCAGCAGACACAGATAACACAGAGAATCAGACATGCAAGCTTTTGTCTGCACCAGCTGCGCCGAGCCCGACTGGGCTGTCAGATCTGAGTCTGTGCTCTTACTTTTTCCTCTGCTATGAATCTTACCCACTGGGGAGCAAAATGAACTCCTGGCTGTCTGCTGGAAACAGTGTGGATGTTACCTTATCGAGGCTTCTGCAAAATTTTTGGAAAGTGAGAGAAAAGGAAGACTTTAAAGCGCATTAATGTCTAAGAAAATGCAGATAGCAACAATATCTTTGAAAGAAAAGCTGAACCTAGAACATGTCCCCTCAGTCTATTTTAAGGTAGAAACTGTTTCAGGGAGAAAACAGAAAGAAAAACATTTTGGAATGACAGAAACCATAAGAAAGGTCTGCTGCTCTTAGACCAGAGAGCAGCAAGACATGCAGCTGGTTATAAAACCATGATACAGACCCATTCCTCCAAGAAAAAAAATCAGATAGCTCACATAACCAGATCCAACTATGCACTCCCGGATGAAAATCCTGGAATTTTTTGGAATGAATGAAAATAATCTGTTCAGCAAGCAGATGAGTAAGTTATGTCATAAATGTGTAATAGCACATCCATACTGTATCGATGAAATGCAGTTTGAGCTGGCAGCAAGATGGGGTCTTGTTTCCAACAACCCTTCCTTTTTTTAACCATTAGGATCCTTGAGGTCTGCAAAGTCAGGCGCTGGACTGCCGACCCCTGCACTCAGGGCACATGTGACAAAGCACAGCTGTCACCGAAGTCTCCACCAAGGCTAGACCAGGATTTAAAGATTCACAAATATCATCATAGCCCGTTCCTGCGTTTTTTTCAGAGGAGACCTGAACTCAACTGTTGGAGAAGCAGCACAATGAAGTTGAACAATTCTGCCACCCCATGGGCACCAGGTAAAGTCTCAGCAAATTGATCCGGAGCAGGTGCCAGCAGGAAGGGGACAGGATCTACCCACCTCCCCGCGAGAGGAGCTTCATTTATCATCTATGCTATGTCCACACTAGGGCCACACGTTTTCTTCAGTCCTTAGCAGTGTTTCCCCCTGAGTACAGCAAAGGCTCTGCACAAGAGCCTATTCTCGAGGTCTATCTAGTGATTTAACTACCAGATTCTTATCCTGAAAATCGTATACGGAAGAGCAGCCCCAAGAGACCGAAGGACAGAGAAAGCCTTTGGGATCTCGGTATCTAAAGTCAGTGCTGCAGCATTTTTCAACCACCAGTAGAAAAGTATCAGCCTTTAAGCGCAGTCTCACTGCATCTACCCCCACGATTGCTCTGGTCAGTGATGGATGCACATGCCTGGCTTGCAAAAAAAGGCCAGACAGACCAAAAGTAGGCACAAAACCAATGATCTCCCAATGATTCATCTGTACATTGTAATTGAGTTCATTTGTAATGAAGAGGGATAAAGCTGTATTTCCTCCTTCAGCACAAGAACCATATACACAAAAGAGGCTATCATACTGCTTGGTTAAGTGTTACTATTTAATACAACATGGGAAAAAGCACAAGAATTAAGGATGCGTTGCTATTCATGACTTCAGCAGGTTCCTGCTTGAGCCTTGAATTGTACAATAAGCCCACAACCAAGCTGGGAGCAGAACCAGGAATCACGAATTTTGCTTTAACCGATACAAAATACATTCTCCAGAAAATAAGCTAACAAATGACATTACAGACTGCCATTAAATGCCCATACTCAGGAGACCACACAGCAACCAAACATACATTTCTGACCCGCGTGCATGCAAGCAGGACAGCTACCGAACGCCAGGCTTCCCAGACAGGCTGCAGCCACGACAAATCATCCCCGGGAAATAGAAATGGCAAGGCCTGACACTTTCCTACTCTGTAAAGGAGCAACTTTGCTCTTCTGCTCTCTGACTTCACTTGCAGGGTAAAGACCGTCTATACCCTAACATCCTCCTGCTGCTCCCAAAACCACAAGGTTAACCAGACTTCAAATCAACTCCACTTTGTCCTAGCCTCAGTCCATCAGACTGCGACAGAAAACCCACTGCCACCAGTGTCTCGGTTTTATCTCTCTGCAACAGTAGGTCTCAAAGCATAAAATGGGGTGGAAACAACAAGATCGAACTCCAAGCAGCAGCATGAGTGGCTTTGCTTTTACCTGAAACCAGGATAATTAAAGTAGAAAGTAGTAACAAGGAGAAGAGACCGAGCCTGCTGAACCACTGCTGTGTTTTTACACTTTATCTCGCGGATTGCAGTTTACAGGTTAGAGGGTAAGAGCTGTCTGCAACAGCTGGGTTTAGAGTGAACAATCCACATAATCACTCAGAGCCCCGTTAGGCCAGGGTCCCACCAAACTAGCTTTATCATTACTACTTCTGATCTCTGCACAATGTCAGCAAGAGAAGCCTTTCTCTTCTCCAGCAGGGTATCTCAGCCCTTTCCTCCCCCTGACGTGAAGAAAGTGGCTCTACACAACCCCAATACCAAAGGAGTCAAATTCCTGATGGTTAATACCCAGGAACGAGCAGAGCTCTCCCCTACCCACCCTAGGAGCGTACCCCGCTTCCCGACCCAGAGCCCCAACCTCAGAGAGCAGCAGCAGAGACAGAGATGCTGCGATAACAGTTAAATGCCGTGGCCAGAGTTGACGAGCAATTTTCTAGTCTCTTTCCACCAGGGAAAAAACCCCCACAAACCCTCTTTTATGCTTTCAGTTCATTAAACGCTCGTCTCAAAACTAAACTGATAAGGGAGAGAGCATCCCCACTGTTTAGCTCTCTGCAGAGCATGCAATCCCCTCCAGGCAAGCGTACACGCTCGAGGCTGGAGTCCTGCGCGGGATCAAGACTCAGCTACATGGCAGACAATTAACAAACAGTGGAAACGATGTTTAGAGCCAAATAGCTCTGCTTACCTCACATTTAATTTACGCTCTTCATCACTGCCAACCTCCAGCTGAGGGGAGAAAAGAAGGACACAGAGAAAGTTACATGCTGGTTGTTTCCATACTACAACTTTTAAAAAATCCCCACGCTTTTTAAAACCATCCCTACAATAACAGGTTTTGGGTGGTTGCTTTCCGTGGGGGTTTTCTTTCCGGTGCCAGGGATAAGTGAGACTCCCTGGCCATATATGCCATCAGCACCCAGTGCCGGGTGACAAAGGGGCTCATGGGGATTTTAAAGCTATTAGATCCTAATCCTGCAAGCTGGTCCTAGGGCGCAGATCGGTTTGAAGATCGCCAACCTCGATGTCACCCAGAGCGCGCACACATCGCTCCCACTGAGCGCCACACGTGAGGGCAGAACCTGTCCCCAGTGAAAGGCTGCTAACAAAGAGCTGGGCACAAATTAATGCTGTGATTCAGGGTGTGCAGCGACAGCACAAGTGCCCTCCAGCGGATGCAGCCAAAACTGCCCAGCTGGGACTGCCCCAAACTCCAGCACCTGAACCCCAACCTGGCACTGATGTGCAGCTCCACTGCACACACCGGCAGGGCCCCTCTGCCCTCTCTGAGCTGCCACCTCACCAACGAGGCCACCTCCATCTGGGCGCTGGCAGAAGCCGTGTCCCGAGGCTAGGACGATGCACACCTGGTTGTCCAGTCATCAACAAGTCCTATGTCTGCTGCCTTCCTGATAAACACACTGCTTTGATGGCAGGCATGTATTAAAACGGCCGCTTTTTCACCGGGCACTGGTAGAAAGCCCCCCTGGAAGCAAATCTGGCTGCTCAGGTGACATTACTGGCCCGTACACTTTATTTACTCTCCTTAAAACAGAAGCATGCTAGCTGACTTAAGCCTATTTTCTGAGAAACATTTTCACATTGCTGTGCTTTCCAGCCACCTCCTTCAACTTCTCTATTAGACTCTGGACAAAATTCCATATGAAAGAAAAACAGAGTTGGGGCTAATTGCATCCAGAGCTGACCGAAAATAAAAAAAGGCTCAAAGATAATTCTCCTCCTTTGGTCCTGTGTAAGCAGACAGAAGAGAAAGGGCCAGGAGCATCCCCTCAGAGGGCAAGGTGGTGGGGAGATGGTTTGGACCCATGAAGCAAAGCGGGGACCTTACAGATCGCCCGGCAACAGGAAAACCTTCAAACTTGCAACACACCGCACACCAGCGCCTAATGAAGCTGGAGGGACACAAACCTTTAAGAAATCATGCTCCATCAGTGCTAACACTCAGCCAACATTTTGTTACTTACTCCAACATTGCTTAAAACCCACATCAAATAAGGGCCACCGTAAGGCTTACTCGTTTCCAGGCGGTTTTGTAGAAGTTAAAAATAAGCAAATAGTTTCATGTTAAGCGTTCAAGCTTTAAGTTTTGCGTGTGTGTAGGACCTGGGTTGTTCCCCACCCCGCCAAGTTAAGACTCGGGAGGCCAGAGCGCACAGGAGCTGCTCTGTTTACAATCTGCGAGAACCAAGTAATGCCAGGAAAAAAACCCCAAATGCAACCTCACAGGCCGGATATTAGAAATATAGCCATTTGGAGGAAAAGAGATACACAAAGCCCATCCCAAATGACTGCAGCTGATGGCGAGAAACATACCATGGCTATTTTTAGTCTGTTTACACTGTGCAGTGGCAGCAGGCAGAGCCCCGGGAACACCCCGAGCCCCAGTGCCCCCCGCCAGCAGATCCCCCCCAGCCCTGGGAAGGTCTGGCAGGTTTTTGGCCTTTGTAAGGTCACCCTCCTGTTTGTTTGGGTCTGTCACGTAGCAACAAGGGGCAGAAAACCTTTTTTTCTTTTTAAACAAAAGTGACTGTGAAGTCATGACTGTTGTCAGCCGAGGCTCCGCAGCAGAGCCGGCCCCTGAATCTGCTGCGGGCTCACCTTTTGCAGAAGCTGACTTGCTTTCAAAGTCAACTCTCCCTGTATTTTCTATTAAAAAGCTGCAGTAAAACCAAAACAAGGCAGAAGCAGTCAGCGTGGCAGACAGACCACAAAGTTGCTGTCTGCCATGCTGAGTGCTTCTGCCTTGTTTTGGTTAGAGCATCCCTCCGAGCTGGCAGGTTTTATGGTGTGCCACGCATGTGATGCCGTGGACCTGCAGCTGCCCGCCAGCACCACGGATCCCACCACGGCACGGACACCAGCGCCGGGGCCAGACCTCCGCATCCCTCCCCGGGGACTGTGCAGAGTGCGGCCAGGCTGAAGGACCTGGCATGGAGTGGGAGGTGGTGTGGAAGGGAGAGGGCAGCGGACCTAAGAAATGCATGCAAGTTTGCAAGTGTGTATGAACTACTCTCTCCTCCTAAGAATTTACGGCACGCTACGTTAACACGGCAGCAAGCCTCTTGCAGGCGGCAGCATCCATTTTATAAATTCCTTCAGGCTCATGAGTTACGAGAGGCTGCAGCAGCATACTCACAATTAGCAAGGACGTATGGTCATCATTTTCCATTAAAAAAAAAATAATCTAATAATTATTCACATAGGCTAAAAGCCCCAAAGAGCCCTAATTTTTCTTGCAAGAAAGATCATAAAAGATCAGGGAGCAGGCTGGCACTTTTTGATGGGATTTTTCTTTGAAATAACTTTGTAAAAACATGCTTAATTTGGAAAAGGAAGGTTTATAGTTTTATGGTATTTCATGCCAGAAGGGACCATTCAAACAGAACGGGAGCTGATGTCTTCCTCTGGGAGCCACCGAAGCACACCTGAGCCACGGACATCAGTGGCCGAAGTGCCCTGGCATGGACAAAACCAGGTGACAAGTTCGGGGCAACATTTTCAAGAGGGAAAAGGAGACTCGTACGGTCACCCCACTGAAAAAATAATAGTGAACACAGAGCTCCTACACAATGCCATGCCTAACGCAGATGTACATGGCAAGGCGAGGGGCATACTGCTTTGACTCCTCTCCCACCTGCACCAGTTAAATCCAGTCTAATTCCACTGCCTGCAACAGGGTTACAGCCCATTTACATCTGTGTCAATCAGGTGGCCACTAGGTCTCGTTTAAGACTCTGTCTAAACCAGAACCCAACAAAATTCCTTCGGAAAAATCCTCAGAAAAGCACAAGTCCTGTCTCCAAGTTTCTCAATGAACACAGCGCGGTCCAAACACCGGGTCCCTGCAGCCTCAGGAGCCCAAATCACACGACACAGATCTATGGCAAAACAGTCGGCGAAAGGAGGGGATGAGTCACGTCTCCAGCGAGGGCCGTGCAGAGGGAACCCCTGCAGCCCCTCCGGGCGAGGGAGAACCTGTGAGCCCCGTGGCACTGTCCTCCTCCTGCCTCCCCCGCCTCAGACCGGCTAATCGTGGGAGTCACAGGGACCTGACAGGTGACAAATAGGATTGTTTACCTGGCGGGAGCTGGGACAGAACAAAGCCAAGGGCAGCCAGCACCAAATAAAAGGGGGGGGGGGGGGGGGGAGAGGGGTGCAGAGGGAATATGTAGGGAAACACTGGGCCTGTCTTTGGGGGTCACAAAAGACATGGGTTAGGAGGAAAAAAGGGATGGACAAGGAAGAAGAAAAAGAAATTGGAGGGTGCAGCTGTGTTGGGATGGCACATGGGAGCTGCGGTGAGGGAAGACAGAAGCCCAAGGCCGGGCAGAGGCAGGAGAAGGCATTTCTGGGGTACGAGAGTGAAGGGGGCGTGCAGCAGAGCTGGGACACACAGGGTGCCTGTCCCAGCAGGGCAGGGGCATGCGGAGTGCAGCATTATAGGGGCAGCAGGTTAAGCGGCGTGTACACGGCTCCAGAGCAGCAGAGCCGAGGAGGAGGAGAGGGCAGCAGCATGGTGCAGGCTGCGCTGCAGTGAGCAGTGGCAGCAGACAGCGCGGCACTGGGACGTCGCACAGGTACGGGGTGGAGCGGGACGGGAGCTGCTCGGGCAGCGGGGAACTGCCCGCGGCTGCCTTGGGGAAGGGTGAGCGTGAGCTTCCTGCGGGGCAGAAGCTACAGTGGGTGCGGGGAAAGGCGGTGCCGTTGCAGCACAGGCTGCACAGGGACAGAGGGGTAACGCAGGGGGTACAGCAGAGCATCCTGGCGCAGGAGGCGGTGGCGGCTGTGGGGTGTCAGGGAGGGAGAACGTATGGGGCCACGGGGCCAGCAAGCACAGCTGCTCCACAAAGACAGGCCCAGCACGCTGCCCGGGGATTTACCTGGCAGAGAACAGTGGAGCAGGCTGCCCCGGGGTTCAGCTAGCCCGAGCTACTGCCCGCAAGGGCTGACGTGGGGGACAGCGATGAGGGAAATGGGGCTGCATGGGGGCGAGGAGGGGGCGGCCAGTGTGCAGCGGGGCAGAGTGGGGAGAGGGCTGGATGGTCCCGGGTCTGGTTCAGCCTGGCAGCATCAAGGGGCTGGAGGCTGAGGCAGAGTGGGGCTGGCAGGGCTGGGCAGCATCGGGGGGCTGTGAGGGGAAGGGGCTGAGATGGCCGGGGGCCTGTAAGGGGCTGAGCTGGGGCCAGGAGGGGCTGGGGGGGGCCTGGGGGCTGCGAAGGGCCAGGGCCTGCGAGGGGCCAGGGCCTGCGAGGGGCCAGGGCCGTGGTGCTGGGGGCCGTGAGGGGCCTGGCGCCGCCTGGGACCGTGGCCCTGCGCGGGGCCGTGAAGCTTTGCGGGCCGTGGGGGCCGCGGCCGATGCGCGGGGCCCAGCCGAGGCGCCGCGTCCCGCCCCGCCCCGCCCCGCTCCCCGTCCCCCCGCCGCCGGGGCCTGCTCTGCCCCCCGCGGCCCGGCCCGGCCCGGCCCGGCCCGGCTCACCTCGCTGGTGCTGGCCGAGGAGGCGGCGCTGGGGGTCGGCGAGCGCTGCAGCGTGACCAGCGCCATGGCGGCGGCGGGGCCCGGCTACAGCGGCGGCTGCGGGGCGCCGGCCGCCTCCACCGCCCCGGCGGCTGCGCAGCCCGCCCGGCCGCCGCGCCGCGGGGAGGGGCGAGGGCGCTGCGGCGGCGGGGGCGGCCCCGGGGCGGGACGGGGCGGTGCGTCCCCCGGAGCCCGCCGGCCCGGCCCGGCTCGGCCCGGCCGCGCTGGGAGCCCCCCCGCTGGGCTGGGCTGGGCGAGGCGACCGCGCCCACGGGCCACCCCACCCCACCGGGGGGTCCAGCCCCTCGGCACGGGGGGGGTGGCGGTCCCCACCGCCCCAAAAAGTGTCGGTAGGGTCTGAGCTTCACCCCTAAAGCACCTGAAGGGCTTCGGGGCGCAGCAGCCAAGAGCATCCTTCAAACCGGACGGAAGAAAGTGCGAGGGGTCAGCAGTGCCAAAAGCAAGAGGCAGACGAGTAATGGGGTAATTAGTATAAGAGGCTTTGCTGATTGTATGTAAAGCCCTTAATAATTCAGGCCGTTGGGTGACTGCCTTTCCCCCTCCGTCCCTGCCACGCTGCAAAGAGGAGCTGTGCCAAAGCACCCCGGGGTCCGAGGGGCTGGATGCCGGGGGCTTGAACACCGTCTGCCCCAGGGGGGTTCTCCTGGCAGCATCCCCGGGAGGATGCGATGATGAGGCAGCACACGTGGCGGACGAGCCTCCTCCTTCACGGCATCCAGAGCGGGATCCCGAGCCGTGGCTTCGCCAGCCGCCGCCCTCGGGAGCTGGCCAGGCAGCTTGGATGGGGTCGGTCACTTGCTCATGCTGCCGCTCCTGCCCAGCAGCGGGAGGCAGGACGGCAGCCACCGCAACGATGCTCGGGGTTGGAAATGTGTGCGAGTGGTGCACCACTACGAAAAGCATTAAAGGTACCAGGTGCTTAAGCCCTATGAAGCCAACTTCACCCTCCTGCACCACCCCTGTTGACCTCTCGGGGTAAAGCATCCTTCTGCTCAGGCCGGCGTACGCCTGCCCGTGCCTTTCCTCTGCCTTTTGTGGGACCAAACTCCCGTCACCTGCGGTGGGTCGTGCTGCGTGGCTGCAACCCTGGGCCCGGGACTCCAGAGATGTGTCTGCAACCTGACTGTGTGGGAGACGAGTTCCCATTTCTTTTATCCTTGTTACCTCTCTTATAAAAGCTTTAGGCACAGTAAAGTCCCTAACTGTAGCAACCCTGCCCGAGCACCGCCTGTGCTTCCAGGGCGGCATCCGCTGCTGGTAATGATAAACACACAGACAGAAACCTGGCTTTTCAGCCCAGAACCCAAAGTTGTGGGTTTTGTGAAGGGAGAGGCAGCTTAGAAATGAGAAACGAAGCCATCTGACCCCTGAGAGGGGGAAGCTGGGAGGCACAGCGCCTGGGGTCTATCGGGAGGGAGGCAATGCCATTTCTCTCTTACCACACGAAAATCAACACCAAAGCATCCAATTTTCCTGGATCCCGCAGGAATCCAGTGGCTGGGGAGTCCCGTCCTCATGTCCCCATCCGCCAGGACGCGGCGGGGCAGCCAGCAGTCACCATGGAGACAAGTGTCAATGATGGCGTTTTGCCACGGACCGTGGTGACCCCGTTTTCTTTTCAGAGGAGCGACTCTGGGGCCGGCTGCCAGCGGCGTGCAGGGTCCGGCGCAGGGGACTCCACCTCCCCGGGTCTGGAGCAAAGACTTTGGCCCCGTTGCCCGGGGGGCGGGCTGTGATCCCGCTGCCCTTGGCGCTTAGACCTTGCACTGCGAGCAGTTTGCTGGGCTGTAAACAAGCCGCCCTGAGAAGGTGGCTCTGTTGAAGTCTCTGAAAACCGCAGCGGCTGCCCCAAGGACCACGCGCTCTGCAGGTAAGCTGGTGAAAAACGTGTGTTTCCGTTATTTATTGGCCAGTGAGGCGGATACCTCCTTGGCTGGTGCTGCAGGGGCAGCCCGGGGTGAGTTCCGGGGGCTGCAGGTAGAGGAGGCGGCCCTGGTTCCTGCTGGCCGTGGGTTATAAAACCATAGCAGATGGGAAGCAGCGCAGCTCTCCTGCTGCCTTCGGTGCTTCACCGTCCTGATGACTCATCCCTCCATCCCAGCAAATGTCAGTCCCGCTGCGGGCTGCCTCTCACAGCAGAGATGCTGCACTTCACCTTGTCCAAATAAAACTATGGGCTAGAATTTAGTCATGCTGCCCAGAACCAGGTCTGGTGTGCTGCTGGCATCCTTGCCCCTACCCACACGCTGGCAGCTGAGTGTCCAGGCCGAGGTGATCTGCCCTGTTGTACCCCCAGCCCTTCCTTGAATCGGTCCTTGGCCGCTCTCTGCCCAGATGGTGACCACAGGGCTTTTTCCAGGATACAAGGCAGGAAAGCTCCATCGAGAGGGAAGAGCCAGGGGACCGAGGAGGGCTGCAGACCCTCTTTGCAGCTGGTGTTTACAAACAGCGGTTCTCCCAGCTGGTGCCGGGAAGGGTTTGGGGTGGTGGCACAGCCGCCCTCGTGTGCAGGCAGTCCCGAGGGCAACAGCGGCGCAAGGAGCCCTCCTTGCATTTATCTCATCTGGCATTGCTCCCTGGAAAACACCCGTTGTTTCCCATTTCTTTTATCCGTGCCCACTTCTTTTGTCACCAGCCTGTGCCAGGGGCTGGGGAGAATTAGGAGCGCCCTGGAGTGGGGCTGGGTCGCTGGGTCGCTGGGCATGGAGGGCTCACGCCATCCTGTGGGAGATGGTGAGAGTGGGTGAGTGCACCCACCTCTCCCTGGCTGCTTGCCCTCGGCATGCTGGCTGCTGGAAGGGAGAGAGAGGAGGACGCCGATGGCTGTGCCGCTCTGCCCTGCGCTGCTGCAGGGCACGAAGCAGCCGTGGCTCTTTCTGCCAGGCAGAGGAGCACGGCCGTGGGCAGCTGAGCCCCAGCTTTAGTGCTCGCCAGCGGCTACAGCGTGCCCAAGGGTAGAGCAAGTTCTGCGAGCAATGGAGAAACATTCCCCTGCCACCGTGGCAAACTACACCCCCCTCATCCGTGATTTCAGTGCCTGGTCAGCGCAGGCAGGTGTTGAAGAGGACTTGGGAGGCTTTACAAGAAATGCGCACAAATGCACCAAGAGCAGCTCAGCACCTTCCCTGCAGCCCAGCTCTGCTCCAGCAGCAGAGCCGAGGCCAGGTCGGGTCCTGCAGGAGCTGATGCCCTTCCTCCTGGGAAGGCCCAGCTTGTCCAAGCAGCTCCACGACCCCGGCGCTGCCCTTCAGGCATTTCCCCCCCCCTGCAGAGAGCTGGAGCCATGCGTGTGGCCATCATCGGGGCCGGGGTGATCGGCCTCTCCACCGCCCTGTGCATCCACGAGCAGTACCACAGCCTGCTGCCCTCCCTGGAGATGGAGGTCTATGCAGACCGCTACACGCCCCACACCACCAGCGACGGGGCAGCCGGCTTGTGGCAGCCCTACCTGAGCGACCACGGCAACCTGCAGGAGACGTAAGTGAGGAGGAGGAGGAGGAGGAGGAGGAGGCTGGTGCCGTGTGCCCCCCGGCGTGCCCATCGGTGCACGAGGGGCTGAGCTGCCCGGGCACAGCTCCATGGGGCTGGCAGAGCCACCGCCCTCCTGTTTTCATCGCAGGCTCTGGAATAAAGAGACATTCGATTACCTCCTCGGGCACCTGGGCTCCCCGGCAGCGAAGGAAATGGGACTTTTCCTAATTTCTGGCTACAACCTGTTTACGCAGCCGGTGCCGGTAAGGAGAAAGTCACAGCCAGGGCTGGGAAGGGCTCCAGCTCGGAGGCTGCCCGGGGGCGGGCAGGGTTGTACTTCTTCCCAGACGATGCTCTGAATGCTTCTGAATCCTACCAAGTTTGTCTTGTGACAGTTTGCCCGGGACTCGGTGTCTTCTGGGTGCTGTGATGCAATATTGGTATGAAGTAAGGGCTGAGCCCTCCGAGGGTGGGAGCCGGCAGAGCCTCCCTGGCCGTGGTGTGCCACAGCTGCACGCCTGCCCGCGCTCCTTTGGGGTGGGCTGTGTCCCCCCCACTGCTTCTGTCCCGCGATGGCACAACGATTCGGGTTCATTAATGAGCTCGGACCTTTTTCCCTACTGCAGGACCCGTCTTGGAAGAACATAGTCCTGGGATTCAGGAACTTGACACCAAAAGAGCTTGAACTCTTCCCTGGTTACAGGTATTCTTCAGTCCGTTTCCCAGAGAGTCACTGATGTGCTTTCCCCCAGGCAGGACAGGTATGGCTGGATGGTCCCAGACGCCTCCCTGTCAAGGGGCGGCAAGGACAAGAAACTGCAGGCGCAGAAGTGGCCTTGCTTGTTACAGCTGCTTCCCTTAAAATAAGCAGGAAACACCTCAAACAAGCCGAAAAAGCAGCAGCCCAGCATGGAAACCATTCCAGCTCCTCTCTTACTTCACGAGATATTATTAAACTGGGGGAAGAAAATCAGCAGAAGGTGTTTTATGCTGTAAACAGAGGGAAAAAAACACACACTTCTTGTGCAAAGGGGGAATTGGGGTCCCAGAGCTGCAGCGGCCGTTGGGAGCGCCGGGGCAGGAGGCGGCTGCTCTTGTAAAGCTGCTGCGGGTCCTCATGGCTTCCTCTCCTCATCTGGTTTCAGCTACGGCTGGTTCAACACGGCGCTGATGCTGGAGTGCAGGAGCTATCTGCCGTGGCTCACCAACAGGTGAGTGCGGAGCTGCCACGGTGCTGGGGCTGGGGCTGTGCCTGTGCGGGAAAGCTGCTGCTCCCCCCACCCTGATTTCTCAGGCTGGCAGGACATGGGAGGCAGGTGTGGATTTTCGTCCTGCACATCAGGTGTTGCCCCAGATCCTTCTCTCATGCCAAGTTGGTGACTGAGTTTAGGCGGCACTGATTTTAGGCGGCCGCCCCGTGTCCTGCTGCACCTCTGACCTGCTCAGCTTGAAAATGCTGGTGCTGGTGGCTTCCACGTGACCTTCCACAGGGGACCTGAGCATCCTCCCCTGCTCTCAGCAACCCTCACCCTGTGCCCCACAGCAGCGCAGGGGTGAGGGCATGGCAGGATGAGCTAGAGGAGAGGGGAGGCAAGGGTGCATCCCTGGGAAGCGGGGAAAAGGGTCTGGAATTCCAGCTCGTTGCCCCAGTGGGGTAACAGACTCCCCAGTTTAACAGTTAGCCCAGGAGTGTATTTTTGCATGATAAAAATGAAAATAATGAGATACATAGAGCTGCATTTGAGCACTTTCTGGCTTTTAGCTATGGGAGTGTTTGGGGCTTGGTTTTGTTCTTGTCATTTCTAACATGGAGCGGGTGCCCTACCCACAGCAGAAAGCCTGGGCTCTGATGCAGGGCTTAGCAGGACTGATCACCTTCGGTAGCTCTGGGCCATTAGGGAAATGAGCTAATGACTGGAGACCATTAGGAACCGCTGAGAAGACCACGGCTGGTTATTGCAAGGAGCAACAAGCCGTACCTACTCTGGGTATCAATTACAGGCACTAATTTGAATGGTACATTTGCTTTTAATTTCCCAGTAACAAATGAAATCGTTCTTCCCAGGTTAATGCAGAGAGGAGTGAAGTTTTTTCATAAGAAGGTTGAATCTTTCCAGGAGGTGAGTGGCGATGTCGAGCCAGGGCAGAGCGGGCACAGCCCCGTCCCGACATGGAGAAGCAGCATCCAGCAGGCACATGCTGCTCTGGGATGTCCCTTGGCATGAGTGATGGGCCAGGGGACAGCGGCAAGACTACGCCAAGATCTAGGAAACAAATTCTACCAGGAAAGATAAAGGCTCTCGGGCATCAAGAGATGGCTGAGAGGGGACGGGGTAGCGCATTTGGCCGGCACTGAGCGAAGATGCAGCCAAGCATCGGCAGTACAGCTTTCCCTTAAACTGCAAACATTCTCCTTGCCTGCACACATGGGGTCTCTGCGGGAGCTGTGCCGGGGAAGCTATGCCCTGGATCCGGCCCTTATGGTTTATTCATTACCAGACTGTTGGACCGAGTACTTGGCTTGGCTTTGATGCAGGAATCTCCTGCCGCCCGCGGGTAGCGCCCTTGGAAGCATCACTGTGTGTGCACCGCTCACCGCGCCGCGTCTGTCTCTCATTAGATGTTTGCCCAGGGCATGGATGTTGTAATAAACTGCACTGGGGTGCGTGCGGGGGAGCTGCAGCCCGACCCGGAGCTACAGCCTGGCCGTGGACAGGTCATAAAGGTGAGGTGGGTGCAGGGCTTGTGTCCCCTCTCTTTTTTCCGGAGGAGCCATTCGTTAGCTACCTTATGAGGAGGTATGCCCTCTAGGACAAATCGCGGGCTTGTGGGCTGGACCCACACTGGGCTCAGGTCCTGATTCCCAGGAAACAACGGTCATGTAAAATCCTCGTGGGGGGGGGGGGCAGAGCAGAAAACCTGGATCCTGTTCCTGGTTCAGCCGTGGGGATGCCCCGAGTGTCCAGCCCGTTTCTTGGTTGGGTGAAGGTGGGGGGAGGCCAGAGGCATAATGCTAATAATAAAAAGACAGAAAATCCTTGTGAGAAGAGGATGATTATTTGGGGAAACACAGACTCACACCAGGTAGGAAGCTCCTCTGCTTGCCTACCTGCCCTCCTATCTCCCTGTCTTCCCATGGCGGCAGCGCAGGGAAGCCAGCACCGTGCTGTACATAGAGCCTGAGCAGAAGGGGGGGCACCACATGCAGACCCCAGTGTCTGCATTCGCTGAGATGCCCACATCCCTCCCGCTGCCTCCCTGAGCCAGGGACCCTGCTCTCCAGCTCTCCCTGACCCTCTCCCCTTCGTCTCCCAGGTCCTGGCCCCGTGGGTGAAGCATTTCATCATCACGCACGACATTGAATCTGGTATCTACAACTCGCCGTACGTCATACCGGGGTAGGTGACAGCGGGCGAGGCAGGGTCTGGCTGGCGTTAGCGATGCTTTGCTATCAGCGCTCCTAAAGCACCAGCTCGGACGCGGCTCCCTGCTGACGCCTGCCCTGCAGCACCCCTGGTGCAGCAGCCCAGGCCTGGGTTCATACCTGGCCTGATGATGCTTTTATTTGCTGCGTGGGAGGAGAGCAGAAGGACGTGGGCAGGCAAAGCAAGGGAGCTCCCTCGGTTGGCACAGAGAGCACGAGCTCCCTGCGCAGACCCCAGCTCGGCACTCGGACGCGAGGTGGGTCCGGGCTGGTCCTGGGCTCCCGGGCTCTTGGATCAGGCTGCACCACAGGGCTTCGATGTCCCTGGTCTTGTCCTTTTCCAAGGAGCAAATCCCACCAAAGCAAAACGCCAGTCTGGGCCAGGTCCTCAAAAGAGCCAAACACTGACAGTGGGGCAAGCATTTTGGGAGAGATCTTTTGTTTTCACCTTTATACCCAGTTCTTTTGTCATTGGTGTTGACAAAACGGCTGTACAGCAGCTCATCATGGGGAAAGGCTCTTCTGATTCATGCTCCCATTAAAACCAGTAGCAGGAATCCTTTTTACTTTAATAAAAGCCGACCCTAAAAAGCTCAGCCCTTCCCGCACTGTTACGCTGAGCTGTGCCTGCAGCTGTTGGTGAGACATCTCCTGAGGGCATCCCATTCGGTTTAGCACCCGTGCAGGGCTCCCTGCCACCTCCCTGCAGGAACCAAGGAGTCCCAGGGGAAAACCTTATTTCTGTGTCCCCACAGCAGTGAGGAGGGCTGAAATGGGATCCTGGCCCCAAAAGCACCATCTCCCGAGCTCAGCGAGCGGCAGTGGCTGTGCCCAGGCAGAGCCCAGCTTCCAGCACTTATCTTGCACTTTCCACCTGCTTTCCACCAGCAGCTTTCTTAGGGGAGTTGGGATCTATTTGAGACGGCAGCGTATGCATGTACCCAGGGAGATAAATTGCAGGAGAAATAAATATGTCTGCTGTTCATCCCACCTCTGTTTCCTCCTGAGAGCAGTCATCTACTCTGCTTTGGCAATGGGGAGTTTTTTTAAGCTGTAACTTGAACACTGCATTTCTGGCACTTCCTATTGTGCTAATATTTCAGGATTAGGCAATAAGCCATTATGTAAAGAGGAACTTTGAATGCTCACAGCCCCCAAGCAAAGTATTCCAAGAGATTTCTGATCACAGTCCCAGCTACATATGAATTCCTCTCCCTGTGTTTATTTTAGCTTGAGCTGTCATAGCTGGCCACCAGGCTGGCTCCCGAAGGAAGCAGCCAGGTCCAGCTCTCAGGCGTGGGGGACACCTCTTCCACGCTGGAGAGCTCGGCCCCGGGGGCTCCCCTCCTGCATGCCCCAGCATTCAGCCCTTTTGTCTTTGTGCTTCCTAGGGCTCAAGCAAGGTTTTAGAAGGGTCCAGCAGGTACAGACACCCCCAGCTCCCCCCAGCCTTAACCTGTCATGTCCTCTGTTAATCCGCAGGAGTTTTGGGGTGGCAGCAACAGAAATCTGTTTCTTTGTGTTCCCCACTGCAGCCATCCTGTTCCTTCCAACTCTCTTCCCCAGCCAGACAGGAGCAGACCTGTTTGATAGAAGATGAAATTAGCTGTTTGGTTTGCCCAGGCAAGGGCCTTTGGGGTGCTGATAGTATTTAATGAATGACTTGCTCATGAGCAGACATGCAGGCACCGCTCTCTTGCCTGCTTGGTGTGAGAGTTTCTCTGGGAGGAATATGTTGCAGGCTCAGGGCGTAGCAGGATCCATACATCACACACATGCAGAGTCCCTCCGTGTGATGGCCCAGCAAGGGACGGCTGGGGACACTCACCACCATTTATCTCCTTTGGCTCTTGGTGCAGGAGTGAGTCCACGGTCTTGGGAGGGATCTATCAGCATGGCAACTGGAACGAAGAAAACAGCGCCCAGGATCACAAAACCATCTGGGAGAACTGCTGCAGGCTGCTCCCTGCTCTCCAGGTGGGTGACCCCGACCCAACGCCCACCGCCGGGAGGTGGGGAGGGAGGGGGCATGGAGAGCCCGGGTGCTCGGGCACAGGTGAAGCCGCCGGGGAAGGATGCTGAGGACAAACCACAAAATCTGAATGAGTAACACACGGTGCCTGCCTTCAGCAGGCCAGGAGAGCTGTAAAGCGACCATTGCTTATGCAGTGTCAGCCGCCGCGCCGAGAAACATACCAGTGACAGGTGAAGCGTGCACATAGAGTAACCCTGGGCTTTTTGCGTGCACCTCACAGCAGCACGTAGCACTCAGCTTAGGGTAAAACACGGGGGGGTGGCACAGCTCGGTGTTTGTGCGTGCCTGGCCGTGTTCACCGTGCACATCTCGGGCTCTGTACACCTGGCTGATCGACAGGCAGGGTCTGGACTGGCATTACTGTTGAGACAACGTTTGTAGGAAAAAGGAATTACTGATATAGCTGGTAAACAATTAGAACAAAAGCTTTGGGGGGGCCCAGCCCGGGGGGCCCAGCCCTTTGGTCGTGGTGCATCCCTCCTGCCTTTTGGCGCTGCTGCACTAGAGAAGGGCTGGCGTGTGGTGAGGCTGGTTTGTATCCACGCCTGACGCTGCGCCCTGCATTAGCAGCAAAGGCAGCGCTAATTGCGGTTGCCTTGCTGGCTCTGCTGCAGGCTGGCGATGTGCAGGCTGTGATCCAAAATTGTTCTGCCCAGTCGCCCTTTGCAGCATCACAGGAGCCGGTGCAGCAGCGGGGATGGGGGAGCCTCTGTCCCTGCTCATTGCAAGAGCCCTCATCTCGCGGATCGCTTAGTGCCGTGACGTTTGGCTGCTGCAATTCGCAGAAATGCTGTGCAGGTGCTGATGTGCTTTTGCTTTCAGAAAGCAAAGATCGTACAGGAATGGAGCGGCTTGAGACCAGCGCGCCCCTGGGTTCGCTTGGAGCGGGAGACCGTCCGCCACGGGCATTTCCAGGCAGAGGTACTGTGCACAGCCCCCGGGTGCCGAGTGCCATTAACCACCACGTTAATTGTGCATCAGTCACTGTGACCTTGGCAGTGCAACACCAACGTCCAGCTAACGCTGTCGCTCTTCAGCCCGCAGCTGCACTGCCCTGCGTTCATTGGTGCTCGCCCTGTCTCCCCTCTAATAACGGGTGAATCTTTGAGCCAGTTTCAGCCCAGCGTCAGAGATAAGTGTCAAAGATATTAAGTTTTGTTGGATTTTATGGGGACAGTGGGCAGGGAATGCTCCTACCAAAGGAAAACCTGCAGCTGGACCTTAGTCCTTAATAGACACCAAAAAACCCATATGGGAGAAAAACTCTGGCATGGGCTCTGCTGGTCCCAGAACCACATGAAGCACACGTGAACCATGTTTTGGTCTCAGCATTTAAAGTAGCGTGGTTTTCTGCTGGGAGCCCGTAAGTGTACAGCCCTTGTGCATGCAAACTTCATGTCTCCGTTTAATAAAACCCAATACGCAGTTTTTAATAAAATGCTCAGGGCCTCCAGCACTGACACCAGGTTGTTGGTGCAAAAGGTTGGACTTCTTGAGATTTCTTCCAGTTCGAAGCTCAGCAGCAGCATGAAAGGAAACCTGGTGAAGGCACAGAGGGAGGCTGGCGGGGCTGTAGCTGCCGTGGGGCTCTGAAAAATTCAGCTGCCTCTGTGTAGGTAGAGCTGGGTGTCTAGTGTAAAACTTCCCCCGGACAGTTTAAATTGCCTTCCACGGCTAATGTATCTTTTAAGAGAAAGGAGACCAGGGATGGCACGAGTTTCAGTGTGCCATCTGTTCTCGGGCCCTCAGCACAGCACCTTTTCATGTAGGACCACATCACGCCTTAGCGCTGTCGCCTGAACGCTCATCAGCAGACCTGCAGAGGGAATCCTTGATTCGATTGCGTGCATATGTCTCTGTACAGCTTGGAAGAAGAGATTAAAGCTCCAAAGGGGATGGCGACTGCAAAATGTAATTAAATGTAATGAAAATATATTCAATTTTTAGCTGGAGAGTCTTGGAAAGAAAACGGTGTATTTAGGCAAAGCCCAGAGCACGGTTCAAAGCCATGCTGTATTTGAAATAATTTATGGATCGCTCTGTTCCTTTATCAGCACATCATATCTGCGCTGCCTTGGCACAGGAGAGGTGTAGCTATTGATCCCAGCGATGAGTCAGGGCTCCTGCTGAAGCAAAGTAATTTACCTTGGCAGGAACAAACACTAGGTGGGATGTAACGTGTTGTGCTCTGAGGACCACGGCTGCCAGCCCTGCTGCTGCATTTCGGGGTGGCTGGAGCAGCGGGTGCAGAGGATGCTCCGGGGCCCCGCTGAACCATGCAGAGTTTCTCCTGCCTCTCCAGTGGCTTTTGGAGGGAGGGAAAGAGCAGTGGGTCGCTGAGCTGTGCACTGGGAGCCCCCAGATCGAAGGATCAATCTAAAGACACTAAGGACATTCCCAGCCACTATCGTGGCTCCTTGCTGCCCTTAGCCCCAGAGGGCTCCAGCGCAGCTTTCCCAGCACGGATCCCTTCTCTTCTCCCCCAGGTGATACACAACTATGGCCACGGCGGGTTCGGGATCACCATCCACTGGGGCTGTGCCATGGCAGCAGCCAGGCTCTTTGGGACCATCCTCCAGGAGAAGAAGCTGGCCAGCCCGCCACAGCCCCACTTGTGAGTTGCCTGCTCACCTGGGATTATCGTGACAGCAGTAGCTTAGAAATCACAGCAGAAAGATGCGAATAACACAGTGATACACGTGGGCCGTTCAACCCTCCTGCCAGCTCCAACACTGGTTCATAGTGTCTCGTTTTCAGGTTTCTGCCAGTTCTGTCACTGCCGTTTGCCAGCCGGCTGAGTTGCCTCCACCCTGGCCTTGCACAACCTGCCTAAAGGAAGTGCTTTAAAACATGGACTAATTATCTGTGGCAAAGTGCACTTCTGTCCTGGGGATCAGTCTGCAAAGGGCAGGCAGGGTTCAGCTGAAATCTTGACAGTCCTGCAGTTCATCTGCACGATGGGACAGGATCTGAAACTGAGCTGGTGCCACCTGAGGTCTTCACTGACTGCTCCAACACCCAGTGCGTAATTAGATTTGCAAGCTTCCCCCAGGAGGCAAAAGCTCCTTAGTAGGAAGCAGCTCTGAAGCTCCCAGGGAAGTAACAACAGCTCTAAAAGCACGTGCTTCAGTTACAATAGCTTTTCTTAACGTTCATGCCAGGACAAAGCATGGGTCTACAGCACCTGGTTAGTGTATCTGGCAATAGACAGCAGCAGTTGCCTAAAATGGGCTTTCCAAATGATGTTTTTAGCAACAAAAGCAACATGTTCCAGCCCTGTGTACTTGCCAGACTCTATATATAGCAGAGAGCATACGCAAAATAGCTGTTCTCGTCCCTAAAACTCCCACGGGCCCTTCAGTTTCTCATTTTCTCCAGCCGTGAGATGTGGCTGGAGCAGCAGCTCTGATAGAGGAGCTGACTCGGGGTAGGTTGTGCCTCCCGAAAGAGTTGGGGACAGCTCCCAGGAGGCTATGACTTTTTGGGGCTGTTCAGTGCCACTGCTGAAAGGAGCCAAGGCACTGTTCTGAAGATACAGTTTGGCCGATTTTTCCATGCCACTTCTCTTACCTGCTCTAAAAACATCACAGACAAGGTTCTGAATGGTCAAGAAGCATTAGCCTCAAATCCAAAGGCTAGCGGTTGTCCTAAGCCCAGCGCATAGCGCCTGGCTTGCTCCTCTCTGCAGAGAAGCCAACTGTTTCTTACTCAACTGTGATGCAGGTTCTCTCTCCCTCTGACTCCATGTGCCAGAAATAGCTCATCAACCTGATTTGTGATATACCAGGCAGCTGCACCTAGTGAATGAGAGATTCTGCAGTGCAGCTGGGCTCATTTTACCTCCTGGGCACCTGGATTTAAAAGAGTCCCACAAATAGCGCATGCTTCCTGCTCACAGCCTAGCACCAGAGTTGCTCCCTGTTGAAGGACCCATCTCCTAACATACTGCTTTGGTTTCACCGAGGAAAAGAGAAAGTTGTGAAGACTTTGTAGGAAGCGATGAGCACTCAGTGCTGCTGGAGGTGGTCCATGCACACAAGATCTGCTGCCCCGTGGGCGCGTATGAGACTGGTCTCATTTTCAGCAGTGCTATGGAGGTTACCGTGCCAGTGCAGCCGTGGCCCTGGGAGATCTTCCAGTGACCTCATTTTCCACTGAACACTATGTGACCGTTGTGTACTTCTCCAGCTTACACACCCTGAGCAGTCAGAAAGCTCTGACGAGCTTTGCTGAGTGCATCTGCTAATTGTCTGCCCTTTTACAAAAGCAGCAATGGTCACTCTCACTGTAAGGGCCAGAATTTCTCAGCGGCTGCTGCCCTGTCCCCTTCTCTTCCTCACTTCCTTATGTAAAGGTGCGGGATGGTTGTGTTTGCCTCTGCTATGACACCTGCAGTGCTGGCAAAGTGACATTGCATGGCAATTCTCATGCCTGTGGCACTCGAGTCCAAGGCAACAGCTTGCTGTCGAAGGCACCAACGAGGGCAGGTGCTGAAGTTCCTCTGGCTGCCATTTTGGCCTAACGCTGGTGCTCCTCGCATCCTTGCAGAGCATAAAACACTTTATGATAGCTGTGGTCATTTGTGCTTTCTGGTTGTCGCTCAGCTGCAGAACACAGTCACTTAGGCCAGCCCTGTCCAGCTGCCACCGTAACAGAGGGGACAGGAAGCTCTGTTAGCTGCTGTGGAGTTATGGCACAGGTTAGGGCGGACCAGTGCCCGTCCTCAGGAGGCAGCGGAGCGTGGGGGTGCGTTAAAGAGCCTGCCGTTGTCTGGTAGCTGATGCACCTCTGCAGTGTGCTTAAAAAACAAAGGTAGACATAGGAAAATTAGGAGCCCCTGTCATGTCCAGTCTGTCTGTCAAAAGGATTTCCCACTTTAGCTGGCAGCTCCCCTGATACGTTGCAGCCACGTTCAAAGGGGTATAATCAGGAAAAGGATAGGAAAAAGAAAACACCACCTGGAGAAAATTTACCATTGATTAATGCTAAACCTAATGGTCTGTGATACCACTTCAGTAGAAGCCATCCAGTGGAATAGCCTCCACTCCATTTCGCTTATTCCAAATATGAGATATTAAGGACCATGTTGTCCTCCCATTTGCACTGCTGTAAATCCAAAACCACTCAACCGATTTCAGAAGAGCTATGCTGGATTAGCAGGGGTGTAGCAAATCATTGTATAGCTTGCATAAGCAGTTGATTCTTCTGATCTTAGAGCCTATAGGAGCAGCTGTCTTGTGATCTGGCATGGCCTCTTAGAAAACAAAACAAATGATTAGGTGTGTAATTTTATTTGCAGTCTAATTTTGCTTATTTTCTAAAAGGCCACAATTTAGTATGTGTGCACAATAAAGGTAATATTCAAATATCTCATGCGTGATGCTTTCTCCTCTTAATGATGGCATGGATAGGGCCTCAAATGCTAATTCCATAGAAACATCCCAGTAGATCATCATTCCATGTCTGCCCACACATTTTTCCTGAACATTTTATCCTGCAGGAGGAAGAGCCATCATTTCAGATTCTGAGTAGACAAATGAACCTGAAATACCATCATGCGAAATTACGTGGTTGCCCGCATGTTGTTGCTAACAGCCCCGGGCCCATTAAGAACCCACACTCCCAGACAGAAATGTTTGGGACGCTCTCACGTAGCTCAGCTGATCACTCTGTTTTGAGACTAGAGCGACAGGAAAGGTATTGTACAGTGTTGGCAGCCACAGATGAAACACTGCGGGACAGAGGAGTCATGAGATTGAAGTTCACTTTCGTGGCAAGGGTAAGGTAAGAGAGTCAGTGGGATGTCTGGACAGCTACTGCACGTACTTTCTTGACAAGCACAAAACGCCATCTCCAGCGGCCAGCATCAGCACATTTTACGAACTCACAGTTCTCAACAACGATCGCCTGTGACACAGAACAAAGCTGGAAATACATCAAGTATCAGTAAAGTTATCCTCTGTAAGCAAACAGCAGCTCTGGCATTTTGGAAAACAGAATGAGCTTTAGAAATGGCCGAGGATGCCAAAAAGTTCACAGAAAACACAGAAGAATGAATATTCTCCCTAAGTGTTGCTTCCACGATACAAACCCTTCTGTAGTTACCAACTGTTTCCATGCCCAGAAATAAGACTCTTCATCCCAGTGGACTGTCAACGGCTGCACAAGCTGTGAGAAGGAAGATTAATGCACGCTGAGATGAGAACGCACTGCATTAGCATGCAAAGTATTTGCAGATCGTTAGTCATTTTGACTCAGACATGAACAACGTTATGTTTGTAAACTACTGGACATCAAAATAAGAAGATCATTTAAAGGGTAGAGGAATACAGTCAGGGTTATGCACTTAATTATATTTTATAAAAACAAGATAGGTAAAAGAAAAGTTTACATTAAAAAGTAAATAAATAAAAGGAACCCTCCCTGCCCCGACGTCCAGGCACATGAGCCACCTCCTCCCAACATGCCTTGTGACCTACAATCACATACTGCAGCATTAAGGGCATTGCTAGAAATTACCCATAGGCAAGAAGCAAAACTGGCTGGTTTTTATTGTCCAAACTGAATTAAATGCAAAAGCAACTAAAGATCTTAAGATAATTTTAAAAATATTCAGCTGTAGTTATCGATGAGGTTACTTATAATGCGGACGTGAATCCTGTGACTTTTCTTTATGTCCAAATGCACAAAACACACACACAAAATGAGTGAGATTGCAACGTGCGGAGCCCTTGCATATCCAGCTGAGTCCACAGAGCAGCATGTAGCTCAAATCTCTGAATATCAAGACAAAAAATGGTAAAGTTACTGACCCTTCATAGAAGTCCCATAGAACAGCCAAAAGCATTTTTACTGAAAAAAACTATTTATTTGTTTAACATAAAATATCTAGTGTGGAATTAAACTATCCAATGTTGCATCAGTAACAGAGGAACAAAAGGAGTATTTTACAAGCAGCTTGATATACACAAAGTTTTTAAACATTAAAATGTATCCAGCTTAGAAACTGTACATTCAAACACAGGAAAACATTCAGTGTTCTTTCAGCAAGCATTTAGGAATAATAAATCATTCCATCAAAGCACACTTGGAGAATTTTTTTTCCCGCAACAGCTTTGCACATTAATACATTGGACGGTTAGCAAATCTCTGAATCCCACAATTCTGTTCGCTCTCGATTTTAATTCAAAATTATCTCACTTTATTGTTTTAAATGAACGAGCTATATTAATTCCTTCATCAGTGAAAAATACTTGACAGTGTGTAAAACAATCTTTGGAAGCTTATTATATACATCAATGGTGTTGCCATATTAACAAAATATGACTCGTGATTATTTATAGGCTATTGTGTATCAACCCAAATGTTCTTCAGTTTTTCAGTGAACAATCTAAAACGTCCTTCCATCATTAATAATACGCAAGGACCTGCAAAACCTGAACCTCAGTTCTGATTCTTCAGTGCCCAACAGGCTCCTACTGATTTCAGTGAGGTGGGATCAGCTGTGGCGGGCTCCTACCTGTCTTCCTCTATTTAGCTGATCCAAAGCCCAGGAATATCCACGGGAGATTCCCCCAGACTTCAGTGAGCTTTGGATCACGCTTTAGGCATCACTGTCTTTAAGTCAAAGACCCAGAGTATGAAGATGTCTCAGCAGGACCAATCTTGGCATTTATATCAATATATACATTTTCAGCGCAGAATTCATAAAAAATGAAAAGCAAAAATGCCTTCAATTTTTTTTTAATACTGTAAATGTCACAGGTTAAAAACTGAACTACTCAACAGCATCAAAAGGTTTTGCGTTACCTATAAATCTTTACCTGGGAAATGAAGTATACATACGTGCAGATCTATGAGATATATATACTTCACCTAAAGCACTCTGAATGCACACTTTGAAGGCCAATGCAATGCAGTCCTTTAAAACTGTTGAATATTGACTCAAAAAAATGAAGTGACATGTGAACATTAACACTGGAAAAGCAGAATTTTAACTAAAGGCGCTCAGTAACAGACAAACAAACTTAGCAGCTAGGCTGTAAGGTGGCATTCCTTCAGGCCATGGATGTCATGCACTTCAAATTCTTTTTCACCTCTAATGCAGGCTTACACCCTGCTGAATTCTCCTAGAGGCCATCCAGTTTTGGGGTGTACACCTAACTGTAAACACAGCTAACGGCAAGCCCACGTGGCGAGAGACACATAAGCATCTGGATGTGCCCCCATCAGGTGTGGGCTGGCACACTCTCAAGTGCCTTCACCAGCAAGAGGAAGAAGATGGTAGTCAGAACTGTCATTAAAGGGTGAACAGTCCATACTATGCAAAGGCAAAGCAGGTTTTCTAGCTCGCTGGTCACCTGTGTGGTCTAACATCTGATCTAAACCCATCCAGGAACTGCTTCCTCACTGCCAATGTCCTGTCCAGCTCTCGCACATGGGAGGGACAGTCCAAGGAGAACAAGCCCATCTATCTCTACTTCGAGGCAGCACTGAGCTACCCCAGTTGCACAGTGCATTAGGGAGAATTATCCAACTACAGCCTGACAGAAGGAGGTGAAAACAAACTATTGGCACTGGTTGTCAGCGCCACGAGAGCCCTGCCTGTTTATTGGGGATCGACTGGCACTTGAGCTTGCTGGAGATCGAGCACACAGGATACAGAGACAGCAGAGACAGAGATAACCAAACCAGCGCACAGCAACGGCCACTGGAACAGACAGTGTGTTTCTATGTCATCAGCCACATCTAAAGTGGGATCCCCTGTGAGCTGAATTGCATTTTCGTATTACTGTGAAAAGGAAAGTTTGCCTGTTTAGACCAACCGCTTCTGGAGTCTTTCATTGCAGTCACCATCATCGAGTGGTAAATGAATGAATGGACATTTCGGTGCCTTGTCAAACTTTAACTTTTCTCAGCAGGAGATACCCACACACGCAATATCAATAACCTCTTTGGCCTTTTTTTGAGTTTCCTCAGTTTCTTTAAGGAATTATCCGCTTCTGGTTTTCCTTCGGTGCTATAAACAAACAGCCTAACATATCTTGGAGCATTATACGGCAGTACAGTGCTGTAAAACCCTAAGTGAAAACTGAACCCCAACTGTGTTCATTTGTATTGCACCCAAACATGGACTCAGTGACCTATTCTTGCCCCACAGAAAAAGGGCCTCGTTCCCAGAATACTTAAAATGTTCTACTGTGCAAAAATTTGCTGCACACTTAACTATGTTTATGTGAGACAACTGACCACACATACTATAAAAATGTATTGCTTTCCACAGCCTAGTGATTAGCATTTAGTCCATCTCACTTACATTTGGTTGTGTGTTCCATAGTCTGGAATCCTGAAAACAAACTGAGACATGGATGAGACATGTCTCAGCTTCCTTATGCATTTCCTCGCTGCACATCCACAGACTCTGAAACCTGACTTCCTGCATAGTGACAGATTTCTGACAAACAAGACAAACTTATCCTCACCTGAACTCTGTTACATGCTCTGACAAGAGCAGAATCATCAACCTCGAGGAGCGACATCTGAAGGAGTGAAGTTCCTCACCTGAGGATGCTTGCAGTTCGGTTCTTCCCATGATTTTTGTTCGTTTACGACGTGATGCCAGCTACATTCCTTTGTCACCAGCTTGACGTTACAGTCAATGTACAATCAGCAGCTATCGAAAAGTTCTGCCCAGCTGTCAGGAGGCCAGCTTCTGTTGGGAGACACTTGAGAGCAGCTCCATCCAAACTGCTACACGCAGCTGTTCAGACTGAGGCATTTTTATCAAAGGTTTTGGCTACACCACCACAAGAACATACTTAGGCAAATTGAGCAGAAACATACCTGGACCCATGCAGAAAACCACAGCGTGCATCTCCACACACAAAGAGACACCAGTACAGCTGAAGCAGTCTTCACCAAGCAACAGACAGAGTGCTCAGTGATTCTGGCAATGTTAGAAAAGTCAAATTCTGCTCCAAACCATGAGGATTTACATTTCTTATATAAGGTTCCATCTCTGCAACAAATACCACTCCTCACTGACTCAAACTACCTGCCTTGGATGGGAGAAACATTCAGAAAATCGTTTCCAAGCAATCAGTGCCTGTTAATTCTCAAGGAACAGAACCCATAAGCAAGGGAACTAGAAAGCATTGGTTGATTTGCCGTTATCACATTTTGTTGTTGTTGATGGCTAAAAAGTGCAAGGCAGGCATCTAGTTCATAAAACTTATTCTGTAGTGTATGGAATCCACCGTGTGCTATGCCAGGTACACAATAAATATTAATCTTTTGTTTTTAGGCATCAAGAGTACATTATTTTAATTACAGCTTATACTGAGTTGCATTCAGTTAGCTATTTGCTTGGCACGGGACGTTTTAAGCTGAATAGCTGACCATGCAAGCACAACAGACTTAAGAAAAACCCTTCCTGCTAAACTTCAGATGATATCTGGATCAAATGCCTCTCAATACAGAAGTAAAGTTTTTATGAGTGTGAGCAAAGAGCAGCAGAGACACAATTTGCTTAGGTTCAACCCAAAAGTTCCTGCAGTTTGACACATGACATTGGCAGTGACAGTATGGTCAGCTTTCTATGCTTCAGGGTTGGATTTTTTGTGAAAGAGATCTTGCCCGTATCATTCATTCTTTCAGCAGGTTTTCATGTCCCATCATTCCTGTGATCCGGAGTTTGACCTGGTGACCCCTGGGGAATGAGATCCTCTCCCAACCATCTCCTGTCCCCATTCTCTGTGGCTGGACTCCTGTAAGCCACGACCTTTTGTTTCAATGGGCAAGAAGCAGGAAGCCACAGCGGCCAGCAGGCAACATCCACTGTAAACCACCAGTGTTAAATAGACTGACGATTCCAACATCACCTGCAGAAAAAAGGCAGAAAATACAAAACAGTACCCCTGAGCCTTATCACAGAAAGAAATACAAATACTAATGTAGTAGTAGAAATTTTAATTACAGTATGGAAAAAATGTTTAATGTGCACTGCTGCATAGTTTCTTTCCTCAATGATTACACATAGCTATTAAGCACTTACAAAACAGTCTGGATTACAAGTGCCACAAGGTGCTGCTGCCCTTACGTATTAGACAGGACTTAAGGAAATCACAAGTTTTCTACCTAGCCATCTGCAGAGCCACTGCTTCTTACACAGTCTTCTGAGTCCTGTCCCTGCGGAGCCTGGCTCCCCCAACCTCGCTGCCTAGCTCTTTCCACATACCCCGAAGGTTTGTAGCCCCCAGGACCTCAGCCTGGGATCTCAAGAGAAAGGTGGCGTTGCACCATGCACAGAAACTCCCTGCCTCTCACAAATCCCAGCTCCAGGTGGTAGCTTCTAAGGTGTCCTTACAGCCATCCAGCAGCCTGCTTCTTGGTTATTTATCCCCCAACATATGGAGCTCTGGAGCAAGAGGTAAATTCAGAGATGAGCCTGAACTCCCCTCAAGGAACAGGCAACAACAACCCTCCTTCAACACATCATGCACAGATTGCCCTTGGTTTGGCCCTTACAGCAAAAAAGCAGGTTGTCCATCACCTTCCTGTGCCTTCAGTCTCAGAAGGAGAAGGGATTTTACCTGTGCAATGAACGGGGTTATGAGGGCTCCCACTCTGGCCATTCCACTGCATGTTCCCAGGCCCAAAGCACGTGTGGCTGTCGGATAAACCTGTGAACAAAGCATCAGCCCATTAACGCTAGTGGGAAGTTCTCTTCCCACCGGTCTCCTAAATCAATGGAAATTAATAAGTGGTATTACAGCAAGTTCTGTTAGACAATGACAATGAGATCACCAACTCATATCTGGGGTAAGGTCCATTGTGAAGAGGTCATAAAAATGACTTTCCCACCATGTTCTCACTCCCCTTAAATATTCTCATTACAAAAGCAACCTCCTTACCTCAGGAGTGTAAACATAAGCAGCCTGAAATCCTCCTGAAATAAAAGCTCTTGCAATGAAGAGCAGCACAGTAAGAACATTTCTGTGAGAATAAAAAGGAGAGCAGTGTTTGGGATTGTTCTGTACAGTCTGTTTGTTTAACTTGGAGGCAAGTGCAATAAAAATGCTAAATTTGTTAGAACGATTCCTTTTGTTTTTTAATGAACCCTTTGTATTTTTTCTGGACCTTTAATATAACAATGATGCCAAACAATCTGCATTCCCACAATCACATCAGCTTTCTACGTGTATTCATTCCAACTCACAGCTGTGGCCTATTGAAATAAGCAGCGAATGCCTAAGTTTATCTAAATAAGAAAAATATATTCCACGTTATGAATGGTGCTAACAAAAAAATGGCACGCATGAGAAGGAAATGAGAGTGCAGTTTTCCTGTTTAAAAGACACGAACCTACGTACTACCTGGATATTTGCAACTTTGTAAGGTTTCTTATTACAAGGTTTCTGTACTATAAGGTTTGGTACAGTGCCTGAAAAGGTTTAGATTCAGAGAGCTCTCCTCTGGCTGTTAGGTCATTTCCTTGTTCGTCAGCCCCAAGGTACAGACATTGTTCCATGCATGTGGCATGAAGGCGAGATGCAGTCAGAGGCAGACTCTCAGAGCCCAGCTGGAAATTTGGTACCTTTAAGATTCAAGGGCAGAGCTGCCAACTGACTTGTTCTCTGGAAAATCTGCATGAAGGACAGACACTGAACAATACAAAAATGTGAACCCAAGTTCTTTTGAAAGTTGGGCCCCATGTATCTGCAATGCCAGCATCAAGCTCCACCAGCCATGCTGTATACAGCTTCGAGGTTGTGCCAGTCTGTGTCGACTGCTTCTCATGTAATTGTGCCACAGCACCTAGACCACCGAGAGCCCATGACAAGTGAACCAGTCAGAGCAGCTGAATGGGAGGCAGAGACTGGGCTTGGTTGTGAAGCACTGCCCTGGTACAGTCAGCCTGGGGAAACATAGGTAATGAATGGCAGAGAGCAGTACATGAACCAGCTACCGAGGCTCATGACATCAGATCTAATTTAAAAATTGTCCAATGGTGGCCTCCTACTCAGACATAAGCTCTTATTTTCCCCTTTGGATTGTTCTGTCCTCAAGATTATAGTGAAGGATTTCTCCTCTCCTGCTTCTTTTAGTTTCCTTCCAAACTCTGGTGAGAAAACCTAACACCATCCTTAATTCATTCGCCAGTTGAGCACGACCATCTCACGGCTTTTCAAACCACCACTTCCAGTTCTCCTGCCATAATCAAGAGAGATCACGGATGAATCAGATATACCAGTTGTTACCATGTTTTACTTACCTTCCAACGCAGAGAAACAGCAGAAGACTGCAAAACGAGAAGACAAAAAAGGACAGGGCCATGGTTTTCTTGCGACCTATCCGATCAATAATCCATAGTGTTACTAACACACCTGTAGAAGGAGACAAGTTGACTGTTGGGAATTGAGCAAAGGTGGAGGCTGCAGCAGCTGGCTTTTAACATAGGCTGGGTTATTTAGATTTGAAATTTTGTTGTCTCTTTCTTTAAAATACTTTGCTGGCAGAGGCATCAGGCAGGGGTATAGAATGGATTGCCCCAGTCATTGGTGCCATGTGAAAACAGAAGCTCTGTGTCCCAGCTGGTCAGTCTTGCCCCATGTTCACAGCCCCACTGGTCCACGCATCCACATGCCCACACGCTCAGGGGCTACAGTGAGCAATCAACTCTGACATCTGTTAACCACTGATTATTGCAGTGGTTATCAACGTGAATGCTAAAAATGCCTGCCTTATGTCTCATTGGAATATCTTTTGTTCAACTTCTGACCATTGTTCCCTGCTAATCTTCCTACTGCTAGATTTAAGGGATCTTTAGAACTTCGTATTTTCCTTCCATTGTGTTATTTATATGCTGCCATCAAATTATTTCTCACCTGCTCTTTGATAAAGAAAATAGATCAAGCTCTGTTAAGTCTCTCAATGTTAAGTATTCTCTCTTATGCAACTTTTCCAGATCCTTTTAAAAAGCGGATGTACAGCAAGTGTGGGGATTATTCAAGCATCAGAGTTGCCAGTGTCATATTCAGAGGTATCCCTGTTAGTATTTCTTACTCCTACCTGTTTCTACTCCTAATCCAAGTCTCAGGATTAAACCAGTCCTTTCAGCTATAGCATCAGTCCAAGAGTACATACTCTCTTTTCTGTCCACCGTACACTGACATCCTCCCCAGAATGACTGTTATGCAGAACAGTCCTCCCATTAGGTAGGGACTATGCATATTTACCGGTCATAGACTTACAACTTTTCATCTATTAAATGGCTTCTCTTTGAGCATTTGTCCCTGAAACTATAATCTAGAACAGTGAAAATAACTTGACCACTGCCTCACAGTATTATTTCAAACATATTAATACTGAGAGATCATCTTCTACATCTGAAGAAACAATGGCTATTACATGCTAACTATCTTGCTTGTCCTGTGTCAAACTGTTCATTGAAATTCACTGAAATTGACTGAAAATCATGACTGAGGCTGGACACAGAGCTTTAGGAAGCAAGTTCATTGATTCACTATACCACGATCCTTTTAAAATAGTTCTGGGAAGTCATTTATGGATAAAAGTTCAAGTGATTCTGCCCCTTTGATTTAATTGTTACTCTTCCTCTGAACGCCTAATATGTTGTTTGGATAGAATCCATAGTCAGAGGGACCATTATAGCTTCATAAAGCAATTACTGGTGATTTTCTCTGTAGTGATCACATGGGCAGTGAAGAGAGCTACAGCTACTGTGTGCACTGCATATATCAAGTAGTCCAAGCAAGGAGCTCCAGTGCTGCGGGAAATGCATTGGCATTAGGCCAGGCAGAAGAGCCCATTTCATGGCTTGTGCCAGAGCCCATTCCAGTCACACTGAGCCACTGGCAGTGAAGAACTGGTGCTTCTTATTGCCGCTTACCAGGGAATTCTGACAGGGTTGTCCAGAGCAGATCAGTGTAGTCTTCCTCTGTCAGATACTCACAGGTCAGGCTGCACTTTGCTTTAACTTCTTTCCTTCTACTGGATACTGTGGGAGGAAAAAGAAAAAAACCAAACATTTAATATATTTTAAGTAACCTCTTCTCTGCTTACCTTCCTTTACTCCTGCTATGTCTTTATCACTCTTACTGCTGAAACTGATAGAAGGGACGTACTGAAAAGACCCTGCTACACAGCAGGTATGTTCTACCTGGAAGATACAGCTGAAACTTAACAGTTTATAATCTTATTTGTGGCAGGATGTCTTACCTCTGCAACCATCACTATCAGAATGAAAACTTACACCTCCTTATCAGCTGTATGGGCTTAGTTATTTTTCAGTCCAGGGCTCATGACAGTGAACAGAATTAACATCAATAATTCAGTTTCTCCCTACATAAATTGGGATACTAACACTTAATGTATACTTTGAGAAGACTGAATAATACCATGTCTTTGTGAAAACAAGTATTTTTAAAGGATGCATGCTCCTTTGTGGAGACTAACCAGAGTTAGACCTCTCAAATAGCTAATACACTGTTGTACAAGCTCGGGATCTGTGTCTTCTCCCAATACTACCCATCCTCTTTCTAGAATTTTCCAACTATCAGACAGTTTTCGCTAATTACAAGTGTTCTGAATACAATCATGCCTCCCCTGGGGAATCAAACTTTTCAAGCCTCTTCTTAATGCAGTCAAAGCACTTTTTTTTTTTTTTTAAACACAAAAATCTGCAACAAAAAGGGCGATGGTTTCCCACCATTATCTTTTTTCTCAGCAGGTCTTCACAACTTGAGAACCTGAGAGCTCCCCAGCAGCAGCAGTTACCTCTATCTCAGAACTAATTAGGCCTGTCAAATCTGGAAACTTACATTTATTCAATCACTTTTTTCTCAAGAAGAACAGTTACTTTTTCTAACAAGTCTCCCTTGAAGGTTGTCTTGCTGTTTTACATTTTGGGCTCAGAGACACTGCAGGACCTCTCTGCATTGCGCAGAAGACAAGGAACAGTCTATCAAAAATGTTTCAAATAAGTAACCCTTTAAGTGGAAGCCTTAAAATTCAGGCTGGCAACCACAGTCCTTTCCAAACTAACAGCAGAAGGTGATCTAATAAAAGATATTCCACCACTTAACAGGGTATATTTAAAATGGACTAATACTCACTGCTGCAGACGTCTCCTGCTTGGAAGAACTCTGTAGTTAATAAAACTAACCCATAATATGAAAAAGCATTGGAAAACCTGCAAGGAAGAAAATGAGAGAGGAAGTCTCAGCAGGTCAAACCTATAGTAAACAACATGAATGAAAATTGAACCTACTGTGTGTGGACTTCCACTAAGTGCTACCTCAAAGCTATTTCCTATCAGCATTTAGAAAATGAAAGGGCAATTAGATTGAGAATGCTAGTGATTGGGTGGTTTAATAAATTACAAATCAATAGAAGTAGGCGGGTTTTTTTAGGAGGAAGTTGCTGTATTTTAATGATACTGTAAAATACCTCCATTAAAAACCATTTAGAATTGTGCTGGCACTGAGCCATTTATATTTCCTCTTACCATATAAACCAGAGTAACAATGTGGTCCATCTAAAATGGGGCGTAAAAAGGTCCCTCATTTTTCCTCGGTCTTCCTGTTGAAAACAAGCGGAAGTCAGATGATCAGGGCACTCACTGGTCCCGGGCTGGAGGGTGCAGAGTGGCAAGGGATAATACAATACACAGTAGTATGTACTATATCTCAGGATGAGTGTTTGGTTTCAGCTGAGGGCTCTTCAGGTTGTAGGAGCCACACTGGAGCTGGGATCCAAGCAAAGAATTCCTCTGCCAAGGGGAATTCTCTAGGAGCACAACGATATCAAAACCAGTTCATGCACAGGGCACACTACTCCTCCACAAGGAAGGTGAGGATCTGTCAGAACAAGGTGGGGCTGGAAAGAGGTAGAGCAGAACTTTGCCAATCCACAGGTGGCATACGATTCATGTGGTGCACAGTCAGCTCCCGTAAATTAGAGCAGCCCCTCAGGGCTTCTGATCTAGGGTAAGGTACTGAGGAACTACAAGCAGCCCTCCTGCAAGCAGACCCCTTTTAAACTGTGTGGTTCTTAGAGAGAGAGAGTAGAGGGCTCAGCCCATAAACTTGTGGTTAAGGAAAAGTACTTTCCCACCCCACCCTGAAAACAAAGCCACCCAAAACTTGGAGAGCGTTCCTGCACAGCCCATCAAAATTACCGTGACTGAACCAAGCATTTGTGAAACGCACAAGAGCTCAAATCCTCACTGAGCCAGACCTTAGAAAATCAAACCTCCGTCTCTGATCAGTAAAATGCTGTCGTTACCAACAGGCTCTTGCCTAGCTCTACAATTTTGCTCTTGTTCAAATCTACCAGTCTCCCTCTGCTGTCCTTCCTTGCTGGCTAACTTTGTAACTTTCTTTTCTTACAAAAGTCTGCTCTTTGTTCTGTAAATGTAGAGCTGCTTTAAATGTTGACAGCGTGCTGAAAAGTTGGCCATATAAAGCTGAAATGAAAAAAAATCCAATGCAATTCATACGGTAATATGCAGCTCAGAAATAACAGCCTGAATTACTCCATGCATTAGGACTGAATAGGAGCTTGCAGCTTTCCCACTCCAGAAAATCAGGATTAGATTAAAAATGAGGTACAGCTAAAGAGTCAAATTCCATCTTGTCTCATGAGTTCAGATCTGGGAATTCTGATCTGAGTTCTTCGGTAGCCTCAAGGTTTGATTTTCTTTAATAATAGGGTCTTAGAGTGAGGTTAAATAACATTAATGCCCACTTTAAAGGTCCTTTTCACTTTCAGGATTTTCATGTAAATAAAAATGAGAAACCAGCTCTTCCTCACTGTGAAAGAGGCATATAAGATCATCCCTCATTTTTTTATTACTGGTTGAGACATTAAAATTAAACTTAACATTGATTATTTGCTTATAAAAATACATATGAATGTAGCACAGTTTCATTGTATCCCACGTTATTCATGTGCCTGCTACCTGTACATACCTGTCTGGAAATAATTAATTTTCCCAAAGGCATTGGAGCTCCATTTTCCGTTGCTATCCGCTTTAAAGTGGCAATTGCTTTTTCTTGATTTCCAGATAATACATCATACCTGGCACTTTCTGGCAGCCACTAAGAGAGCAAAGCAGAGCACATGCACAACGATGTCAAAACACAGCAATAAACACACTGAGGATTTTCTTTGTGGGCTTACAGTGGGAAATCTCAGTGACTCCAGCAGACTACTCGCATAGGAAAGGATTACAGAACTAAACTTTAACAATTCAGAGAACCATCTTTCTGCCAAATGTCAAACTCCTCGTTAGGCTTTAAGAAACTGCAAAACCCCACTTTCACCGTGAAGTCAGAACTCCAGCCTAAAATCTTTCCCTTCTGTTACCTTGGTTTTATTCCTGAGAAATGTTAGGCATTTTTGCAGGTTCTTTACATTATACCTTCTCAGGAGGAAAGGCAAAGCATCCAGGGCAGATAACAAGATGCTCTAGGCATTCCAAAATTTGCATTTTTAAGCTCCTTTTAAAAACAAGCATGTTAGCACCTGTATAACTGGAGTTATTTCTGAAAAACAATGTCAGTGACTGAGGAATAATAAGAGCTGCTAAACAACCTGAGAAGGACGTATATCTTTGAGAAGACTGAGTGATTGGCAAATATATTACCTAATAGTGCACTGAAGCTCAGGGTTAACTGATATACATCTTATTTTAGAATCTGATGGGCACTATGCAGATTTTACCTCTGATTTGGGTGGATATTTTAAGTGGACAGAAATTATAAAAGTTATGATTTTGACAAAATAATTTAAAAATCTAAAGAGCAATCAGGGAAATAGCAACAGCTTTTAATAAAATGTTGATTCCACTGAGCTTAGTTGAAACAAAGTCATTAAATTGGAGAGATTTCCAGGCCTGATTTGGTTTCACAAAATTCCAGCCCACCATTGTCCTCCAGCAATTACAGTCACATAAACAGAGCTCTCACTGGAATGTTTTTACTAGCACTGTTGAAACAACAGCATTTTTTCCGTTATTTCAGATGTTTCAAAGAAGACACCAACAGAAAGCTCAAAACTGTCACGATTTCCTTCAATCAGGTTACAGAATCAGGTAGAGAAGTGGTAGATTGATGGCACATACATTCGTCTTTGAAAGAATACCTACAAAACATAGGACAGCGAAGAGCAAAAGTGGGAGGGCAGAAAGAATGAGAAGCCACCGCCAGCCAAGAGTGGGCATCACCAACACTGCTAGAAGGACTTCAAACACAGTCCCAATGGCCCAAAAGACCTGCCAAAGGGAAAAGAAACAGTCACAAATGAGAATAAGAGTGCTCTTAAGGCCTCTTTTTTTTGTAACATTCCAAGACGAGCTCTCTAGGGACAGCTGGAGAGAGAAATGCCAGAGACATTTCAAATATGCACCACTGTATGGAAATAGAGTCCAGACATTTTAAGGGGATTTGGTTAAATGTTGCAGAAGCTAAAATGTTCATTTCTGAAAACCTAGCACCGACTTTCTCTAGACACTCATGTTTAACTGTAGGTAGCTTCTCATAAGGAATAGACTCATCACACGGTGTTTCTTAAGCAAAATGACTATTAATTTATCTGTCTATGAGTATTATTCCCAGCTACCACCACAAGATTTATGGTATTTGCTTTCCTTACCAAAACCAAGCTACCAAAGCCACAGAGTTTGGCCTGTGGATGAAAGAAGGAATTGATACCTTCTTAGCAAATGATGGAGCTGGCATCCTCTTGCATATCCTACCCATGCAGGATTATTCTCCTTTAGATTATGAATCCACTTAGCTCATTATTTAAGGCTCAGAATATATTTCTAACCCAGGGTTGCTCAGAGGCAGCCAAACTGTGGCAGAACAAAAGTGACACAGAAAGAAGTAATTCATCTACTGAACTCTATTTATGAAAGATTAATCAACTGAATGTAGGACTAGCCAGCAGATATCCTAGAAGACTGGTTTTGCATTGAGAAGCTGTTTCAATTTGGTGAGGCTTTCCACAAGGATGCTCTTCCCAAACTGACTGATGCAGACAAGTAATAGTACTATTCTCTGACCCTTCTACCGTCCGTTAAAGGGCTGCAAATTTTGCCTTAAAGTATTTATAGGGCAAAATTCTGCTCTCTCTGACTTTGATACATTTGGATTGAATACGGGGAGCTGAATTTAGCCCTGCATTTACTGAACAGTCAGTTCTCCACCATCCATTACTGAGTTGTAGATTAATTTCACCATGAAATTAGGTGACACCCAAATGGCCCCCCTTGTGCCAACAGCAGTAACTTGCTGGATGCAAGTTAATTTGCAAAAAGGCAGATTCAACAAAAAGAGTGGAGCATTACATGAATGCTTTATGCTGCTTTTGGACCTGAGCTAGTACTAGTGTATGGGGGTAACCTCAGCTCCACACTACTTGGACAATCAAGATTTGACTGCAGCTATGTGTGAGATTTCTAATTGGTAGGATTGAATGGATGTAACCAACAGCAGAATTTGTCCCTCTAGGGACCAGTATGCATAGCTACACTGCTCACCTCTATTAATAAAATGCATTTTGCTCTGGCTTTCATTGGAAGGAATTCAGCATATAAGGTTACCCTGTAAAGAGTGAACATTGAGAAAAATGTCATGTTAGCACATTGAGAAAAATGCCACGTTAGCACAATGAGAGAGGTTCAAACATTTCGTTTGCCTTTTATTAGAACTGCCAAACCCATAGTAGTAACGCAAAACCCTTCCTAGCCCTCAGAGTCAGCAAGACTGCGGACACTGGTTCAGACTCCCCTTTCTACATCAGAACAAAACCCCTTTAGTTCATCATTGCAATGGAGGACAGAATTTGCTCTGTTCGTGTGATTTTGTAACCCTATAGTTGTTAGCTAAATGCAGCAGTTCTTGATGCATATGTTTTCACAACCCTGCTCTGGTCTGGGACAGGCATTATGCCTGTTATTTTCAGTCTGGTCCATCAGCATTCAATACACTCTTGCTGGGTAAAGTACTTCTTCAGGGCTTTACAACTGGCTCAGAGAATTTCACATCAGTCTACTCTGCCAGGTTTCAATTCTCCAAAAGGTGAATACTTTCAAGGTCTGATCCTGTTACTGGTATAAAATAATTTGCATTCTTTTATTGTGGGAATTCAAAAAGAAATCATCTAACTCTGCAGAGCCTTTGTTTCAGACTGTGCCAAGGAGTAATGGTACAGCTTCTCTGTGAGTACTTCCTGAGGATGAACGCAAGCGCCAGCAGCCAGTCAAGGCTCTCTTGTCTTCTTCAAACCGTCTGGTAAGATTTGTCGTTCTTTGCTCCTACTCTATTTGCATTCCATTGACTCGTCCTGTTTCTGCCTCTAAACTCCTTAGGCTTTCTTTGATGTTTGTGACAAAACTCCTACTAACTTGACAAATGGTGGATTGATCTCTGAGTAGCTTCCCAGAACTCAGTTCATCAAAGTACAAAGTTGCACACAATATTATATTAAATCAGTGATTAAGAGGAGAAGGAAGTAAAATCATGTAATGAAATGTAGAGCAGTCCCCTATATATCGCAGCAGAAAACAGGAACTGATTAGTGCTGTACAGAACTATTTTCTTAAGAGAATACTCCATATCTTTGCAAGTCTGGATGTTGGCACTGTGAATGAATAGTCATACTCAGCATTAGATAATATCTCACAGAAAATTCCCAGAGGAGGCCACAGCTTCTCAGGTGCAGCTCCTACATATGTACAGATAGAGGGATGTCTGCTATAGTCAGTTAATTTATTATTGCTGGATGCTTTCTTTTTAATAGCACCTTTCATAAAAATCTCTCTCTCATACCCATTATAGAAGATACAATTATAAAGATACCCATGTCATTCCATTGAAATTCAGCCACTCATATCCAAAGTTACATAGCCTACTTAAGGATATTAGAAAGGAGCTACTTTTCCTGCTTCATATATACTTACTCCTCTGTCAAAGGAATCACTATTATAGTTAGAACAAGAAACAGACTCAGCAGCAATGAAATCCACTCTGAGGTCTGTAACCGGCTCTTTGTCTCTCATTAAGTCACGTAGCCTTTGTGCATTATCCGCCCCTCTGTAAAATGGCACTAGCTGTGCTGTAGCTGTTCCACTGGGGCTCTGTGGAACATCATTAATATGTGTTTGCAGTACAAGGCATTATTAACTCTGATGCTTTGTCTTTGTTGTTCGCCTGCCTCATTCCAGTTGCGCTCAGTTGGAGCTGCATGGCAGAAACTGCCTTACCGTTGGGCAATACACAGCAGGCTAGGGACTTTCCTATTTTACATACACGTTACGCTTTTGTGCAGCTTCTAAAGGTGGGCAGGAGAGCAGTAAAAGAAAATTAATAATACTGTGATGTTCCATCTCAGCTTTGAATCTTTTATCTGGGAATGGCAATAGAAAAGACAGGATATTGACTTGCCTTGTGAAGAAGTCTGTGAGCCATCAATCAAAGTTAGACTCTGACTACTCCGAAATAGCACCTCCATGGGGCAAAATATCAATTATTAATAAGGATAAAAGACTACACAGAGAGAGAATGGCTATACTCTTCCCTTTACATTTATAATTAAAAGCCTAGAGCAGAGTTATTTATTCCAGGTGGAAAATTTAGAGATCCCCCTCTTCAGTGAATGGAATGACACAGTAATAGAGAAATATCCTGATGCTGCCTTCTTATTAGAAATGCGTCTGAGCCATCAAGATATCTTCAGTGCTCCAGGTTTCGGCTGTGTGGTTTTGGAATTCCAACGCAGGTTCAGACGTGAAAGTTCAGGCTCTGACTGAACAATAATCTGCAGTTTTACAATCAGGAGTCAGGGCTCAGCTCTACCTCCAAATGCTAGTGTTTAGGGCATGACCTGTTTTGCAACAAGACCACGTCATCCCTTATGGACTCCACCAATACAATCTAGCAATGCAGTGTTTAGGCACAGCTACAAAATGCTGTCTGTTGTGTTTTACCCACTTCGAGGTGGGCTCTTTGGGCCCCTCATTTTCACCATGGTTTACCCGAGAGAATGAGAGAAGCTTAAAAGGACTTAAGGCATATAACATCTTACATTTAGGAACCCAGCTTGTTCGCATAGAAGTCATCGTAAATCCAATTCACCTCAGTGATGTATTAGGTATCTTCAGAGCCTTCTGAGAGTTTAATATATTAGTTCCAAAATACTTAGAAAAAAATGGGTTTGGGAAAACTTAACAGAGGCATGTCTTCAATTTGACATAAACATTTTTAAAAAAATAAATAGAGAAGAGAAAGTTTGGACTTGTGAATATTTACTTACGACTGAGGCACTCCTCCAATCCCAAAGCCCACCAGTCCCCTCAGCACCAAGATCCAGCTATATGCTGGTGCAAAACCACTGAGGATCCCATAATAGAGCGTCCACAACACACTGATCTTGAGGCCCTGTATTTAACAAACAAGCACGGGGAAAAGAAAGTCTCTGCTGTAACACAAATTAATGAAATGCAAAGTAGAGCTTCAAACTCCTTTTATTTCATGGGAGGTCAATTCTGGCTCTGTTTAATTCTGCTTCATACATGTGGACTATGATACTTGTGAACATCATGCACTGAAACATTCACACTGTAGAAATATTAGACTATATTCTAGTAGGAGCTGAAGACTTACTGTTTTTCTCCCGTACTGGTCTGAAATGTTTCCCCAGAGGGTGGAGCTGGACATCATTCCCACAAACACCACCTGTGAAACACCAGAAAAAAATCTTCCCCTTAACAACAAGACAAGTGAAAATTTCCATGTGACAGCAAAGAGAATACAACTTCACAGTGAAACTAGAAAATTTCGGCTCTAACAATAGAGCAAAATGTCCAGCTGTTCTGGGTATAGTGCCTTTGCAGTAGAGACTATTAAAGATCATTATTCATATGGTGGGATTTTTCAAAAGTCACTCAGCATTAGCCTAACTTCACTTCCATTGACTTGAAAGGGAATTTGCTATTGCCCAGGAGTGGGGATGAGTGTCAGCAGACTGTTCAAGCCAAGGTCTCTCAGCTTCTTCCAGTGGTGGGCCCATTTTCAGTAGTTGCCTTGCTTTTTGTTGAGGTCAGGAATCTAAACACAACATAAATAAACCAAATCTCTGCCAGGCTACTTGTCATCACCTCACCCTTATCTTACCTGTTAATTTGTGAACTACTGAATTAGACCAGTGCTGTATATTTTTCAGTTTTTGATAAATGGAAGAAAATGAAATACAAGAAATGACTGGAGAGCACAATTTGCCACTAAATGGAAATAATTTTCTTGTTTCTGGGCTGGGCTTTTTTTGCTGAAGGGTTTTCATAACCCACAAAAAAATCCTTCATCTGCTTCACAGCAAGGCCCCATTGAGTGTTTCATCAGGATTACTGAGGGGACAGGCAAGTGGAGACAGGAGCAAGTGCCTGGGTTGGAGAGGGGAAGCAACTAGGCACCTCTCAAGTCAGCTTTGCAATTAAAAGATCCATCCAGTGACAAACCAGTCTGACACTAGAATGTGCACTCTGGTATTATACACATTGTGAGTCCAGCCCTGGAAGATGCTGAGTTGTCCAGTTCCAACGAACATGTTCATGAATAAAAGCTGATCAGTGTTGCCTGAGGTCTGCAAGATAGAGCTGTTCTAGGAGCCCAGTGCTGATGCAGTACTTCTCAGACAGCTCGCCTCCAGTCTCCTACTGCCATTCTTAGCAGGTTGTCTCAGATTTGAATGGAGACAAAATTAGATCTTACAACTTCAGAAAAGTCTGAAGACTGAGGTGTCAAAGAAAATATATTGTACCCTTTTCAGAGGTGACACCAAAAAGTATAGTTTATTCTGTAGATGGAGAGAGAAATGAAATCCTGCTCAGTGAAGGTAATGGCAAAACCCAAGCACGTTTCCCCCATCAGCGCATTAAAACCATAGGATTTTTTTCTGAGAAAGAAGTGCATACTCAAGCAGTAAGTGGGGTAGGAAGCAGTCCTGTTTGTCAAAGCTTTTGTCTCATGTTCACTGACCCCTTCTCCTTCTGATTTTGCTCACTAAGAATAAAATCGTGCTGAGCTGAAAGAAGGAACGAGACCCTCCTTCAGATGGGCTGGCTGCATTCAGGTATGGGAAAGGACATGATCTTAACTGATTTAAATCTACTGAACATTTTGACCAATTTACACACCACCACAAATGGCATCAAAAGCTAAAGGAAACAGAAATGTAGGAGTTAAAGTGCATGCCATACAACAGTGGCATATGCTGAGAGAAGGGTCCCAAAACTAGTTTTCTTATCCCTAAAGGCATTGCATGTTTCCAACATCACAGCACCATACGTAGAGGTGGTGTTATAAGAGCTCTGCTTGCAAAGATCACTGAATGATCCACCTCGAAAAGCAATTGCTTGCTCTCTCTCACGGCTCCCAGACTGTCTATGTACAAGCGAGCTTAAATGTGGTGAGAGAGAAAGATTTTCAAGAAAGATAGTAAAAATTTACCAATCCTTTTTTCAATTAATCAAATGGTTTGAATTTTAGGATGAGTCTGAGTCAATTCATATATTTTCCTGGAAATTACATGAAACTTTGAACCTGAAACTTGCGAAATTTCCTCAGTTCTCACTGAGTTTCATTTCTTCAAGCTCTGGCTTTTAAAAAAGACTCCTACATTCTTCCGAGCCAAAGGCAATCTGCAAAGGCCATGAACAGATTTAACTTTGGGATATAAAGCATAATGTCTGAATAACAATGAGTGGAAAAACCTTACAGAATACAGCAGCTGTCAGTTATTTTTCCTACCGATGTGAGCAATGCAACCTGCCAGCTTGGTAATCGCCACTCACAATGAAGCTGAGGAGCTAGGATACTTAAAATCATCATTTCCATAGCATCTGCCATCTAGAAGGGTAGAAAAGAAACAAAAATAAATTAGCTGCCTGAAAATTAGATTGATGTAGTGGTCCATAATATACCTTCTTGAAATTAACCTTGTTTCTGCTGGTGCCATTCTCACTCTGTAGGTGAAACAAAACAGTCATGTTTGCAAGGTACAGTGGATGTACACAGTGTAGAGAAAAAAAGCAACAGGTGCACTTTTAAACTAATTTCTGATTGTCATAATGTTTAGTAACGCTGGCAGAGAGGATTCAAAGAGCCAAATCAAAAGTTATCGGTGGGTGATTTCGAGAAGGCTTGTCTGGTCAGTCATCCAGGTTCATTCACTTCCATGTTGCATATTACAGGAATGAGCTTTCAACTCCTTTACACACAGATTCAGTCAGAACTGTTTATTACCTTAAAACTTACTCCCTTTTCCCTTACACACTGCTTCTGGATTTGTATCAAATATATTGATAGATCATCTGTAGACCAAATTCTACTACTGATTTAGGATCTAAACCATGGCAGATTGTAACCTGATATGTAGACAATAGCTGGTAAATACAGGCTCCAGATATCATTACCCTAAAATATACCACAGTAGATGTAAAATATAGTGCTTCAGAAACAGTAGAAAAGTGAAAACAAAGCCTGTATTTCTGTTCTTGACATCAAGGTTAAAACTAGAAGTACAGGGTTGCTGTTCACCTGAAACTGAGATTATAATAATACTGACTAATAGAGAAAACAGATATTGTAGCTAATGGGATGGATGTGGTAAAATCACTGATTTTTCAAACCCTGATTTATAAGAACTTCAGAGACAGAGAAATCAATCAGTTATTCATTACCCCCACATAACAAGTTTGAGTCCAGCTGTCATTTTAAAATTTCAAGTAAAATTCCTTGTTTATTGTACAATTATCTGTTTGGAGACTTTTTGTCAACAGAGAACGGTTACATTATTTGAAATCACTGAGATTCTCTAACTGATGATCATGCAATTGACCTTGATAACCATTACTTGCCCATGCTAATCCAGTAATAACAGACAGCTTCCACTGGAACTTTCCAAATCCAATGGCTTCCACCGCATCTTCCACCATGAAAGTATCTAGAAAGAAAACAATTCTAGTGCAGAAGTGTATTCCTTTTCTAGTAAGAGCCATCCCTTGAGACAGCATTTTCTGTGAATGCAATTACTTATTAACTGGGTAATCTACTGAGATCTAAAATACATAACAGAGAGTGACTTTGCTTTTATACAGTTCCTACTCGGGAAAATCTCTACATTCTTCAGGAATTGTGCTAAAGCCAAAATAATTCTAAATATTCCTAGAATATTTTATTCACATAGAAGTAAATCAGCGTAGCACCAATGACTCCAGCACACGTTCAGCCTATTACTCCTGGGAGTGACTCCACCAGCCACTGAATTGCACCTTCCTCTGGTGAGAAGTGTATGAGCTGTTCAACAGCACATAGCAATACTATGCAAGAGATGGAAAGTGCAGAAGAATATCTTACTGCATGGAGAGTCAAACTGTAATTATTTGAATCAAGAATTTGTCCAAGACATATATCTTGAAACACACTTTTGTTAAAAATGCTGATGGTTCTTGTTTCCCGCACATTGTCATGACCTCATTATTTTTTTCTACCTGAAGAAGCTGAGATATCTCAAATTCCTTTGCTCAAGTGCAAAATGAAATATACAACAAAAATACATTTTGATATTCAAGTTGTTTAAATCAATTTAAGTCTCAAAGTTTTAACACTTCCAGCAGTTTAAAAAGTACATTTGCCACAGAAAAGTTTTATCTAGCTAAGAGTTGGACATCCTCAGAAAGCAAAAGACAAAAACACAAACCAAAAGGAAATCAAACAAAATCTAACTGATAAAACGAAGCAGAGATGTCATAAAACCTGTTTGTGACTTCAGTCCAGGCATTTGATGTGATGGCCCTGAAGCTCAGCATATTGGGTTGTTGCATCACTTGCACTTTTTTTGGGCGATGTGCCAACTGAAATTCTACATATATCTGCAGACTTGCACTGATGCACTGAGTCTTTTGAGAAACTCACTGAGCTCACTCCATGGTATTTTGGCTTCCTCTTGCATCAATCTGTTAATAAATAAGTCCCTGGGAAAATAGTCATCCTACAAAATTTTAGTATGCCTTGTGCTAAGACAAAATTAACGTTTCTCATGTCTTCTAAATTGGTGTTGCCTTCAGGGCAGTCAGCACCTCTCTGCTAGGCAGAAAGCAGAGGCTGGGATGTACATTCATTCTGTCCCTCTTGTCCTCTAGGCAAGGAGGAGACAGGAACACTGCAGAGGCTTCATGCTCAGCCTTGAAGGTGAGCCACGTGTAACTGCTCCAGCAAACTTGGCAACGTTTTAGGAGCACTGATCAGTTCTAAAGGAAACTAAGTCAAACCTCCGTATGAAATAGGTGGTGACAACTGGATACACAACTCCTTAAAAGGGTCTATTACTGGTAATATAAAAAAAACGCATAAAGCATCCCTCAGAGAACAAGGTAGCTAAATCATGATTTTCAGGTGTAACATAATTTGCCTGTGTTATTGTTTCCTTCTTTGATCTGGGGATCTTTAACTTCTCTAAACCCAATGTATTCAGCCTGGTTGCAACATGACTGAAATGAAGAGGTCACACCTTTCTCCTTACAGGAAAACAAGAAACCTACTCACCATCAGTTGGGTTGGCAAATTCTTTCGGCACTGCAGCTCCATCCTCAAGCTCAATAGGCTCTAGCTCTGTCCGCACACCCTCAATCTGAATTTCATGTTCTCCTGAAATGACATCCTCATCTGACCTTGAACTTTCCCCAGTGCGGCGGAACTTGACCACCCTAAGAATACAGAAACAAGGATCAATACTTTGGTGGGTCTTTTCCAGGTCGAAGCTGTGTTTGCTTAGTCTTGAAGCCCTATTTGGTCAAACAGTAGCCAGGCTTCTCCCCACCCTCCTGTCTCCATTTCACATTCACAGAGAATGCTGTGACTTTTATCTATATCCGCTTTTAGATATGGGATCCTGCTGGTTGCTACTGGCTTCGGAAAAACTGCAGAGGTACATTGCTATATGATATAATCATCATTTTTGTACAAAGAAGATGTCATCGTGCTAACATATAAAGTTATAAAAACATACAGGTTATAAAAATATGTTAAAATGATACATTTAATCGTAACCATGTTTTGTGTGCCTAGACTTTTATTGCGAATTAGACATAGCTGTGTCATGGAATTTCAAGTGCTTTGTCTTTGTAGGAAGAACCCAAATTCAATTTTCCATGTTGATTTCATAAGAGTGATCTGTGTCTTAGAAGAAGCGGAACTCCTGAAATTTGTCAGATTTTTAAGCATTACTTAGTGAAGTAGGATTCATACGATAATTCAGTGAATTGACTGATCTTTTTCCATTATGGTGATGATTCTGTGACTATAAATATGATTGCTTTCATTTCTTGTCTTAAACTGAAGTCTTTAATTTTATGGAATTAATTAAATACCTGTATTTTAAGAAACTATTTGATTTCCAATACTTGGTTCATCTGTGCATTTTTTGAATCTCTTAGGTAATGAGGTGGGACAGAATAAGAAAGTGAATCAAAGGATACTCCTTTTCATAAAGTTCAAGTCAAGACTGAAGAGTATACCTGCCCGCCAGTTATAGTCCTGGCATATGAGATGATGAATGTCACATGAGTGTCATGCTCATGGCTGTCTGTATTTTATATAATTTCTGGCCCTAGCTGAGAGATAATCATCTAATCTCTGCAGCGAGGCCACGGAGAGAATAAGACATGAAAACAGAACTTTGTTAAATCGACACAACTTTCACCTTTTGGTTAGAGTGATTTTGTGCAACGCTTCATGTACACAGAGGAGCTCCATTTTCCATCAATTAAGTTTCCCGTGACCAAACAAAGATTTTGAAACAGATCTACCATATTTAATGTATCAGATTCCTCAAGCTTCCTTCACTTTACCTGCAACATCAGTGTAACTTCTTCACCTTGGCAACTGACGATTTCTTGCACTTCAGTTAAACATTTTGGAAATAGATTAAATTAGTCTCGCTACTACCTCTTCAGACTTCCAATACCTGAACATTTTAACTCTACAATAAAGATTAGCAGAGAGTCTCTTGAACTTCAGTTTAATCCTCTGGTTTAAGGGTCAGCAAAACTAAACTATCAGCATCCCTGCCAACTGCAGCTGCAGCAAACTGACATGCATGTATGACATTTCTAAAGGTGATCTGAAAGGCTTTTCATATTTGGCAAGACCTCAACTCTTATTTTCTCTTACAAGTGCTGATGATACAATCAATACTTAATATAAGGGCAAAGTGATGGGCAATCTACAAAACCCCCATAAATGGATTTTGGTCCAATGGTAGACAAGGGGATGGAGGAATGAACATCTCAGTCACCCATGGGGTTTTTTACAAAGAGAGGAGTCCTGGCCACGACCAGCCACTCAGTCCAGCTTAAGATTTCACTGCGGTAGAAACATAAAGCAGAGGGATAGAAAACTTTTTTTTTTCCTCCTCACAGTTCTGGCACATCTGTTATTCCCCTGACCACATCCCATTTGGGGAATTGCACATATTCACTAATGATATTCTGGCAGTAACCTGGAGAGAGAGAGAAGTACAGTGACCATTTTGTGAGGTTATCACTCATCTTTAGGACAGCCTGCTTTGCAGGCTGTAGAGATGTTTTGGGATGATTTTTTCAGGTAAACAGGGCATTCCAAGAGCTGTATGGGGCAAATATTCCTTGTACTACTTTAGTAACGCTCTCAGCTGCAGCAGGAAACTGAAAGCTTTTCTCTGGCCTTTATGTCTTGGCAGACAATAACAGAGTCACAAATTTTGTTTTCTAAGATAACATTTGAAGATCTTAAACATAAGAACACAGAACAAAACCCCAGACCTCTTCGAAATGAGCAAGGAAACTACATTGACTGCAGTGAAACTGGGGTTTATCTCACATTCTGATTTGGGGTATGCAGAGGATCCTTCACTCAGTTATAAGGAAAGACAAACAAAACAATGAAGCTCGTCTGAATTCAGGTTCATATTTTGTTCCATTGAGAAACTCAATTTTAAATTCTCTTAATCTGATTGTTTTTTTAACCTCAGTACAACTATCTTGGTTTGAATTTTCTTTTGCTGACCCTATACGACAAACACAAGTAATTATTATTCTCGTGTTAAAATTGTCACTGAAGATATAATCCTCGTATGACATACAAAATACACACTTTCAGCAAACAAACACTGAAATTTGTATGCCCATGAAATGACTTTTTTATTACAAAGGGCAATTGATATCAAAGTACCATTCATATCTTATTTGCAACAGCTTTACAAGCACCTGGTTTAACTATACAGGAAGTAAACTTTTATATTTGTATTTTTTTAAAGGAAGACTATTACTATAACTTCAGCAGTCTCAAAGCCTGGTGCAAAGTTCATTGAAGTATGTGGACACCTCTTCCCCAGATTTCAGGAGGTCTAAAGTGCCATTGCTCCATGGGATTATGACTGAAAATCATTCATACAACCTATGCTGGTAACTGTTCAGTGTCCTAGAAAGTCACGCGCAAAATAAACATGCCAATAAAACCCTTCCTGACTTTTAAAGTACCTGATCACAAAACCCCTGTATTACTGTTTCTTATTTTGTAATATTTGTTGAAGTAGACTTTCAGAACTGACCATTTTGGAGATGATGGTTCCAGACGCTATACAAAGGCCGTGACTGATCTGAAAATTGTAAATATTTCAATGGCAATCTGAGTAGAGAGCTATCTGGCCACATTCCTCATCATAGGAAACAAAAAAATATGTTTATCGCTTAGGAACCTATGAAACAAATTGACACAAATGAAGAAAAAAACACACAGTGATATTTATTGTTCCATACTTGCAAAATTCTTCACAGCTGAGACATCTCAGAGAGCTGCATTTGTTTGCAAGATCTCACAGCACCAAATAAGTCTAATTACACCTACACTGAAAGGTACTTTAGAACATTTTTCTGTGTTTTGGGTTTTTTGTTTTTTTTTTTAAAAAAAGAGATTGGGAAAAATGGCCTAATGAAATCATGTTTAGTCTTTTTACTGAGAAGCTGAATGCATCCAAACTAAGTATTTAAAAATAACTGGAGTTCATGTCCATTTTCCCAACTTATTAGAAATGTTACGGGACAGTTTTCTCTGTCATTGACATGAGCTCATTAATATTTAAAATCAACTTTAAGCATTTATTCCCTGCCTTGCAGAGTCAATGATTTATAAATAGGAATATGTTTCAAAGCACCTGATAATGGAGCATTAGGAGAAATGCACTTGTTTTTAAAGGAAACATTTTGCATTCATGAAAAGGAAAGGAAATGCTGGTGTTAAAAGGCAGCAAGGCTTTTATCACCTTTTTGCACAGATCCAGCAACCGCATCCCAACAGCAAGGAGTTCCTCACAAATAACAGCATTTTCCTTGTGCAGCAATGTTTGCTTCTCCAAAACATACAGTTAGCAAATATCGATGATACTCACTGCAAACACACCTTTGCAAAAAAGGTTTTGATCTGCAATCAGTTCGCGGCATGAAGGAGGAAGCCGAGGAAGATGCCTTCCCTAGCACAACGTTATTTACAGATGCAATCCACCTTGCAAATGCAATAGTAATGTTTCCTCTCAAAAAATCTTTTGGCACTTCTACGGTTTTATTCCACCCCTCCTTATTTCTACCACCATCAAGTTCATGCAAAAAATAAAAATTGAGTGAATTTATATAACAAATGGATCCCTGCATGCCCCCAGGATGCTGAACCCGGGCAGCTGTGCAAGGAAAACGGCCTGCTTCCCGGGGCCTAAGACACTTCCTAGAAATAATTCCCTTAAAAATCAGCAGGATTCACAATATCTCTGCAGCCCGTTTAGAAGAAATCCTGCGCATCCCCACTCCCCTGTCGGTGCTACTCACGGCAGCTGTCTCAGCTGGAATAAATCATCCTCCATTGCCGGGCTGCGTCTGGAGGAGCTGCTCTCATCGCTCTCGCATGGCGGGGATGGCTGGAGCTGCGGGCGGGCAGGCGCGGGCGGCTGGACAGCTCCGGCGGCGGCCGGCAGCCCGCACCGAGCGGCACGGGAATGGCTCGGCACGGCTCGGCTAGGCACGGCTCGGCACGGCTCGGCTCGGCTCGGCTAGGCACGGCTCGGCTCAGCTCGGCTCGGCTCGGCTCGGCTCGGTGGGGCGGGCAGAGGCGGCGGGGCGGCCGCGGCCCGGCGGCCGGCAGCTCCCTCCCCTTCCCGTCCCTGCTCTGGGGGTGCTACCTGCCAGCCCGGCCAGGGCCGGGGCTCGGCTCCCGTGTCACCGCCGGTCCTTGTCCCCTCGGGGATCGGTGTCTGATGACCGGTCCATCGGCAGGGTGCAGTCTCGGGGAGTATCACAGACTAGGAGAAAATGGACAGGATGGAGACATCCACGAGGAAAGCCAAGCCAAGTTGGTTTAGATGCCTCCGCTCCCAGGAGGACAGCAAAGGGTCTTCTGGGGAACACGAGCGGCAGAACTGCTGAATTTTGGTGAGGGGCTTCGCAGAAAATTACATTGTTACAGTGAACGCTTCGGGAACCCACGGACAGTTCCTGTATGTGATCTCTCGTAGCGTCCTGGTAGGGCTTCTGAGCGTGCACTCCTCAGACGCAGAATGAGATTAGTTTGTGAAAACCTCAATTACTTACCTGAAAAGATATACTGTCACCCTGGCACATTCATCCCTGTAGGCCTTCTCCTTCAATTGGAAGAGACAGTTTATTTGTGCGTATGCCTGCACTTACAGAAGAATCCTTTGCAGAGAAAGGCCTGCAGGAGAAAATGAAGAGGAAATATATGCTAGGAAGATGACTAGGAGACATTTGATGTGATTAAAATTTAAAATACATTTGACAAATAGGAGAAATGGCCTGAAATCAACAAGACAATGTCAAATTAAGACAGGTGAAAAGCGCTACAGTGAGGAAGAAGAATTAAGTTGTACAAATTCAGGTCAGGGAACACTGGATGATGCAAGAGGCTTGGGCTTAGCTATGACAAACCAAACACGCTTCAGTTTGTGAATGGCAGTTGTTCAACGATCACACAGATTTAGTCTGTGACACTAAATATTGAAAATGTTAGCAGGTTTTAGTATTTATAAGAAAGGACTTGCAGCTGACCTAGCTAGGGTTTCAGCTTCCTTAAAAATAGTGAGAATAACTGTTTAATGAAGTATTTGTGGCTGGGAGTGGAATCCAGATGCCTACGTGTAGACATCGGCTCCATTTTAGGTAACTGTCTATCTCCTGTGGCCTCCAGCTGTGGATTTTGCACAGGACTATATGGTGGATCACACAGGACCACGTGGATATCTCAGGCACCTTAGGGCTCTCTCAGATGGATCAAGATACCTGTGCTTAGGCAACTGAATACTACCCTAAAAGTGTGATAAAAAACAATTTTAACTGCCTGAAATGCATGCATGTTCTGTGATATATTCTCAAAAGCAATTAAAAAAAGGCTTTTTCAGCGAACAAGTTTTGAGAACTCGTTCAGGATGTGTTTGGTATCTCCCTCTGCTCTCCACTCTTTGTCACCTCTCTTGCCGTTTTCTGCTTACCCTTCACAGACACACAGATTTCCATAAACAACACGACTCTTCAGCTCTGCACCCTTTTACTTGTCTTTGAATTGGGTGGTGACGCGTTCGGACTGACGAACGGCAATGTTCCAGCTATTTGTTACCATAAAGGAGCTCAGCAGTTTATTTGGAATGAAAGGCAGCCTGGCCCATCGCAATTAAAAAATGAAAGGCCTCAGTGGATAAAACTGGTCTACCAACACCTTCCAGATTGTCAAGATTTATGTTTCCTCTTCTGAAAATGTGGGTTAAAGAAACTATAGTCCAATGCTTTAAATGATCCAGAAGTCTGTTCTGTTTCACTGGGTAAAATACTGTAGATAAAATCAGTACAATGGGAGGAGTTATTGAACTGAAACTTCCAGAGGAAAGCAGTCATTGTGGGCCTTTATCAGAGCGGTCTCAGCAGAGCAGCCTGACTGAATTCCAGGATGAGATTTATCCACAAAACATGAATTCACAGAGACTCTGGGTTGCTTCTCCCAAAAACTTGTGAGAAAATGGCATTTTTCAAGCACAGTTTTAGCTTCTATGTTCATTGCATAAGCAACAACTTTCTTTTTAGAATACAGCAGCTAAATTACTTTTTTACAAAATAAGGTCCAATTTTCTGGTAAGTTAAGGGTGTGAGATTTGGCCTCTAAGCACGCTGGTTCTTTTGTCTCACGTATTTAATGTGCATGAGACAGCCATGAGAATGGTACGTTGCACACGTACACTGCAGCTGTCAGGACGACTTTATTTCTTCACATCCGTCTTCTCCTCTGTCTGTCGCTCCCCTGTTTCTCTCAGCCTCTTGCTGCCTGCTCTCCTACTCTCCAGACTGCTCTCCTCTTACGAATGGCCTTCTGGCACACGTGGAGCAATGTCAGGCGAACAAGGACTCGGCCAAAAAGACACACGGGGTGTGCCAGACACTTCGCTAACAAAGGTCGTTGGAATTAATCTGGGGAGGTGTGAAGAGGGAGACTGTTACCTGCCAGGCCCACAGACACGATCAGCAGCTGCCATCTCGAGGTGCTCTCTAAAGCTGCATGGGTCAGTCATCCTGCCTGCAAGCGCTCCCGGATGCCTCCTCTCCTGGCACTGACGTGAAATACTTCTTTCTCTAAACAGTCCCCAAAATGCATCAGTTAAAAACAAAACCTAACAGCACTAGGTGGAGAGCAAACAGAGCGGGGCCCTCAGATATCAGGTACAGAGGGAGAGGGCGTCAAGGCAGTACGGAGGAGCCTCAGGGCTGGCGTGTGCTATGTGGTGACGAGAGCTGTTCTTTCTCCGTGGGGTTTGGACGGTTTCACAGAATCGTAGAATCGTTTAGGTTGGAAAAGACCTTTAAGATCATAAAGTCCAACCGTTAACATAACACTGCCAAGTCCACCGCTAAACCATGTCCCTAAACACCACATCTACATGTCTTTTAAATACCTCCAAGGGTGGCGACTCAACCACTTCCCCGGACAGCCTGTTCCAATGCTTGACAACCCTTTCGGTGAAGAAATTTGTCCTAATATCCAATCTAAACCTGCCCTGGCACAACTTGAGCTTGTGGGATTTAAGTGTCCCACCTCCTCCCCACAGCTTTGAGCCGACTCCCCCCCCCCCCCCCCCCCCAAAGCCGGCGTCCCCTCAGGAGGGCCGCGGGGCTGCCAGGGACCGGGCAGCGCGGGGGTCGATGTCCGTTACACCCGCCTTCCCCCGGCCTTGCCCGCTTGACGGGCCGGCTCGGAGCGGGCCGGTGCCCCCCCCCTTCCCCGCGGCCTTAGCGACCGGCCGCCTGCCGCCGCCCGTTGCTAGGGGCGGTCCGCGCGCTAACCGGGCACCCCGCGCCACTTCCGGCGCTCCGCCGCCCCGTCCGCCGCGCCGCCTGGCCGCGGGGCGCTGGTTCCGGCGGGGGCGATGCTGCCCGGCGGCGCCGCGGAGGCGGACGGGGCGGTGCGGCGGTTGCTGCGGGCCGGCGCGGTGGCCAGGTCAGCGGGGACGGCCCGGGCGGGGTGGGGGCGGCCCGGCTCGGCCCGGTGCGGGCGGGGGCCGCGGCGGCGGCCGCCCGGGCGGCGTGGCCGGGTCAGCGGTCGAGGCCGGCCCTTCCCTTCCCTTCCCTTCCCCGAGCCAGGCGCCGGGAACGATACCGGGAGGAGGACGTTAAGGCGTGCGGGAGCCTCCTGGACGTCCGCCGCCTCCCCCCTGCCCCTACCCCCGCGTCCGCGCGTCCGGTGCGCGTCGCTGCAGCCAGCGGTAGCGACTCCCCGGTTGTTTTTTGTATTTCTTTCCCCGTTCCAGGTATAAAGTGATGAAGAACTGGGGCGTTATCGGGGGGGTCGCCGCCGCTCTGGCGGCGGGGATGTACGTGCTGTGGGGTCCCATCACCGAGAGGAAGAGGCGCAGGAAAGGTAGGGAGGGCCGCGGAGCCGCCAGCCTGCCTCGGGCGCGGGGAAACAGCCCGGCGCCGGTTCGTCTGCGCGCTCTCCTGGGCGTTGGAAGCGCACCTCTTTCTGGGTTTTATTATTCGCTTCTGCAGTTTATTTTCTCTCGCTAAAGATAAAATTTTGGTCGCTGTCCTGTTTAGAAATGTCACGAATTAAAAAAATCCGTATTGACTACTGTTACTTACGTAATTTATTAATTGTATCAATTGACATTTTTCTGAAGTTGTGACTCATCAGACATATTTTTGTGTCTCGTGCCGAGTTCATTACTGAACGGCTGCAGATAACGCACTGTATTTTATTTCGCATTTTGGAATGCAAAACACACGTGTTCTTACGGAACATTAGTACAAGAGAAGTTAGAGTCTCTCGCTAAGCAGAGTTGCACAGAAATCCTTCTTGTTAATCCTTGCCAACCCAGGAGTTTTCGTAACAACGCACCGATCTGAGCAAAAGGGACAGGCGTCACCAAACCAAGCCGAGGCGCGCAACGGCGCAGCGGTGACCTCACGGGCTCCTGTAAACTTGCACAATGCGGGGCTCCTACGCTGCGTACGGGAAGCAAGAATTTTACAGTTTGTACGGTAACTTGCAGATAACCCTGAGCCTTAGTGTTGTTGATAGAGGGCTATTCCTATCAGGAAAAGGGAGTATTTTTCAAAGAAATTGAAAGAAGATTTTCACAGCGGTGTAAGTCTCAGAGAGCACCACGTACATAAACACTTTACAGCATGCTGTCGCGCATACCAGGTCTCCTAGTTTTCACTGGGTGCAAGTACCAGATAAAGGGAAAAAAATTAATTTTAATACCTAACGCAACACCTGCTACTGAAAAATAGTAAGGTTTTCCTAGACTTCATGCTGCCAACCTTTACACTTCTATTTGTAGGGCTTGTACCTGGCCTTCTTAACTTAGGAAACACCTGTTTCATGAACTCTTTGCTGCAAGGCTTATCCTCCTGTCCGTCTTTCATCAAGTGGCTGGAGGAATTTACAGCGCAATACAAGACAGACCAGCAGCAGCCCCCTGAGCATCGGTACTTGTCGCTTACTTTGCTGCATCTCCTAAGAGGTACCGTAACATTTTCATGTCGTGATAAACCAAGAAGAAAATACTTAGCATAAATGTTAGCGTTCCTGGCCTCCTTTCCTAAAGAGAGGACGATGATGTGGTCTTGTGGTCTTCTCTTTTTAATTTCCCTCTGCTACCTTTGAACTCATTGGCCAAGTTCAACCGAATTTCACAGAGGGGGGGTAGAGATCCAAAAGGTGTTAAGTAACCGTACCCAGCCTGAGCAACGCAGGGCCCAGCTGCATCTGTCCCCAGAGCTGTTTGTTTCCTGGCCAGCAGCTGAAAGCTTTCAGGTTTTGTTTGACGCGCCCGGCAATCGAGGAGCAGTGGGCAGCCAACCCAGCGTCGTGGCACGCGGCTCCGAAGAAGCCGTTTGCCAGCAGGTTGAACAAATCGAGGCAGAGGGCAACGGTGGTGCCGAAAATGCGGTTATGGCACCCATTGCCGCAGGCTTTAACGCATTTGCCGTTCACAGAGCATTAATGGCGAAAACAGTATGCATATGGACTCAGTATAATTGAAGAAATGGGAAAAATATTATCACAATTAGATGGACACTCAGAATTCTACGTAAAAGAAAAAGAATGCATTAGAAAATAATTTAAGCATTTTTTCCCAAGCTTACTATTTTACCCAAAATATGAACTGTTAAATGAGGTACTTTGTATGATGTTGGATACAAACGTTAGAGCCTCTAAGCCCAATTTGGTAACCCGTTTCAGACTTGCCCTTGTGCTAAATTCGTGTATCAGATACACCCTATTTAAGCACTCAAAATATTTAAGCAATTCGTTGGCTCTCCCTGGCTTTCCTCACAGGGCTTTGTTTTCAGGGAAAGCCACTGGAAGTTTTCATCTCTCAGGATACTGTTCATACTAAAATTGTGCCCGTTAAGCATGTACATTTAACTGACGTAGGGATGATGGGGCGTTAATACTGGGGTTTCTGTGACATGTAAAGTACCCATTTCTACCCAATCCACTAGTAAAAATTTGTCTTTCCAGACAGTGTTTATATTTATTCTCTCTGTATCAGTTAGTTGAGAAACCTTTAAATTTGCATATGTATTAGATGAGGAGAACGTATGCAGTCAGTTAGCCTGAGTCAGATGAGAATGGTAATTAATACATACTAGTTTGATTGTCGTTGTCCACCTGTCTTAATCAAGAATAACTGCTGTAGTCGATTATATGATGCTTAAGTAACAGAAAGTCTAAAATAAACAGATTTGTGTTCTAACCGTTCTTTGTGGCTCCCTCTGACGTTTTTAAATGCAATGTCTCTAGCTTTATCCTGTCAAGAGGCAACAGAAGATGACGTCCTGGATGCAAGCTGCCTGTTAGAAGTTTTAAGGATGTACAGGTGGCAGATCTCATCATTTGAAGAGCAGGTGATCACAGAATTCAAGTTAGACTGCCCGATATACACCTCAGTGCTTAGATACGGAATAACAGAAAATTGAAGCTATGGGTACTAATAGCCCTGAGTGTCAAATCTGAATCTTTGCTGTAGCGAAAAGTTTGCTTTAAAACGTGAAGGAAAACGACCATGTGATTGATGACTGGTGTTTTCAGTTTGCTTAGATATTCGTCATGGAAACCCTGGCTGCTTCAAAACCTCATACTTAATTACCATCAGATTTGGTACAGTGGAGCCAGTAATACTAAAATAGAACGGATACAGCCCTAAATTCGCTATAGATAACGGGTCTATGCTAACGTGCCCTGCTGCTTCGAGGGACGGACTCCACTTCACTAACACTTCCAAATTTAGTTACATGTAACATACAAGATTTCTAACTCTTGTTTTCGGCATTTGCAGCCCCTAAGTAAGTGCAGCTGGACGATGAACTCGATCAATTATCTCACTCATGAAATATGGTTCTATCTTTTATATTTCAGAGCCAAAGCGAACAGCATAGATTTCAATTATGCTTTTACCGAGATCAAGGAAAGCAGGCATTTGTGCATTCATTTTTCTTTTTTTTCTCCAAGTATTTTAGTCTCTTTTGAGTTTGTATGGCCCACGATATTTTTAATAATGTGTGCTGTTACGAAGTTCAGATTTATAGAAAAAGCTTTTTGGCAAAACGGCAGCAGATGCACAAATGATTACTACTAACACGTAAGGTGGGCTCTAAGCAGTAATTTTTCCTTTAATTTCCTCCTGCAATGATGTAGTCACGTATCAGTAAACCTGGCGCATGTTTTGATGTCTTTTGGTTTTGCTTCCTCTAAGTCTTATGCCTCTGTTTAATAGGATGCTCATGAACTATTTCATGTCCTTACCTCTTCATTAGAAGATGAACGAGATCGTCAGCCACGTGTGACACATTTGTTCGATGTGCATTCGCTGGAGGTGACTTCTTTACCAACGTTACTTCATTATCAGGAGAAGTTTCTGTAGCCTGCCTAGATTCCTAAGTGTGTCAAGTATAAAGTGTCTGTTTAGAAACTGAAGATGTTTTCATTATGTTTACAAAGCTGTTCTTTAGTACTCTGATAGAAATGAATCAATAGGTCAGGCAATCTAAAGAATGAAAAATGTTTTTCATAAGCAAATGTATTTCAGTTTACAGTGATCCCACTTTCATGAGGGCTTTTGCGTTCCTAAATCCGTTGAATATAGGGATTGAAATACTAGCACAGAACAGTAGTCCATCTAAGCAGTTACTCTTATCTGTAAGAGTTGACACATGAAAGAGGTTTGAGAAGTGCAAAATGGACATTTATGGAAGAGTCCATTTGGAGGTGAAATTTATCTTATCCTCCACTTCAGTGGTAAACTTAGTACAGATGGAAAGTTTCTACCTCTTTTTGTCTAAAATATATACAAAAGGTTTACAAAACCTGTTAAGCTTTTATTTCAGTACTCTGAGGCAGAGAATTCTGCAGATTAATTATTAATTTTATTGGAAGTGTTCATTTTGTCAGTTATGAGTTTGTTGCATCCTAGGTTTTTTGACCTTCCTCAAATATAAAGAGACACTAAAACTCCCACAATTGTTCTAATGTCAGAAAAGCATATCAAGGAAGAAACAAGAACATATTTAATACTTAATGCTTTCTGAGGTGGGGTTAATGAAATCTTTTATCTTCCTCTGTAGCAGCCAGAAATAACCCAAAAGCAAATAAGCTGCAGAACAAGAGGTATGCTTTTTTCCATTCTGAAATATGAATATTCAGTCACAGCATAGTCACTTTTTTTATTAAGGGGATAATATTAATTGATCTTTGTCTGTATTGGACTGAAATACGTCTCTTCAGCTATAAAAAAACCCATTCATTATTTGTCAGTGGGACAGAACATGTTTTAGAGCAGTTATTTTTGTTACTGTGGGCCAAAAATGTGGAATTATAGTGATGAACAGGGATGTATTGAAACTAAAAGGACAATTTCAACTTTGTGTTTCAGGGTCTCTTCCCCCTGTGTCAAATCACTGGAAATGTCAGCATCCTTTTCACGGAAGGCTGACCAGCAACATGGTTTGCAAACACTGTGAACACCAGGTATAAGAATGTGTGTCTCGTAGTATGTATACATGAAGCAGGATGCCCGACACTCAGAGCACATTCTGAAACCATCATCCCTTGTTTCTGACGTAGTTGGTTTAAGCTCCAAAGGTTTGCTGGGCTGACAGCTTAGACTTACGGCATTGGTGGTGAACAAGAATGTGTCACTAAATATACTGAAGAAAATTAAGCGTGATCCACTTTGTGGGGATAACAGCTGCCTTTTCAGACAGAATAATAGCTGTCTTACTATATTTAGCATTCAGTACCACAGCTAGCATATACTGAAAATCCACTCACATGGGTAGCGTTTTAGGACTAGCTATTCGTTCAGCACGCAGTATTGAGATTGCACATGCAAAGCCAAATTAAGCTGCAGTCCAGTTATCCAGAGTAAGGAGATGAAGATAACCTGGATAAAGAAAAAATAAAGAAAGTAAATCTCATTTGTAGATCAAACTGTAAGAGTACGTTTAGTACTTTCACTTTTCAAAACCTTGCAAATAAATTTAAGTGAGCAGGGGCAGCTTCAGCAGAAAGAGGCTAAGTAGCACCTTGCGTACCTAGCGTTCCCTAGCACCGTGCTTGGGAAAGCGGGGTGGTTTTGACCCTATTCCACCAGACAATTGTCGACAGCAGAGGGCACGTGTTCATCTTCTGTGAGGTTGGGTTTGGTTTTTTTTGGACTGTCATAAATTTCAGCTCACTGGACATGTGAAATATTTTCTTGCAGAGTCCTGTGAGGTACGATACCTTTGACAGTCTCTCACTGAGTATTCCAGCAGCTGTGTGGGTAGGTATCCCCCACTGACGCATGATCCAGCCAGTCTGCCTATTGCCTTGTCGTCACAGCTTTATCTTCACTAGTGTCTTTTTAAGATGCTACAGCCTAAGTGTAAACGAGTAGCTACAGTTTATTTTCTTGCCTTTTTATAAATGATCCTGTTGTGCTAATACAGTACCTTATCACTAATGTGTTGGTGCAAATTACCTTAGTACAACAAGCATGACTTTGTTGACACCAATAGAGTTTTCTGTTTCTCTTGGTGGAGTATTTGGTCCTTTCTGTGTAATTTGAACAGACCAGATCGTATCCCGAAGGCTGTTTCTGGCAGTCTTGGAAGGTGACCTTCAGGTGCTCTGTCTCTGTGGTGACAGTACACACGTTACCCGGTACAGGCTTTTGGATCAAGTGATTTCAACTGGAAATTGTTTCCGTTTCTTTTTGGCTCTCTGAAAAACTTCAAATGACAAATTGTAGATTTCAGGGGCAAAATGTGCAGGATGTTTTTGAGCTATAACGGTTTGTTACTTAACGTCTGCTAGCGATTCATCTTTCCAGACAAGTAGGAACTACTTGCACTCATGGAAACTCTGACTCATACCTACAGAATACACTCCTGGACAGCTAGGATTGGGATTTGGACACATCTTCTGCTATTTGTGTTTTATTTTATGCCATCATTGAAGATTACGCCCTTCATACTCGGCAGTATGTAGCACAGTCTACAAGGAAGGATAGGAAGGAGTGCCTAAATTCAATTAAATGCTGTATTTCTCCTACGTAGAGGGTCAGAGTGCATGAAGTGACCCATGAAGTGCTGGAACTTTAGAGACAAATAGTAACAGGGCCAGGAATCTGTAGTTTAAAACCCCACTAAAGGAGTCACACAGGGAGTCGTAGCTATTGTTCTTATCTACAGGCTGCAGTGTTTTCCATGTTTAATCCAGGCTAAGGAAGAATCCCCATAGTTGGTTACATTATCAGTGTTCTATACTCAAAGCCATTTAGTCAGTTTTCTCAAGAAATAAGTCTGCAATTCTGTAGTTTCTGTGGAAGAAATTATGAAAAATCCTTTCACAAAATTAAGTGGTATGCACCCTAAAATTACTGCACATAACTTTGTTTTTTTTATACTAAGGGTCGTCCTATGACGCTGGACCACTGCCTCCATCATTTCATCTCCTCTGAATCTGTAAAGGATGTTGTGTGTGACAACTGCACTAAAGTATGTCATTTTAATTCATAAAACCTTCTAGCTCAGTTTTAAGCCTGCTGACAGAATTATGGCTTCAGTTTTCTACTCTTTTTTTTTGTGACTTCAGGAAAGCCTCTAGCCTGCCTGGGATTTCTTATATTTAAAACGGAGTTCTTATCTCACAGAATACTTTGAAGCTTTATTTATTACTAATATTACAAAATTTACAAATACTTTATTCTGTGATTACCAGGTATTATTTAGATAGTATTTGGGATAATTTTTTTGTTCTGGTATTTTAAACAGTGTTTTACAGTTGCCTGTAATTTGACGATAGCACAGAGCCAAAGTGGCCTGTTTGAAAACCAACAGAAATGGCATATGGCTACACATAAACCTGGAGACTGGGCCTGTTCTGTAAATGCTCGTTTCTGCTTGATTTTGGTTTAAAATTCCGATCCATTAGGATAGGCCAACAATTATTAAGAAAGTTCCTAGAAATCTGTAGGTGTAATTAATGTACTGAGCATAGTTCTAGACAGACAATTGCTTTTGCCTGCAGTGTGCAGACCTGCACTATTACGTGTAATCTGATACAGCAGGTAATCACATGGCTTTATTTTTTTCCCTTTGATTTCAGATTCAGGCAGAAGGGATTCTGAATGGACAGAGCATAGAAAACCAGAGAACAACATTTGTTAAGCAATTAAAGTTAGGAAAGGTGAGGCAAGCTAACCCTCTAAATCTATTTTTAAATTCTATTATCCAGTAATTTCTTTCTTTGATCTCTTTGCTTGATGTCCACTTCCTGGTATTAGACTACGTTAATGTTTTACTTAAACACGTAAGCTCATTTGTCAAATATTTGTAGGCATTGAGGCCTCAATTCAGCAAAACATCAAACTCTATAGCTTAAAGAATGTGAGTATTCTACTGTTATTCATCAAAACACTTAAACGTGAGTTTGGCTCAGTGGCAGTTCATGTGTCTTGCATTAATTCTTGATTTCCTCGGTAAGTGAAGCGATTCATATATACAATGTTTGTAGGATCTTTAGCAGTTGCACGTTTCAAAGAAATTAAAATGTTCTAAATACAGCTGGTTTAAACAAGTGAATATGGTGCTAAACATCAGGAGTGGTTTATATTAGAAGCTTTTATTATTTTTTTTCTCTGTAATCATACAATGCAGAGGACAACAGGGCACTGGTCTGTAATTAAGAGCCTCAGGTGCCATTAATAATAGTATGTACTTATTGATAAAGGTTAACCCTGGCATGACATTGAATATCAGATATTTATAACTACTTGACCTTTTTTCCCCCGGTACTCTCACTGTGCAAAGCCATTACTTACTGAGTATTAGCAAATGTCTTAAACAACTTGCTCCAACAAATTCCAATCCTCATTTCTACCTCACAGATCAACAAGCTAAATGAGATTGACAGGTGGGCTTTTTAGGAACACACATGTATTTTTGTTGATTTTTCTTCCATTTGGAGAAAACGATTAACATGAGTTATCCTACTGCCTAGTGAGTGAGCAGTAGTGGCATTAGCAGAATTCTCAAGAGAGTTGTGAGTTAGTATCATGTCTTAGGGATACTATTGCCAATAACCTTACACACGGATATAGTAGCGCATAAGGGAACAGTTCAGTGATGTATTTCCGTATCCACTAGACTTACCAGTTCAGTCAGTATGCTTTTAACTTGAATAGCTGTTTCTCTTCATTTAAAATGTATTTTGACTCTCCTTTTCTATGGAATATTGCTGAAGCTCCCTCAGTGTTTGTGTATCCATCTGCAAAGACTGAGCTGGTCAAACCAAGGCACTCCTCTGAAACGTCACGAACACGTACAGTTCAATGAGTTCCTGATCATGGACATCTACAAATACCACATTCCTGTTCATAAATCAAGCCAGAATGAGCTGAATCAGAAAAACTCTGAAGAGACAACACCTGGCACAAAGGAAGGGATAACAGTAAAACCTTCAGGTACTTATTTTGAAAATAAAATCTATCAAGTATTTCTATGTTTCAGTGATAAAACATTCTAGCCTGCAGAACGGACGTAAGAGCAGTATCTTTATTTGGATCTGTGCAAAGAGGACAGGTAGAAATCCCTTTCCCAGCAAGCATTGGGATACCCTGTTCTGAGTTTACAGTTCAGTTCTGATAATTTAATTTGATCCTACTAAATACTAAAAAACCTTACAAACAAAAAAATTCCAGATAGCATAGAACTCGCATATTTTATGCCCAAAGGATGAAGGAATGTTGAACTCGCAAGTCCTAGAGATTATCTTGTTAGTGATCTCTTCTAAGGCTTCAGGACAAGCATAGAAAGAATGCTGGGAATGGTGACTTCTTAAAAAACGATTAGAAAACCTAGCTGTAGTAGGTCTGTCATTTAGGCAGCTCAATATTCTATTTAGTTGGGATTTTGTAAACATGGTCATTTTCACATTTGTGTCATGTAGAAACGATTACCGCTGTCTTTGGATATTATACTCCTCTGCATCTCTTAAGGGATTGTGATACGTAATGAATTAGAATAAGTAAAATACCTTCACATTCTGTGATGAAAGGTACGGCAGGAACAGAAGTGCTGTTATTAGCAATACTAATAGTACCATTTAAGTTAAATTACTGAATGTCTACTTTCTCTTGCAGATGCAGAACCGCCATCTGGTACTAAACCGCTCTTTATGAATGGTGCCTGCTCCTCTTCATTTTTAATGTCCTCAGGAACTTTTCCACTTGCTGCGTTCCCTGAATGCAGGTAAGTTAGAGATTTGTACCCTATCTTGTAATTTCTGTCCCTTCAAATTATGTCTTCTTTTATTCTGTCTTTATTATGAGGCCGCATAGTCGCAGAATTTAACATCTATCCTGGCTCCCGTGCAGAAATTTTTTGCTTTTCTCTTTGCTGATTTTTATTAGTTGTCTTTGGCTCCATTTCTCTCCTAGAAAAGGGAGTAGAGCATATTACAAGCAAAACTCAATCTCCTTTCTCTGGTTCATGGTGCAGTACATCATCCTTCTGAATAGCCATAATCTTATTCTTGCTGTTTTCTTCTACCACTTCCTTTCATTTTTCCTCTTACTCTGATTTTAAAACTATTCCAAGAAATCCATAAATCTCTCACAGATTTTTTTCAAACATTATATTTAACAAGCTTGATTTAAGTTGCAGCTGCCATGATTCTCCTTAGTAGATCAGCCTTGATGCTTCTCCTGATAATCTTGTTTTCTTGGCCTTTGAGAACGTTCACTTATTTTCACGCCGGTGTCCAATGCAGTTAGTTCTATACCACTTCTTCTATCTGCCATTGCGTATTTTCCCCATGGGGAAGACAATTCCCACAGTCACTGTATGAAATGAGAAGCCTGGAAGCATTTTGTGCCAAATGTTTGTTATGAAGACAGTTATAGAGCAAATCCTTGAAAGTGTATCCATTGTTATCTGTGGGTTACCTGCTGCAATTTTACCTCTTTTCAGTTAAAAGCACATTCTTCTAGAATAGCTTTTCTGTCCAATAGCAGTGCTTTAAGAACTAAATACTGGCACATTAGTAGGTTTGATAGAAAACGCTGTTGCAAAATTCAATCAGTTACGCTGTACAAAATGTAGTAGCCCTCTGTAGCATAAACTTTTAAAATAAATAGTTTGGTTTTCTCGGTAATAGAATAAGGCAGCACTGCAGTGAAGATGATATACAGAAAAGTAATTGCAAGGCAGTGTGTCTCTTATGGACCCATCTATTTGCTCTAAAAAGAAATTGCAACTGAAGAAAAAGCAAGCTGGGCTGCTTCTGGTATGTGTGCGATCCACAAGAGCTGCTGACCCTCTCCTTTTTCTCATTTGTCCTTCAGTTCCCCTGTATACCTTTACCGTCTGATGGCAGTTGTAGTTCATCATGGAGACATGCATTCTGGACACTTTGTGACTTACCGCCGCTCTCCACCTTCTCCTAAGAACCCAGTCTCTGTCAGCAGTCAGTGGCTATGGATCTCAGATGACACTGTTCGCAAAGCTAGTTTGCAGGAAGTCCTTTCTTCTAGTGCTTACTTGCTTTTTTATGAGCGTGTTCACTCGAGGGTACAGCACCAAAGCTCGGAGTTGAGGGCTGAAGAGTGATTAAGAGAGCAGAAGACGGACAAAAACTGACAAAATTCCTCTAATGAGATCTACGTTGCACCTCCTCTCTGTTATGCAAATAACCCACCACAGGCCCTTTAACTTCTCCCCTCCCTCTGTGGCGATGGCTGGCTCCTGCTGGGAGTTGTGTTTTGTACCAAGATTACGCTGCCCAAAGTTGGCCTGCTAACGTTGTGCAGTCCAAAGTGTATCTGTATTAGAGAAGCATTTTCTGTTAGGTAGTAATTTTGTCAACATCACAGCTCTGAAACAGACATTACAAACAGACTTCCCGAGGCTGTATTCCATATTCTGACATGTATGTAAATTTTCAAAGGGAGATGCTTAATCCTATACATTTCACTGCAGAGGTTTCTGAACAGGGGAGCCCCAGAAGCAGTTGATGGGAAGCTACTGTTATCGAAGGCAATGATTTAAGAAACAAAGTGCCTTGAGCTTATTTGAATGGTAACATTACCATTGTCTGAGTCCACTGCATGTCAGTTGCGTTCTGATAAATGTCTCAAGATGATGGGATGAACTACTAACAGAATCAGATTTCTCTTGGTATCCCAGCTAATCAATAAAACAAGGCATCTCTACATAACATGCACGATCCAAAAAAAGACTTCCCTGTTCACGTCATTTTCCTAATATTTTAGTTCTTTACACATCATAGAAGTACTTCTGCTGATTCAAACTGCAGTTTCCTTTTTCCAGGAGAAAAGATAATTTTTTTATCTATTAAGAGCCGAGACCCTGATTTATTGCTCTGTATCTTTGGAATATAGCTGAAATCAAGAGACAGAAGCATTTGCTAGCAATCAGTATTGTAATTTCCTTCGTCGCTATGAAACTGTTGAATACAGTTGCTTGTCATATCGACTACAACTTTTAATGCTGTGATTTCAAGGCTACTGTAATTGGTGTTCTACACTTGCTCTTCCTATTTTAATGCTGAAAACTGCCATTTCTCATCAACCATTCAGATTGTTGGCTGTCTGGCTTGCCACTGAGCTTTAGAGCTTGCTTGTACCGGTTGTGATTGTGAGCTGAGATGTATAGCAACCCAAGCATCCTCGTTAAGTTAGAGTATACACGGTTGAGTCAGGACTGGTGGGCACTCACTTGTCTTGTGAAGCAGTACAGCAGTCTGGAAAGACTGGTGTCACTGCATTAGATACACAGATTGCCATATAAATAGAAGTAAGGTGTACTTTGCTGCTCTAGATTGTGAAGTGTAAAAAAAAAAAAATCCCAAACAAAGTGAGGGAGAAGCAGCAAAAATTATCCTTTTGACTGCTTTTAAATTACCAGGAATAAAGTATGTAGGCTATTTTTAGCTCTTTTCTATCCTTGTAAGCTTGGAAGAAAAAAACCCACTAATTAATCAGACAAGCTTTTTCAGTGTAAAACAGCAACTAAGTTTTCAAATGGTAACAACTGTCTTAATAGTTTTTTTAGGGCAACTTTGTACCTCATATATTCATATTGTTGCCCAAAACTCATAGGCATTCAGAGTTCCTTAACCGGAGGCTCAAAACCAGCCAAAATACGAGTGGTAATAGATACATATGAAAAACTATTTACACAACTCATCATTCCAGAGTATGGATCACAATTCCTGCTCCGAGTAATGCTCATAGTACATAAAATAGTCTTTATAAATCCATTGACGTACTAGTTCCTGGGAAGTCTCGCCGTCTGTGCTGGGCTAGCAGTAGCATGGTTTTAACCTTTCTATTTTAAGTTATGGAAGAACAAGAAGAAAAACAAAAAACCTAGAAGGATGCAAAATGCCAAAAATGCCCTGGCCATTGAACTAAGACCTAACGGACTTGCAGAAGGTAAGAGAAGAAAGCCCTCCATTCTGGGCAGCACGGGTGTGCAGTAGGAGCTCTGTAAAGCAGTGCTGGGTGTCACCTAAGGAAAAACATCATGCAAAGCATCTAGCTCCAGCAGGTCTACCGTTTGTACCTCAGAACTTCAAAACATTTCCACTGCCAGCAGTGTATATTCTGCAATACCTGTTCTCAACAGGATCTGTTTAGTTTTTAACTCTGAATTTTTGTGAAGTTCGTCTGAACAGGTCACTTTGTTTAGAAAGCAGTAATGCTGGAGGTGGGTCAGAACATACGCACACAATAGACTAAGTCTTAAACTCATCAGCTTGTAACAGGGACATAAAGCCATGTATTACTGCAAGCTTGCATGTTCAATGTATTTTTCTTTTCCTTTTGCATAAAGCTGCTTTCCAATAGGGGCCAGTTTGATTAGAATGAAAGCACAGTCGCTGTACGACACTGATAAACTGCTCAGTTTCACTCGGCTGCAGATTTACTCTGAAAGCTTCCTCAAGTGCTATAAAGATGAGGGTTGAATAGTCAGCATTTGTTCTAGCTTTCGTTGTTAGGAAGGAGTAGACTGTCTTGGCTTAGCCCTCAACATGAGGAAGGAAGCAACGTGTCAGCACCTCGGTCCTGGTCCTGAGCTGTGCTAGATACTCCCAGCCTTCTGTGAGCATCACAGACCTCTGCAGGTGTCTGCCACCCAACCCTCATCTTCTGAAGTCACTGGGCTCTGTGCAGGCACATGAGGCTCGTCAAACGCCGTTACTTGCTACTCACAAGCTTCCATGGTGGAGAAGGTGTTAATAAAATGTAAAAGGTTAAAAAATGTCAGGTAAGACCTCCAAGATGACATCTCCGTGTTTGGATTATTCTTGTCTTATTTTGTGCTTTATTTAAAAATCTATGATACTACAGTCAAACCACTGCACTGCTGTTTGAAGTTGCGTTTTCACTTCAGGGTATTTTTGTAACTGTACAGTAGCAATAAAAGAACAAACTTATTAGAAAAAGTAGCTGTTCACGTGTGGTAATGTCTTGAAACAAAGACCAAGTTATAAGCCAAGCTGCATTTGGTATATCCAATAGACGCAGCACTTCCCATTCTCTGGATAAGAAGCATTCTTGCAGGAGCTCTTCCCGCTACATATAGCATTTTCTGGTAGTGGCAGAGGGTGGGAAGTACCAACTCCAAATTGTCTAAACAGAGATTAATTCCATAGCCCTAATGGACCTACCGCTGAAGGATAGAGCCCATCACTAATTCAGATGCTTGTAGCCTGGTTACACAGGGATCAGTTCACATTCTCGCTCAGTACTTACCATTGCTTGATTCCGCAAGACCTGTCGGTGACTTTGGACGGTCTTTCCTCATTTCAGCAGGATTCACTGTGAGCATGGAAGGTGATGGCTTTCAGGTAGTCAGAATGGAATCCCTAGGGATAATTAATTAGAAAAACAGACACTCTCAGAAGTTATAGCCTTTCACGCTGCGTTGTCCATATAAATGGTCCAACCCAGTCTTTCCCCAAAAGGTCATCTTATGCTCCCTGGTTTCTGTACAAAGGACCTAAGGAAGAAGAGGCCCTCTCCCTGTGCAGTAGCACCTCGTGCTTCCTCCTGCCCCACCATGCTACTGACCGAAAGAACCCAGTCTCCCATGTCAGCAGGGGAGGTAGATCAGCAGAGGAATATAAGCAGACAAAAGTCATAGTGACTGTAAAACATGCAGCCAGCCATGTTGCACTCACTATATTCGTATCTTAGCGCTCCCCTTTTTCATGTCAGTCTCATTTGTATTTTATTTAAAAAACCACAAACAAACCATAGCTTATTGACAGAGCATACAAGAAAGTATCACCTGTTGAAAAGTATCAGCCTCCAGGCTCACGCTAAATGATTACATCTTGTACTTTATAGTATTTATAAATTATTGCACTGCTATCTGAAGGATATAAAGTATTTTGATCTTTTTGGAAAACTGGCTAGATTAAGATCAGTTGGGAACAAATTTCCTCCTGAGCAAAACAAGGGTATTACTCATTAGAAATATGTATCAGCAGGACTACAGCAACATTTCACGGCGAAAAAGTATTCTTGGCATTTAAGATCAGTAGTCGCAGTCTCTATTAGCAAGTCACCAAGTACGCTATCTCCTCTCCTGGTTTAATTTGTTCATCCGGTACCTTGGATGATAAATGACAGTGTTTGAACGACAAATTGACAGTTATGTTGAGAAAGAAAGCTATTTTCAGACACAAAAGACCTGGTGTTTGATTGCTGAATATTTCACTTCTTGCCTATAGTCATCACTTTCCGAAATGTGAGGTTGATTCTTGGGGCGAGTACTCTCTTGCGGGTGGGCAGGCTGTGGTACCAATAGACATTGGTGGGGTACTTCATCATCAGCAGGCTACCGTGGGCTAGCTGCAGTTTGATGGGCTTAATGTGGCGCGTTGCGTTTTTCCCTCTGGAATCACAGTGCCTGAAAACAAAGTCCCTGCAAGCTCCGAAGGACACAGACGCAATCGGACTGCGTGGAACCAGTTCTCTCTCGTCATCTCGATGTTCACCTATGTGGTCCCCACCATCTTTATATCTGTACACAAAATAGATTAGTTAGTTCTTCTACCAATCCAATTAAATGAATGTCAAACAACTCCTCAGTGATCTGTCAACAGTGTTGCACAAGCAATTTTTCATTTGAACAAGTTGCTTGATGCAACTGGAAATCAGACATACCTGTTAATAAGAACAAAATTAAAAGTATGTCCTGTGTCCAAAGTGATGCGGTCTCTGATACGGTTGAGAACTGGGATCCATGGCTTAGGAGCGAAGGTGACGCCCGAGTAAGTGTATGTTAACTCAGGGTCTCCATAGGTTACCTGCTTCCTTGGAATGTCATGCCACTTGCCAAACACCTGCAATTTCGTCATTTCACCTGTTTAAACAAGAGGTAAGAAGGATCAAAACCAACTCTATTACATCTGCAGTTCACAGTTTCAACATTCTCCTTGATTTGGAGCTTCTGTGAATCTCCAGTGGAACAACAGAAATGAGGATGCGTCATAAGCTGTCAGCCGTGTTCAAGCGTTTCTGTCCCAACAAAGTACTTAACGCTCAAGTTTGGCGCTGCTTTACTATCCCCCTTGAATGGGATGAATGGGACTAGCACCCCCATCATATTCTGTTGTTGAATTAACGTGCCCGGGGATATGTCATATACTACATCTACCAACAAACTCCTGTCACCCTTCCAGAACTACCCCGGTTCTTTGGAAACATTAAAACGTGCATGAAACTGCTTGCACACGCTTCAAGCTAAGCAAAACTAACCCTGCAGGATCAGACCTGTGCCTGTGCTTCACTTCGCGGGGCCTGACTTGGCAAACACCAGGCGCCTGCAGAAACCTCTCCACCGCCTGGCAGCTCTGCCCAGGCCATGGGAATCGTTCCGGGACTTGCCTTGGGCGGGCAGGGCAGGGAAACACCTCACCGGGCAGGGGCACGGGGGGGTGTGCGTGGCACCCGGAGCTGGACGCCGGGTCCCCCGACGGCCGTTACCTTCGAAGTACTCCACCTCCTCTTCCAGCTGCTGGAAAATCTCGTCAGCCTCGGCCTTGCCGAAGAGGAGCCGGTAGTCACAGTTCAGGCCCTCCGCGCGGATCTCCTGCCACGGGGGCTGCCCCGAGGCGGGCTCCCCCGGCCGCGGCCTCTTCCCGCCGCCGCCCCCCGCCTCACCGGGGGGGCGTTTAACCACGTATCTGTCCATCAGCACCCGCTCGGAGGCACCCACAGCGGCGGGGGGGCTGCGGGGACGCCCGTCTCAGCGCGGGCGCCTCCTCCCGGCAGCAAGACCGGGCGGTAACGGGAGCGACCCCCTGAGAGAGGGCGGCGACGGCGGGAAACCCCCGGCGCCTCAGCGGCCGCGGAGGGTGGGGGAGAGCGCGACGGGCGCGCATGCGCCAGGGCGGGCCGTGCCTCCTCCCTCCGGCGGGCACCGCCCCCCCCACGCACGCGCGCGCTTTTGGCGCCAAATCTCCGTCCCGCCCACCCTCCCGCCGGCTCGCGCGGTACCGCTGCCGCCCCTCACAGCTGCCCCTCGCCCGCTCCGCCGCCGCCGCCATGATCGGGCAGAAGACGCTGCACTCCTTCTTCAGCGCCGCGCCGGCCAAAAAGCGCGGCCGCTCCCCGGAGCCGGGTGGCGATGCTGAGGTAGCGAGCGGGGGTCTGGGGGCGCCGGCGGCCCCGGAGTGGGGAGAGGGGGCTGGCGGTCGGGGGGCTGGCGGCTGTGGGGGGGGGGGGGGTGTCTCGCGGCGTTGGTGGCCGTTGGGGCGCGCGGCGCTGGCTGCCGTTGTGGGGGGTGGGACGGGGGAGGCCGCGTGGCCACTTCCAAAAACCCCGCGCTCCTGGCACGCCTGACTGACCTGCCAATCGAGGCCACGCTCCGCCGCTGCCCAATGGGCGCTGAGGGTGGCCGCCGCGTCACGGTCGCTAGGCGGAGCGGCTCTCCGCCAGCTGCGGCAAGCCAATAGGGAGGAGCGTGCTCTTTCTTGGTGACCAATGGGGAGCGGGATTTTGGGCTTCCGCTTGTGGGCGGGAGCCGCTGGGCGCGGCGGCCAATGGGGGCGGGCCCGCCGTTGTTTTGCCGCGAAATACCCGCGTGCGGCGCGGCCGCCCCGCGGAGGGCGGTGCGTGGCCGGGGCTATGGCGGCCGCTCGGCTCCCGCTGCTCGGTCTGCGGCTGGGCCGCGGCGTCCCCGGCCCGCTCTGCAGCTGCCTCTTCGCTCGCTATTCCCAGGTCAGTGCCGCGAAGAGGGCGAAGGCGGCGGGAGATGAGGCGGGTAAGGCCTCGCCGCTGAGCCCGGAGCAGCTGGAGCGGATCCGCAAGAACAAGGAGGCGGCGCTGCAGCGGCTGGCCGAGCGGAACGTGCCCCCGGGCTTCGGGGAGAGCTGGCGGCGGCAGCTGGCCGGGGAGTTCTCGAAGCCCTACTTCGTGGAGGTGAGTGCGGCGGGGCTGCGCGGCCGCCGCTCCCCGCTGTCCCCGGGCTGAACCCGCCTTCTCTCCCTCCTCAGCTGATGGCGTTCGTAGCAGACGAGAGGAAACGTTACACGGTCTATCCGCCCCCCGACCAAGTCTTCACCTGGACGCAGATGTGCGACATCAGAGATGTGAGTAGAGCTGCAGGTGCTGGGGAGGGGAGGGGGGGGGGCGTCGCTCCAGCCGCTGGTGCATTTAAAACGGTGAAAATGCAGGGTTGGATGCGCACACGCGCACACGGTCATTTGATGTTTGGTCTCTTAAGCATCAGTCCCGTGTCGCGTGGATGCTGTCGTTTCTCTCGCGTAACTTGTAAATCCTGGCTTCTCTTTCATCTCTGATACTGAAACATGGGTTTACTGCTTTATTACCCTCACTGGCCACAGAATTTCCTTTAAAGCTTTAGTTGGACTTTTGACCTGACTTCCAGTGTTACCAACTCAATGTACTGCCTGATTTTTGGATCTCGTACATCTCTTTGGTTTTTTAATCAATTTGTAATGAACTATAATTAAAAAAAAAAAAAGGACAGTGTTTAAGGTAATCCCATTGCCGATAAGCCATGTCAAAAATATCACAGCAAGTGTGGCATAAAACTAAAATGTGAGGAAATCTACTTGGAAAATACCTTAACAAGGTGTTTTATTGTGGCTTGTTGAAAATGTTGGTCTTTTGCACTCAAAATATCTTCATAATCTTAGCAGCAGAGCTGTGGTGATGTTAATCCTTAGTGTTAGGTGGGGACTGTGTTCTTTAACTTGTTTATAATGAGGCGTCAGTGATTTAACTTCAGTTCCTGGGGTTTGGTGTTTCATTTGGGTTTTTTTTTTGTCTGTGTGTTTGTTATGGGATAAAGCTCATTTATAAGCTTTTTTCTTTTTTTTTTTCCCTTCCCTCTTTTGGGAATAATACTGATTATAATTCAGTGCTAACAAAGGTCTGCTTTCAGGTAAAGGTTGTCATTTTGGGACAAGATCCATATCATGGACCTAATCAAGCTCATGGGCTCTGTTTCAGTGTCCAGAAGCCTGTTCCACCTCCCCCCAGGTATGACAGCGCTCAATTTGCAAAATCCCCGTTGTTGCTTACGGCTGTGAGCCAGATAAGTGATAGGAAGTGTGTTGCGACTACTGAAATTTGAGTTGTGCATTGCCTAGGAAAAAAAAATCACTGCAAAATTATGGATGATTCTATATAGTTTGATATTCTCAAGAGCGTGCTGGATGTAAATTTGCATTTTCAGTTGTGCTGAGACCTTCTCATTAAGCTGCTACCCAGGCACACACAGGGGGTCCTTGTTACCCTGCTTCTACAAATGGCTTTATTACCTTAAACGATAAGATTAAAATCAATACTCTTCTTGTCTAGTTAAGGGCAGTAAGTGGTGCTGTTTGCTCTTATCTTTAACCGTGCATGTTTAAAATCTTCTGATGTTTTTTGTTTGCAGTTTAGAAAATATTTACAAAGAACTGTCTACGGATATTGAGGACTTCACTCATCCTGGTCATGGTGATCTAACTGGCTGGGCCAAGCAAGGTGAGTTAATAGTCACTCTATCAATTGTGATTCTAGTCACTGCAGGTCGTGAAGAAGCCTAGTGAGAAGAAAAGACCCATGGTTGGAAACAGTCCATCTGTAAAAGAGAAAATAAATTCTGAGTGCCTGTTGCTTAGCGGGTACCTTAGGATGAAAATTTAATTTATCATTTCTCAGGGGAAGCAGGAAAAAGCAGTTAACGCTTGATTTTTTTTGTTTCATCCTCTGTGTATCTGCTTGGTTTGCTAGGAGTGCTGCTACTCAACGCTGTTCTAACGGTGCGAGCTCACCAGGCCACCTCCCACAAGGAGAGAGGCTGGGAGCAGTTCACGGATGTGGTGGTGTCCTGGCTCAACAAGAACTTGCACGGGGTTGTCTTCATGCTGTGGGGAGCCTACGCCCAGAAGAAAGGCAGCTCCATTGACAGGGTACAGGTTACTCCTCGTCTCTTCCCTCTCACTAATTTTTTTCATCAGTTGGGTGGACACTAGAGGGCACTTTCCTTACAGAGTTGGGGTTTTCTCCCTGCTTGAACTCTGCTGTCAAATTTAGTTGCCCTTCTGTTCCAGCTTAGCCTTTGCCAGAATTAAGCAACAAAAGTGGGGCAAGTGTAACCTTCTGTTGTCAGAAAAGCATCCATGTGAGGACAGAGCTGTTTTTTCTAGGAAAAGGCTCATGAAGAAGTATAAAACTTGCCGTTAGGATTACAGCAATTGAAAAACGGCCAGGGTGTTACTGCTGCTTGATGTATTCCATCCTCCTCTGCTCAGTGGGATAAAAGTCTTGGTCCTCACGGCCAGTTCTTCGGGTCCTCAGGCTGGTGGCTGAGGAGGTGTAGAGAGGAAATCACACCGGCTTGGCTGGGGCAGAAGCAGCCAGCCTTGTCCAGGCAGCTGAAAGCATGCAAATCTAACGAGCGGTTTCCTCTAACGCTTTACAGAAACGCCACCACGTCCTGCAGACGGTTCATCCCTCGCCTCTCTCTGTCAACAGAGGGTTTTTTGGCTGTCGGCATTTCTCGAAGACAAATGAATTGCTCAAGAAATCCGGCAAGAAGCCCATTGACTGGAGAGCGCTCTGAGCTGCGCGCAGAAGCTGGTGGGGTCTAATGGTTGGAAACAGCCCCTGTTTCAGGGGTTGTCTCGTTTCTGAAAAACTTTTGCTGACCTGAGAATTACTCTTTGGATGTTGATCAAGGAACAAATGACCAAGCTTTCAGAAGTGTTGTATTTTTTTAAATGTTTCTTAAAGAGCAGATTGGAGTGCTACATGGACAACTTCTCTGTTTGAACAGGTCTCAGCCTAGTTTGAAGCAAAGGAAAAAAGACGAGTTCTGTATTAATTTGTGTTCATTGTTGTAATGGGAATATATTTTCAGGCTCTTGTGAAAGGATATCAGTTCTTACAGGTGAAGCTGTTCAACTTTTGTAAATACCCTGCTGCACCTCCTCCCACTTCTTTGCCTCCTACTATGCAAATCCAGATTTCATATTTGGGGTGTGTGGAGATGACTCCACAGGAGAAAAGGCTTTTGGTTTTAGCTTTTCGCTACAGATTATGAGATTTATTAGAAATATGTCCTCTTGGCACTGTAAAGACTGTACACTGTCAGAAGTCTTACTTGGTGTATCTCTACTCTCAAGATTTCGGGGTTAATCACCCCCCCCCCCCAGCTGAGGGAAGACTGTGACAGAGGCTCTGGTCGTGCTCTGAGGTTTTTGTTGGCATTTAGAGAGGAAAACTGTAATTTTTTTAGATTTTTACTGGATATGTTAATCACTTGGATGACAGGTGAGTTGTGATGACCACAGACTTTGTGGTACCTGCCGATGGCAGCAGCAAAGGTTTGTTCATCAAGATCTGCCAACTGATGGGTTGATGGATGCAGATTATTAAAGATCTTTTAAGATCTTAAAACAGAAGGATTTTTGTGCTTTGCCTTCATAGGAGCAAATCGAGGTTTCTAGCCACTGTTGAAAATAACTGTTGGGACTTCCAGGATGGAGACAAGGTTGGACTTCGCGCTTCTGGGTTTCCAGTCCATCTTTGACTTCATAATTGCTTTAATGGAAGTGAAGTGCCTTCTTCATTGGGAAATTACATCAGTTTTTATAGAATAACGCTGTAAACCTTTCTTTGGTATTTGCTCCGATAGGTAACACTAGTACAAGTGAAGTTTACACTTTCTGTGGCTGTGTTGTGTTTTTTTTGTTTGGGTTGTTCCCCGCCCCCCCCCCCCCCGGCCCCGTTTGTGTTTTTAAATAAAAATTACTGTGTTTATGTTGTGGTGTGATCTTACATTGGTAGGAACAGCGCAGGGAGGGAGGGAAGGGTGCCTGAGGTAAGGCCCTGGCTCTGCAATTGGTGCCAGCCTGGGGGGGAGGTCCCTGCTCTGCCTGGGGGTTTCCCCCTGCTCCCCCCCCCACCCCCCCGGGGAGGCAAAGCCGCAGGTGCTGGAGCTTCTCCTTGTCCCCGTGACTGGGCACAGGGCCAGGGCACCTTTGTCCCCCAGGGATCCGGTGTCCCTGGCCAGCCATGCCGAGGCGCCCCCCCCCCCCCCCGCCTTTCCACCCTCGCCTCCAGCAGTTTTCCAGGCGCGTTAGCGGGGAAATATTTCTGCTTGACGTTACCGTCACGTGCGAGAACGCAACTGTAACGTGACCACGAGAGTCAGGGGACGCTGGGGGCCGGGATACATGCTCCCCCGACACGCACCCCCCTCACCGGGGCCTGGCATCGCGCCGGCTTTCGGCCCGGTGTGGACAGAGTGACCGGCCGAGATAAGCGTGACTGGGAGTTGCGGTGCGGGCAGGCGCAGCCGGCGCTTGTCCCTGCCAGTGCCGGGGGGGGACCCGCGGGGCTCGGCACCCATGGTGAGTGGCCCCTTTCCTCCCAGGAAGGGGCCGGGGCTGAGGGGAGCATGGTGGGGCTGCGGCGGTTTTCCCTCACGACCATCCCTAGCTTTTACTGCCTGTAGAGATTTGGGGTTTTGGTTTAAGGGCCCCCCCCATCTGTGAGGGGCCGGGGATGGGGTCGGCAGGGTGGCCTCACCGCCACCCTTCGGATGCTGTGAGCAGCTGGGGAGGCGGGGGGCCCGTTTCAGCCCCCTTAATGCCATGTGAAGGCAGAGCGGAGCTGTGCCCCCTGCCAGAGCTGCTCCTGTTTTGGGGAATAAAAATAGCTCCAGCTGAGCCTGCAGGTGGCCCGGCCGAGCTGGAGGGGGTCTGGCTGGGTGTTGTGGGGGGCTGCGGTGCGGGGAGCACTGGGGAAGGGGACTTGGCGTGTTGGGGAGCTGCTCCTGTCCCCCTGCACTGGCTGATGGGGTCCTCCCTGACAGAGCGTCTCTGCGCCTCTCCCCAGGGCAGGTGAATGCTGCCGGCCGCCCTGTTCCTGCTGGTACTGGTGCTGCTCATCTGGGCCAAAATGTCCAACCCTCAGCCCAGGGAGGAGGAGAAGCTGGAGCAGACCTTGGCAGAGCAGCCAGCGGCTCCCACCGTAGCCAAGCCCCCAGCGCAGCCAAGCACCCTGGCCCCCAACCTGCCGCCACAGGCCAGCAAGACTGCGGTGGGGGAGCAGGAGCAGATCGTGGTGTACAACCCTGCCGCTCTCCGCCGGCCGGCCCTGGCCAAATTCGTGCTGGGCTCCTTCGAGGACAACTCCTCTGATGATGAACTGGTGGCCGCGGCCTTCAGGGTGGGCAGCCGGCGCAGCAGCCTGGTCAGTGTTGGGGGGACTGGTGCTGAGCCCCCCACCATGACCGCCCCGCTGGAGCCTGCCACTGACATAAGGTACGGCGCATGGGGTCGGGAGCAGCGGCGGTACAAAGATGCCCCCATTTGGGGTGGGCAGATGCTTTTTGTGGGTGCATTTCTCAGAGCCCCGTTGCTAAAATTGGGGTGCGTGTGCTTCTTGGAGCCCCAAATCAATACCCCAGTCCTGCCTTCTTTGATGTGGTGCTGCATGAAAGACCCTGACAATAAGGTTAACGGCAGAACCCCAGGAAGAGCAGAGGTGTCCGAGTGCTCTGTGTGACAGCAGTGCCACATGCACGAGTGCAGCAAGGACTGGGGCAGGGGTTGCTCCGTTACAGTGATTTTGGATGTCAAAGAACAGGGTGGAAAGTGCTTTTAGTGTGCATGGCGTTCCTTCAAACGCAATCCCCAGCGCTACAACCAAATTGCCCAATTGCTCCCGTTTTCTCACAGCTTCCTCTCTCATTTTGCTGCTTCTCTCTGTCCCTGCACCATCTCCCGGTGCCGGGAAAGGCCGTGCCAATGCACCGGCTGCAGCTGTGGTTGGCACAGGATGGGAGCGCATCGGGGAGTGGGGATTTTCTTGTGTGGCGAGACGAGATTGGGGTCGGTTGCGGTGGTAAGCGTGCGGATGGGCAGTGGTGGGCGCTTCTGATGTTTGCCCTGCGCCCGCTGTCCTTCCGGGTGCACATTTTGTGCACGAGCGTTGCTGGGGGCATTTCATGGGATGTAAACCTGCAAGCTGAGCTGAGCCTTTTGACAGGGCACCTGCATGTGCACGTGTGCATGCACTTGCACTTGCACATGCACTTGTGCATGCAAATGTTGCCCTGTGCCCTCGGGGCTGGATCCCACAAGGACCCGCTCCTGCTGCCAGGTTCACTTTGCTTCTGCTATGGGGGGGATGCTAACACCCTCCCGGTATTGTGCGTGGGGAAACACAGCATCCCGGGAGGAGTGGGGTACGTGGGGTGCTCCTGTGCCGCTCCCGCCCTTCCTCTGCCCTTGCAACTGTTGCAGATAAATTATTCACAGCAGAAAAGTTGCCCTTTGGTGGTTTTACGATGAGTTGATGAAAAGTGGATGAGCTTTGCTCCATGGGTAGCTTCACAGCGACTTTTACCCAGCGCTGGTGCCGGCGGGGCCGTGGGGCAGCTCACTGCTGCCTGCTGGCTTGTGCAGAGCGGCTTCCCGTGCGAGCACAGCTGACCGTCATTATAAATAACTGGAAACAAAGCGCTGCTGCCCAGATCCTCCTGGCTGCTCCGCTCCCCGTTAAAAATAAAAGACCTTTGGCTGCAGGGACACGTTATGAAACTTGACAGCCTAACTGTGTCTTCTTGCCTAGCTGGGGTTTTGGGCGGTTTCACAGACAGTGCTGCCGGTGGGGTATCGCTGCTGTTCATCTGTGCTTTAATATGGGAGGAATTTCCTTATGTCGCCACCCGAGTCATGTTGTAGACGTGGCTGGTGCAGCTTGCAGGATGGGACGGGTGCACTGGCACAGGCTTTGCAGTGGGGTTTGGGGCTGTGGGAGGGAAGCAGGCAGCGCGGCCGGCCCTGGCAGAGCAGCAGAGCTGCCAAGCAGCGCAGGGGATGTGCCGGAGTGCGATAAACCTGGCGCTGCTCGATGCAGTGCTCCAGCTACTTGGAAAACACCCTGAGTGCATGGAGAGATCAGGACGTTTCCCAACCTCCCAGGGGGTTTTGACACATTTCCCCTTAAAATAAATGTGCCAAGTGCCGCTCCTGTGCAATCAGCTCATTCGGGGGGGGGTGGTCCTTCTTCCTTTGCTTATTTATAGCGCATCCATGGAATAACAATCAACAGTTCAAAATCTCTCTGAGTTATGAGGTGGGAATGTGAACCTGCTACTTAAAACAGAAAGTTGCTTAAAACTCTGGGCAGAGCCATGGGAAGGCACGTGCCTGGCTGCCGGGGAGGTCCCTGCCTGCCCGCCATGTGCTGCCGGCATTGCCAGACCTTCCTGTGCCGGCCGCTGCCGTGCCAGGAGGTGGGAGGCGCGAGGGCTGCCTTACATCGCTGCTGGGGCTGGAACCCTGCAGAGGGGCTGGTCCGGCCGTCCTGCTGCCAGCGCAGCCCACTTGGACCTGCCTGCTTCGGGGATGCGCGATGGGCTGTGAAACAGGGAGTAGACTCTGGAGGGCATGGAAACGCCTTCAGTGGAAAACCATGGTAGGGGTGAGTCTGGCTGGCAGCGTGGTGAGCCTGGGAAGGTGTTTTGGGGTCCTGGAGCAGGCAGCGCGGGCAGGATGGGGTCTGATCTGGCAAGGAGCTGCGGCTGCTATCGTTGCAGGCTGTGCGAGAGCAAATTCCCAATGCAGCTTCTGAGAGCGGCGCATCACACTCTTTGCAAGGTTTCTCGCAGAGCACTGCCTACTCTTTGCTCCCCCTGTGGTAACTCTAGCACAGCTCGGGGTGGTCTTGTAGGGGCATCTCCAGCTGCACCCGTCAGAGACCTGGTGCTTATGCCATGGGGTTTGGAGGCAGCAATCCTGCTTGCCTTGCACCAACGCCTGTGAAGGGATGCTCTGTGCCATCCTGTGTACCCGTTGTTTTTCCTGCCACCCATACCACCCAGCCGGGCTGCTCCGGGTGTCCTCCAGGGACGCGGGGGATAGATACAGCTCTGCAATGGGGTTTGGTGTGAACCGGGAGCTGTGGGGGCTTTGCAACAGACCTCGGTTGCTGCAAAGGGGCATTTGTGCAAGTACGTCCCTGGCAGTGGGAGGGAGGGTCTGTGCTTGGTGCTGCATTTCGGCCTCCTGGGAGTGTCCCCATTCCTCATCCCTTGGAGCAGTGTGGTGCGTTTCCAGCTGCAGCTGGAAAGCTGGCTGGCAGCTGTTAGCAGTGCAGAAGCGGGCATGGCCGTGCTGCGGTGGTAGCAGTGCTCTGGACACAAGCATGCTTCCAAAAACCCTGAGCAGCTCTCTGCTCCCTGAAATGCAAACCCTGGGGCTTTTGTCTGGCGCAGTGGGGACTCAGTCCAGCCCCGTGGCTGCAAATCTGCTTGTCGCAGTGTTTGAATCAATGAGGACCCACAGCTGCTGGGGGGGGTGTTTTAATTGCGAAACACGCTCTGTTCACCCTGACTTGCTTGCCCCATATAACTCAGCGGAAAACAGTTTTCTCTACAGTGTTGCAGTGGGTGTTAAATGTCCCTGGAGAGATACTGGTGCGCAACAGGGAGCTGGTAGCAAGGAAAGCGAATCCCGATGTTCCCTGTGTGTGTCAGCAGGGTGAAGGGTTTTATTGCTTTCCTCGGAAGAAACAGTGGAGGGGTCAAAGTCTGGTCTCCGCTGCTGCAGGCTGCCTGGCTTTCTGCAGATCTGACCCCCCAGGGAAGCCCCAGCCGGCAGCAGTGCCCTCGTTGCGCCTGGTGAGGGTCTGCTCGCGTGGCTGCGAGCTCACTGACGGCCATCGCGTCCCGCTGCAGGCCTAGCATGTCCGGGTCGCACCTGGCAAAGAAGGGCCGCGAGCACAGGAAGATGGATCTGCAACGGGACTTCACCGTCGCCTCGCCGGCAGAGTTCGTCACCCGCTTCGGGGGCAACCGTGTCATTGAGAAGGTCTTTCCCCGTGCACCCCTGCCTTTGCCCGGGTGGTGGGTCGTTGCTTTTCACGGCGGCATCCTCAAGCATTGCCCAAGTCTCCTGTGCCCGCCAGGCTCGGACCGATGGCAGTCTGGGGCAGCTCAGAGCTGTTCATCCCCCGGCTTCACCCACCCTCGTGGGCTGGGAGAGGGAAATCCTCCCAACGCTGCCCTTGCACGGAGGCTGCTTGCAGTGGCTTTGCACAGCAGACACAAACGAAGGCCAAAGTCCCATCCTTCGTCAGCCCCAGTGCCGGGCATCAAAGCTGCTGTTAAGGAGCCTCCTGCTCCACCGGCATGTACAACTGGCTGTTGTAAAGTGCCCATGTTAGCATGGCTGCCCTGCTTTCCTCACTGCCTGCACCCAGCCCTTGCCTCCGTGCTGCCGTCCCTCGGGGCTGTGTGCCCAGCCCTGCACCCCAGCAGCAAGGAGAGGTTTCAGCCTGACGCCCCGCATCCCCGTCCCCCCAGGTCCTCATTGCCAACAACGGCATTGCCGCCGTGAAGTGCATGCGCTCCATCCGCCGGTGGGCCTACGAGATGTTCCGAAACGAGCGTGCCATTCGGTTCGTGGTCATGGTGACCCCTGAAGACCTCAAGGCTAATGCGGGTAATTCCTAAAATCATCCCAGCGAGGGATGTTCCTTGCCCCAGGGCTGAGCCAGGGCAGCCCTTTCCTTCTCCCTGTGCTGCTGCCTGGGACATGGGAGGCTCTGCACAGCCCGGGGTCACACACTTTCCTCCTGTGCAGCCAGATCCAGGAGTAAATAATTTTTCGTCCCTTCAGCCCCCCCAGGATGGAGGATTTGGGGAGAGGGTGCAAGGGGCAGCATGTGAGTGGGATACAGCTCGAGGGACTGGCTCCCACCACCACCATGCACTGTCTTTCAGAGTACATCAAAATGGCAGATCACTACGTGCCTGTCCCTGGAGGGGCCAACAACAACAACTACGCCAATGTGGAGCTGATCGTGGACATTTCCAAACGGATCCCAGTCCAGGTAGCAGCCGCTTGTGGGCCTCCCACCACTTTGTTGAGGGAAGCGGATGGGGAAGAAGGGGCACTCGGAAACAGGGTGACGTCCCTCCATGCGGAGGAGCCAGGCACGATGCTGTGGGCGATGGGAGGACACCAGTGCAGGGAGGTAACAGCTCGTGTTGATTCTTCTCTTGTGCCAGGCGGTGTGGGCTGGCTGGGGACATGCCTCGGAAAACCCCAAGCTGCCAGAGCTGCTGCAGAAAAATGGGATAGCTTTCCTAGGTAAGGTCTCGCTGCCTTCCCAGCGCTGGAAGGAGCAGCGGGCATCAGGCTAGTGTGTGCATGCACGCTCGCTCCCCAGGGACGCTATGCTGGACAATGCCCGTTTCGTGCATCTGGCATGTTGACCCTGCAGCGTGGCAGTCCTCAGGCCAGTTTCCTGGAGCTGTCCCAAGAATCTAGCTGTTTTCTGGGTTTTCCCTGTAATGCTCATGCTGATGCAGCATTCATGGAGGAACGTTGGGTGGGAGCAGACCTCATGGGCTGCCCAGCTAGGGGTCAGCCCGGGCTTCCCTTGGAGAAGGGTCAAGCTCCATCCTGAACCGGGCAATGGGTTTGGGGAGGGGGGTTCCCACGCCCCTACTCTTTGCAAAAGGGCTGATGGTGCCGGCTCAGTGGGGAGCAGCTTTCTGCAGTATCTGTGTGACGGGGACAGGCTGGCTGGCCAGGCTGGCTGAGCTCACACCTTCCCACCCTGTTCGAAGGTCCCCCCAGCGATGCCATGTGGGCACTGGGGGACAAAGTCGCCTCCACCATTGTGGCTCAGACGGTCCAGATCCCCACGCTGCCGTGGAGCGGGAGTGGTAAGTGCCTCCTCCCCGGCCCCGCACACCCTCCCCACTCCCCCATTTCTCTCCTCCTTGCCTCTCCTTCTCCCCCAAAGCAAGCGCCAGGGTTGGGGTCCCCGGCCCGGCTGACTGCAGAGTGGCTGCAGATATCGGGGACCCCACTGCAGACAAGCAGCTGCTGGTTCGGGCAGAGGGGTTTTTGGAGATGGGGTGCATGGAAACAGGGGAAATGGCATGTGCCAATGGGGTCCCCAGCTCCCTGGGCACAGCCAGCATGCCACCCCAGCCATGCCACCCCTGGTGGTGACTGTAGCCCTGGCTGTGCCTACAGGTCTGGTGGCCCAGTGGTCTGAGGAGGACCAGAAGCATCAGCAGACGATCAGCATCCCCCTTGAGACATACGCACAGGGCTGTGTAAAGGACGTGGAGGAAGGCCTGGAGGTAAAGCCGGGCCCACAGGCAGCCGCTTGTCTCCCATCCACCATTATTTCTCCTTGGAGCCTGTATGCCCTGGCCCTTTTGGCCTCCCATCACATGTGACAGTGATGCAAGGATGTTTCAGCAGCAGTTCGTCCCTCTGCACGGATGTGGCTTGGGGCAGTCCTGCTTGGGGATGCATGGGCCTGGGGCAGGGTGGACTGTCGGGGTGATCGGCTGGGCTACAGAGCACTTCAGTCACCCCAGTTCTTGTCCCCCCTCAGGTGGCCAAGAGGATCGGCTACCCATTGATGATCAAGGCAGCAGAAGGCGGTGGGGGCAAAGGCATCCGAAAAGTGGAGGCAGCAGAGGAATTTGGCACCTGCTTCCGGCAGGTGAGAGGTGTCCAGAGCCCCCAACCCCATCCCCCTCCCCATCCCATCCTGGGACACGCAGCAGGGTCCTGCTCCCACTCTGGGTGTCTCGTGCTTCCCACCTGGGCTCACCACAGGACCTGCCTCTGTCCTGGGATGAATTTGGGGGGTCATGCCAGAGCATGACCCTCTCCCTCACTGCAGGTGCAGGCGGAGGCGCCTGGGTCCCCCGTCTTCCTGATGAAGCTGGCGCAGCATGCGCGGCACCTGGAGGTGCAGGTGCTGGCAGATGAGTATGGCAACGCCATCTCCCTCTTCGGCCGCGACTGCTCCATCCAGCGCAGGCACCAGAAGATCATCGAGGAGGCGCCCACCACCATCGCGGCACCCTCCGTTATTGATGTGATGGAGCAGGTGTGTGGCCCTGGTCTTGAGGTTTTAGTGAGAAACTGGTCTGACCCTTGCTGGGTTTATTGCGGTTTTTGGCACCTGAGGCTCCCAAGGAAGGGAGGGACCTCCCGAGCCGAGCAGGGAGCCCCAGCCCTGCTTGTCTCCTTGGGTCTGTGCAAGGACACTGCTGCCGTTTTGCTCGGGACACCCCAACTCTGCTGCAGTGAACAGAGGGCCATTACTCCCCACGGCGGTTTCACCCTCTCCTGCAGTGCGCGGTCCGCCTGGCCCAGATGGTGGGCTACGTGAGCACGGGCACCGTTGAGTACCTCTACAGCGAGGATGGGAGCTTCCACTTCCTTGAGCTGAACCCGCGCCTGCAGGTGGAGCACCCTTGCACAGAGATGGTCGCGGATGTGAACCTCCCTGCTGCCCAGCTGCAGGTACCTGAGCGCACACGGGCAGCTTTGTGAGGTGTGTTAGATGAAGCAGTTTTGTAATTTAGGGAGAAGTGCTGGGCTGGAGCCTGGCAGAGGGAAGCTGTCCCATATACCAGCATGTAGGGTGCAGGCAGAAGCAACGTAGCATCCCTCCTCCGCCTCTGGCTCCCTGCCGGGAGCAGTTGCCTGCAGCGTGGTGCCTCTTCCCCTCGCTCTTCATTCAGACCATCTGTCGATGTCTTCCAGTTGTAATTTTGATGCTAAAGTCTTGTTCTGGCAGCTAAAGTCCTCCTTGTTTCTTGTGCAGATTGCAATGGGCATCCCCTTGCACAGGATAAAAGACATCCGGGTGCTGTACGGGGAGAGCCCCTGGGGCGATACGCCCATCTGCTTCCACAGCCCCACCAACACCCCTGTGCCCAGGGGCCACGTCATTGCCGCCCGGATCACCAGCGAGAACCCCGAGGAGGTGAGCCGGGGGGCCGGCCTCTCATACACAAGCCCCACGTGTGGGGACAGGGGGACCCTGTCACTCGCAGGGTTGAACTGGGCACGGTCCCCCCCAGCCGGACAATGTTCACGGGCATTGAACCCATGGGATCGGTGAGATCCGCGTGCAGACTGATAAACGACACAGGGATTCCCCTTCCCTGTTCAGTCTGCATGAGTCTCAAGCCTGGTTTCTCCATGTCTTCTGCTCTGTCTTTGCTCAGGGTTTCAAGCCCAGCTCGGGGACGGTGCAGGAGCTGAACTTCCGCAGCAGCAAGAATGTCTGGGGGTACTTCAGCGTGGCGGCGGCCGGGGGGCTGCACGAATTTACCGATTCCCAGTTCGGGCACTGCTTCTCATGGGGAGAGAACCGGGAGGAGGCCATCTCGTGAGTGTGGCGGGACGGGGTGGAGAGCAGATGTCCTTGGGAAGACTCGCAATCAGTACATGAGCCGGGAAAAGTGGCTTTTATCTGAGAGGACCAGAATGGTGCCTCTGTGCTGAGCAGCTTGTTTGTGCTGCAGAGACTGTCTGGCCAAAGCCAAAGTTTTCAGACTGCACCAGTGCTACGGCCCCAGTTCATCAACCTGATCCTTAAAGACACGTTGTAGTGATCTGCTAAACACGTGCTTAGTGCCAGTGAGCAGCATTCAGTAATTGAGCAACATGTAATGAGTCTGTCTTGGGTATTTAAGTAAGTGTTTTATTAAGTCAATGTGAACTGTGGGGCTGTTTCATCCAGGCGTGAGGGCACCCAGGGCTCGGGAGCTCATCACCCCAGTCCCTGGGGTTCCCTGGTTTCCTCTGCTGAAAGCCAAGCGCCGCCTCGTCGGTCATTAATGGAGGGTTTTGCTCCCTAAAAGGAACATGGTAGTCGCCCTGAAAGAGCTGTCTATCCGCGGAGATTTCCGGACCACAGTAGAGTATCTGATTAAACTGCTGGAGACAGAGAGCTTCCAGAACAACGAGATAGACACCGGCTGGCTGGACCATCTGATTGCCGAGAAAGTGCAGGTGGGGGAGACCGGCCACCCCGGGGTCGCTGCTCCCCTTCTGGTGTAAGACCCAAACCCTGTCATTTTTGCACCCCACAGGCAGAGAAGCCGGACACGATGCTGGGTGTCGTCTGCGGTGCCCTGAACGTCGCGGATGCCACCTTCAGGACGTGCATGACCGACTTCCTGCACTCGCTGGAGAGGTGCGGAGCGGGGGCTGCCCGATGGGGGCTCAGCCATGCCATGGGCACAGGGGGCACAGGGAGTCCATGTCCTAACGGGCGACTCCCGGCAGCCCATGTGGCTCCTGCAAGCATGGAGACCTGAGTGTTGCTCTCCCCGGGCCATCTTCCTTCCCACTTTTGCTGCAGCAGCTTTGTAAATCTGGAGACGGTAGCACTGCAACAGCTGGGAAACAGGGGTATCTGCTGTGACTCACAGCTCCGGCTTCTCGGCTATTGCTTTGTCTGGAGAGGGGAAAAAGCTTCACACGGTTGGGAAAACAGCTTTCAAGGGAAAGTGGCTTGGCTGAATGCAGCTTGCTTTTGTTTTTGCACTTGAATGTCAAGGTTATTCCTCTGGCCTTGGAGGACACCCGGGGCTCTCCCCCGCGCCCTTATTTGAGTGTGTTTTGCTGGCGTCTGGCCTGCCTCCAGATGCATTTTTACAAGGCGCTCACGTGGGTCATTTAAAGCAGATGCTTGTCCCCTCTGGTCACCTTCGCGCCCTCCCGCAGTCAGCTCGGAGCCCTCACAGCCTGACGCCAGCAGCACCGCTGACATCTCGCACACTTGGCTCCCTGCCGGCGCTCCAGGCAAGCAATACTTGTGGTGCCTGACCCATCCATTGTGTTTCAGGGGGCAGGTGCTTCCAGCAGCCTCCTTGCTGAACATCGTTGATGTGGAGCTCATCTATGAGGGCGTGAAGTACGTTCTCCAGGTGAGGGCTGGGCCGTGCTCCTCCTGAACCGTCCGCAGCACTTCTCATGGGGACAGGGACGTGTGCGCCTGTCCTGAAGGAGAAAGATGCAATAAATACGAGGTTGTCCTTTAAAAATATGCAACATAGAAGTGAGGTTAATAACCTCATTTTAACTAGACAGACATTTTCATACGTCCTGTTGCCCTTAGTTTAATAAAGGACCTCCTTTATTGCTTTTAAACCCAATTAGTTGAACTTCATGCAAAAACTCCCTACTCACAGTGAAAGCAGCAGGTGAGCCATGAGTTAAACCAGCTCCGGGCTGCCAGTTGAACCAGCTCTTTGGTGCAGCCAGAGGTTGCTGCCTCCTGCCCTCCCCGGCACAGCCCCATCCCGTGGCAGCATGGGACCTGCATCAGCCCTGACACCAAGTGCGGGGAGATGCTCCTCACCCCCCACCATTACCACCAGCCCCCAGAAAGGCCATCGCATGCGTTTCAGGGGGTTGCACTGAGGGCTCTCCCCGGCCGCTGCCCGCAGGTTGCCCGCCAGTCCCTGACGACATACGTCGTCATCATGAACCGCACTCACATAGAGATAGACGTGCACCGGCTGAACGACGGTGGGCTGCTGCTCTCCTATGACAGCAACAGCTACACCACCTACATGAAGGAGGAGATCGACAGGTACCTCCCCACTGGGGCCCCACCGGCCTTCCCTGATGACCGGCAGCTGGTTGGTGAGACCTTTCCCTCTCCTTAAGATATCGGATCACCATCGGCAATAAAACCTGCGACTTCGAGAAGGAGAAGGACCCAACGGTGCTACGCTCGCCCTCCGCGGGGAAGCTGCTGCAGTACACGGTGGACGATGGTGGCCATGTAGCTGAGGGGAACATTTTTGCAGAGATCGAGGTGAGTTTTGCAGAAGAGCCCAGAGGAGATCCGTTCCTGCAATGCTGGTGGATGGCACAGATGAAACCCACCAACACTGCCGTGATGCTCGAGGCGCTCTGCGGTGCGCAGGTGCTGCTTGTTCGATGACCGTTTCACCCGTCCTTGCCCAGGTGATGAAGATCATCATGACGCTGGCAGTGGAGGAGGCCGGGCGGGTGCACTATGTCAAGCGGCCAGGTGCACTGCTGGAGGCGGGCTGTGTTATAGCGCAGCTTGAACTGGATGACCCCACCAAAGTGAAGACCGTGAGTCTGCCGGGGGCCGGCCATGCTGCTGTTCCCTCCTGTCTGCTCCCAAGCAGCATCCCGCAGGGCACCGGTGATGCTCACCGGGGGACAAAATGAAGAAGCTGCCCTGACTGGGGCATCAGCAGGGATGTGTCCCCATGCTGGCACAGGGTGGCACTCGCATGGCCATGCCGCATCCCCCAGCTGGCTGTGCTGGGACTCGAGTAGCTGCTCTGCATGCCGCGGCATTGCTCTGCATAAGCATCCCATGCATGCTTACTTAGCGTGCAGAAGCTCACATGCAAGTTTTTAGTGTACCATCTATAGCACTCTGTCTACATGTCCAGTTTTTCTGCATTGTTTTCATGATGGGGCACTGGCAGAGACATGAAGCTGAATGTTAGGTGCTTCCTCTGTATCTAACCAAAAGCAGATGCTGGAGGGGTTGTGCTGGTTTCTCTGGGGCAGCTGCAGCTCTCGGGCAGCTCCGTCCCATGTTGGCAAGGACCCGGGCCAGCCCACCTGTCTCTGCTCTCTCCAGGCACAGCCGTTCACGGGGGGGCTCCCAGCCCAGCAGACCCTCCCCATCACCGGTGAGAAGCAGCACCAGGTTCTCCGCAACGTGCTGGACAATCTCACCAACGTCATGAATGGGTACTGCCTGCCCGAGCCCTACTTCAGTGCCAAGGTGGGTGCCGGGGGCAAAGGTGGTCCAGGTGTCCTGCCCCGTTGCCTTGTGTTTGACATGATAGCAAGACAGGCAGTGCCAGTGGGTGCAGGCAGCACCAGCTTCTGCTCCCCGCAGGTGAAGGAGTGGGTGGCGCAGCTGATGAAGACCCTGCGGGACCCCTCCCTGCCCCTCCTGGAGCTGCAGGAGATCATGACGAGCATTTCGGGAAGAATCCCCCTGTCCGTGGAGAAGTCGATCCGGAAGGTGATGGCGCAGTATGCCAGCAACATCACCTCCGTGCTCTGCCGCTTCCCCAGCCAGCAGGTGAGCGGCGCAGGGGCTGCACTCCCCAGCTTGGCCTTTGCTTCCTTTTTAGCTAGAGCTAGTTAGGAGTTTCTGCCTGAATTTGTCCTGCCAAGAGATATTATAAAAAATTAAATGAGTGAGGGAAACATTTGTGGTTTTATGCCTGTGTTTTTATGCCTGTGTTTTTATGTTTGTGCTTTTATATTTGTGTTTCTATATTTTTTTGTCACTTTGCATTTTTCACTTGGGGGAAAAAAAAACAAATGAAAGGCTCTGCATGCAGCAGCACTGTCCCCAGGCCAGCTGGGGAGCTGGCAGCCCTGCGGCCGTGCCGGCCCCAAGCTGCACTGGACCCTGTGCCCTCTCCCTGCAGATCGCCAACGTGCTGGACACCCACGCGGCCACACTGCAGAGGAAGGCTGAGCGGGAGGTCTTCTTCATGAACACGCAGAGCGTGGTGCAGCTGGTGCAGAGGTGAGCCCTGCACTGTCCATGACCCTCCCTGGTCCCCCCCCCACCGCCACCTCCTCGCAGCATGCTGGGATCTCTGCTCCCCAGGTACCGCAGTGGCATCCGGGGCTACATGAAGGCAGTGGTGCTAGACCTGCTAAGACGCTACCTGCAAGTGGAGACACAGTTCCAGCATGGTGAGGGCCCAGGGGCTCTCCAGAGGGGTCTGCGGGGCTCTCTGGGGGGTCTGCAGCGCTCACCATGCTCTGCCCTGCAGCTCACTATGACAAGTGTGTTATCAGCCTGCGGGAGCAGTGCAAACCCGACATGACCCCCGTGCTGGAGAGCATCTTCTCTCATGCCCAGGTGGCAAAGAAGAACCTGCTGGTGACCATGTTAATTGTGAGTACAGCCCATGCCCCGAGACACCAAAAGTAAAGGCTGGTGGCAGGGAAAAGCCTGTAAGCCGAGGCAATCTCTGCATCGCTGCAGGACGGGACATGGCTGCAGGTGGCTGTCACAGCCCTGTGCTTTCCTCTTGAAAGCGGGTGGACACATGAGAAACCTCTTTTCTGCTCTGCTGTTTAATGCACCCCCAGGGTTTGGGTTTTGCATTCAAGTGTCCATTCCTGCCTCGTTAGAGGGGCTTTATCTCCCCTCTGTAGTGTTGCATTGCTGCACTTGGTTCAAAGAGCAGCATTCTGCCCATTTTAGTGCCTCAGGTCTTGTCCCCGTTACCCATGCAGGGCTGGGGGTGTGGGATGAAGCCATCCCACAGTGAGGGGCCTGAGCCGAGCCATGGTGGTGCGTGCATTGCAGGACCAGCTCTGTGGCCGCGACCCCACGCTGACGGACGAGCTGACGGCCATTCTCCACGAGCTGACACAGCTCAGCAAGACCGAGCACTCCAAAGTGGCACTGAGGGCTCGGCAGGTCAGCGAGCTCTGCACTGTGCCGTCCCCACCCCTGTCCCCATCCCTGTCCCCGTCCCCCACGCTCCCAGCTGCTTCTCCCCTTGCAGGTGCTCATCGCCTCTCACCTGCCCTCCTACGAGCTGCGGCACAACCAGGTGGAGTCCATCTTCCTCTCTGCTATCGACATGTACGGACACGAGTACTGCCCTGAAAACCTGAAGGTTGGGAATCACGCGATTTTCCACAGAGGGAATTTGGCTTTCGGGTGGCTTTGGTGAGGAGGTCTGGCTGTAAGTGGCTTAGCCTTAAAAATAGCCAAAAAAGCAATCAAAGCCTTGCTGCAGTGTCAGTGCCTGTGCGGAGCAGAGGAGGGGGTGCACTCCGTTGCTGCCAGTCCCCATCCCCTGCTCCTCACCCCACTTGGCAGGGGACTGACATGTGGATCCACATCTGGGTCTGGCGGTGTCCCCACGGTGGGCTGGGTGTCCCATGGCATGCCGGTGGCCAATCCTGCACAGCTTCACATAAAGAGACCCCTCTGGAATGTGCCTCCCCCATCCTGCGATGGGGCAAGGGGGTCCCATTTCATCCTTGCCCTAAATTTTGCTTTCTTCCCCCAGAAACTGATCCTTTCAGAAACCACCATCTTTGATGTGCTTCCCATCTTCTTCTACCACACCAACCAGGTGGTGCGCATGGCAGCACTGGAGGTGAGGGCTGGGGGGGCCGCGGGGGGCACGTGAGCTCTGGAGGGTGGCATGGATGTGTGCGGTGGGAGCAGGGGCATGCCGGTACCTCCTGCTGTCCCCCTCCCAGGTGTATGTGCGGCGCGGGTACATTGCCTATGAGCTGAACAGCCTGCAGCACCGGCAGCTCTTGGATGGCACCTGCCTGGTGGAGTTCCAGTTCATGCTACCCTCCTCCCACCCAAACAGGTATGGGGGCCCCTGCACGCCTGTCCCGCTCCCCTGGACATGGTCCTTTTTGCAAAGCTGTTGGGTTTGTATCATCTCTTCCATGCAAAAAGTGGGGACCCTCAGAGGCAACTGCCCACCGCGCTCTCCCTTTGCCAGTGGAGCAGGATGAGCCCTCTTCGGGTCAGGGTCCCGTGTGGGACCTGTGTGGTCCCTGTTGGACCCAGGAGTGGTGCCTCCACCCATGGCTGATGGCTGCCTTGGTCCCCCACGCAGGATGTCCGTCCCCATCAGCATCTCCAACCCTGACCTGGCCCGGCACAGCATCGAGCTCTTCATGGACAGTGGCTTTTCTCCTCTGAGCCAGCGGATGGGAGCTATGGTGGCCTTCGACAGATTTGAGGACTTCACAAGGTGGGGGTGCAGGGACATGCCTGGCTGGTCATGCATGTGCCTTTTGGATGCCGCTGCAGTCGTAGAGAGCAAAAGGGGGTGGAAGAGCCAAAGCTGGCGGTGGCTGGGCAGCGCTTGGGGCAGCTCCTGTTCCTCCTGCAGCCGGAGGTTGGGGCTGAGTATTTTCAGTACAACAGTTACCTGGTGGGGACATGACATGTCTTTTGGGGACCTGTGGAGCCTAGGGGAAGCTTGCCTGGCACAGGTTAAGCATCTCTGCACATTAACACAGCAGCGCTCAGAGCTGTGTTTCATGAACTGTGGCTTTGCCATGGATTGGTGGAGCCTGGCTGAGCCAGTGCATGCCCCTGGGCCGCTGTGCTGGTACCTGCATCCCTGCCACAGCGGGTCCCTGGCGCTGTCCCCTCGGGCGGGGCGTGGGCATGACGTGCTGACTTGTCACCCCATCCCCGCCGTTTGGGCAGGAACTTCAATGAAGTGATCTCGTGCTTCGCCGACCCGCCTTCGGAGAGCACGCTCTTCAGTGAGGTGCGAGCCACCGTCTACGAGGAGGAGGACGCCAAGGTGGGCACAATGCTGTTGTTGTCCCCCCCAGGTGGTGCCGGGATGGCAGTGGTGCTGCTGGTCAGGGTTGACTGGGGGGTTTTGTTGCCAGAATATCCGTGAGGAGCCGATTCATATCCTCAACATTGCGCTCCGCTGGGCTGACCACATGGAAGACGAGAAGCTGGTGCCTGTCTTCAGAGCCTTTGCCCAGTCCAAGGTCTGTCACTGGGGCCAGACCCCCTTTTTGCAGAGCCGGCAAGCCAGGGCACTGTAACCCAAGGCACTGCCTCATCTCCATGGGGCACTCCCCAAAACGCTGCACCCTACGGCAGCCGCTTGGGTTTTGTTTGCTCCCTCAGTGGAGATGTTTAAGCTCTCATGACTGGTGGAGTCTTCTGTTTCTGTGTAGAAAAATGTCCTCGTTGACTGTGGTCTCCGGAGAATCACATTTCTCATTGCCCAGCAGGTGAGCGCAGACTGAGGCACCGACAGACAGAGTAACTTTAGACACATTGTGCTTCTGCCTCCCTAAAATGCCTAGAAACATCTATAAGTACCTTACAGGCGTAGCATTGAGTGATGGATGTACCTACTGTTCATCAGGAGCTGGGAATTAATTAATGAGGGATTCAATGAGTGATTTATCTCCTGTATTATCCTTTATGCTGCTAATGTCTCCAGTAACATGTGGTTCCTGCATGGTCGCTCCATAGCTTTAAGCTGCCTTTAAAAGGCATTGATTACTCCCAGCTCTTTTCCCTTTCGGGGAGGAGGAAGCCTGCAAGGTTTTTACTTCTTAATGAATTCACTGAAAATCAGAAAAATCCTCTTAATGCCAGGATTATTCATGTTGTCCTCTCTCTCCCCTTTGCTCTAGAGAGAATTCCCCAAGTTTTTCACGTTCAGAGCCAGGGACGAGGTAAGAGCCGTGGTTAGAGCAGAGTCCATCTGGCACTGGCTGACCGGCCGCTCGCTCACCCCTCCGTGCTGCGCCAGTTTGCAGAGGACCGCATCTACCGGCACCTGGAGCCGGCGCTGGCCTTCCAGCTGGAGCTGAGCCGCATGCGCAACTTCGACCTGATGGCCATTCCCTGCGCCAATCACAAGATGCACCTCTACCTGGGGGCTGCCAAGGTGCAGGCAGGCGCCGAGGCCACCGACTACCGCTTCTTCATCCGTGCCATAGTGCGCCACTCGGACCTCATCACCAAGGCAAGGCGGCGCCGGGTCCCCCGGGCGCGCGGGCAGAGGTGGGTGCATTTCAGGTGCAGGGGTTGCTCTGGCTGCCCCTGAGCCACCCGGTGCACCACAGGAGGCTTCCTTCGAGTACCTGCAGAACGAGGGCGAGCGGCTGCTCCTGGAGGCGATGGATGAGCTGGAGGTGGCCTTCAACAACACCACCGTCCGCACCGACTGCAACCACATCTTCCTCAACTTTGTCCCGACAGTTGTCATGGACCCTTCCAAGGTGCATTTCTTGGTGCTCATCTGGGGATGGAGGTTGCGTCGTCCCCCCATGCTCAGTACCACTGCACAGACAGGCAGTCACCCCCCACGCTGGCTATCAGACCCAGTCCTGTCCAGTGCCCACCCGACCCTGGATGGGGGTTGGATTCGGCAGCCCCAGAGGCTCCTGCAGCTTAATTTCTGTGTCAGACCTTCACTGTGGGCTGTTTGCTGGGAAGGTGCTGAGATTTCACACTTTGCAATGACCAGGGCTTTTTGTACAGATTTGGACAAGCAGGCAGTTCACTGGAGGGCACAAGGGTGGGTGACAGGCTCTTCCCCCAGGCAGTGAGCAGTCTGAAGGAGTGGGGCTGTGTCCGTTTAGGAGGATGTGGGGCACTGTCTTTCCTTCTCCCCAGTGGTGGCAGCACCAGCTCCCAGGGATGGAGGGATGGAGAGAGGGAAGGGGCTTGCCCAAAGCAAATCTGAAATGGCTGTTTGGGGTGGAGATACAACGGGGCTGCTCCAGCCTTGGCATCGGGGACAGTGGTGTCCCCAGGGCCACAGACCCATCCATGTGCTGTCCCGTGCCCAGATTGAGGAGTCGGTCCGGTCCATGGTGATGCGCTATGGCAGCCGCCTCTGGAAGCTGCGGGTCCTGCAGGCCGAGGTGAAGATCAACATCCGCCTGACGCCCACTGCCACCGCCATCCCCATCCGCCTCTTCCTGACCAATGAGTCCGGCTACTACCTGGACATCAGCCTCTACAAGGAAGTGAGGGACCCCAGCACCGGCAGCGTGAGTAACTGCAGGCAGTGGCTGCAAACGGGAACCCAACCACGACTGCTTGAGCAGCTATCAGCTACAGCAAAGCTTTGGGGTGGTTTCTGCAAAAATCCTTGTGCACCTGCAGTGCTGGTCTGTCCCAGAGCCCCCGGGACTGCAGCAGCATTCCCAGGGCTGGCCCGGTTTCACTCCCCTCTGTGCTGCATCCAGTTGGGCACCTCGGGGTGATGCTTTGCTCCAAAATGGTGCTGAGCCCCAGGGGTGTTGCTGGTGCGTAGTTGCGCAGTTTTTGGTCTGGGAGGTGAAGGTCAGTGTTAGGGTGTTACTGGTACTTGCAGCACAGCAGTGTTGCACTCTGTCCCCTCAATGGCAGAGTGGAGTGGAAAATCATATTGTTTGGTCGAGTAGTGCCACAGGCATGAGCATTTAGGACGAGAGGAAATGGCCTCAAGTTGCGCCAGGGGAGGTTTAGATTGGACATGAGGAAAAATTTCTTCACCGAAAGGGTTGTCAAGCATTGGAAGAGGCTGCCCAGGGAAGTGGTTGAGTCCCCATCCCTGGAGGTATTTAAAAGACGTGTAGATGCAGCACTTAGGGACATGGTTTAGTGGGCATGGTGGTGTTGGGTTGACGGTTGGACTCCATGATCTTAGAGGTCTTTTCCAACCTTAATGATCCTGTGATTCTATGATCTTGGCCAGGCAAAGCTCAGCAGCGCTCCAGCCCTGTGGGGCTCTTGCAACTTAGCATTGCAGAGAGGACTCACCCGCATGCTGAGGAAAGGCAGCCAACACTCTGCCCTTCTCTCCAGATCATGTTTCAGTCATATGGGGACAAGCAAGGGCCACAGCATGGGATGCTCATCAACACTCCATACGTCACCAAGGACCTGCTTCAGGCCAAGCGGTTCCAGGCGCAGTCCTTGGGCACCACCTATGTGTATGATTTCCCTGAGATGATCAGACAGGTGAGTCCGGCTGAGCAGAAAGAGGCTCCAAATTATTGCATTTGCTTTTCTTCCTCACCCTTCCCAGATATTCCCATCTGGGGAAGACTCCTCTCCCCTCAGCTGGCAAATAAGCCCAAGCCCCAACATTTTTGGTTATGTGAAGCATTTCTAAACTGATTCCTAGCTCTTGCAAATTGCTGTAGTCACACTTGTGGAGGACGTGAACCAGAAAGCCCCGTGCAAGGAGGTCTGCAGCAGGGTGGGGGCTCTAATGCAAAATTTTGCTCACCCCAAGTCCCAGCCTGCTGCAGAAGTGTGCGTCTACGCTCGGCAATAGCCTTGGAGCTGCTGCACCCCATGCTTTCAGCTCATCCTGTGCGCGGTGTCTCTGCAGGCTCTCTTCAAGCTGTGGGGCTCCTCAGAGCTGTATCCCAAGGACATCCTGACGTACACTGAGCTGGTGCTGGACTCACAGGGACACCTCGTGCAGATGAACAGGGTCCCTGGAGGGAACGAGGTAGCGGGGGATGATCTGGGAATGGGGCGAAAGAGAGGGGCAGGGGGAAGCTGTGCTGCAGCAGGTGGGAATGGCTTGTGGCTTCCCCAGTCTGGCTGTGTTTAAAGCCCGGGAGATGCTCCTCAAGCAAATGTTTTGTCTGTTGATGCAGTCTGCATCTCGGACCCATTTCTCTGGAGGAGCCTGCCCTGTGACCTTGTGCTGTTTTGGGGCAGGTGGGGATGGTTGCTTTCAAAATGAAGCTGAAGACCCCCGAGTATCCGAAAGGCCGGGACATCGTGCTCATCTGCAACGACATCACGCACAAGATTGGCTCCTTTGGGCCGGAGGAGGACCTGGTCTTCCTGCGGGCCTCGGAGCTGGCACGGGCTGAAGGCATCCCCCGCATCTACATCGCCGCCAACAGCGGCGCCCGCATCGGCTTTGCTGACGAGATAAAGCACATGTTCCAGGTGGCCTGGGTGGACCCTGCGGACCCCTACAAGGTGTGTGGGCACCTCCACTCCTGCCATCACAGCAAATAACAGAGGACTTATTTGGGGAAGGAAGGACCAGAGCTAAACTGGGACACAAAACTGTGGGATCAGTGCTGGGGGGTGAGCACACATGTGCTTCCACTGCTATGGGGATGGTTCCCTCCGCTTTCCCCAGCGGGATGGAGATAAAGGTGCCAGTGCTGGCACGGCTGCTCTGTCTAGACCTGGTCCCTGAGCCACTGTTGATGCATGGGGCAGGTTTGGGTTGGCTTTGGAGAGGGGCTGTGTCCCACATAAGTGTGTGCACGGGGGGCTCCACAACTTATCCTCCTCCTCTTTATTTCCAGGGGTTCAAGTACCTGTACCTGACTCCCCAGGACTACACGAGGATCAGTGCCATGAACTCAGTGCATTGTGAGCACGTGGAGGATGAGGGAGAGTCCAGGTGAGCCCAGCTATCCCATGGGGCACACAGAGCCACCCCGAGCCTTGCCCTGCATCCCCGTCGGGACGCAGCTCCTACGTCCTGGCTCAGCATCCTGCCAGACACATCACGCAAGTGAGTGCTTCCCCCTGTCCTGCCCATGCCACCGTGGCTCTGCTTTCCCCGCAGGTACGTCCTCCTGGACATCATCGGCAAGGACAACGGATTTGGGGTGGAAAACCTGAGAGCCGCCGGTACCATCGCTGGGGAGTCCTCTCGCGCTTACGATGAAATAGTGACCATCAGCATGGTACAGCTATGGGTCCTTCCCCTGCTCCACTCCTCCCCTCTCTCCTACTTGCTTTTAAGGTCACCCTGGGGGGAATAACAGGATGCAACAAGCGACCTGGTGTAACTCCTGCAGAGCATCATTCTCCTGGTGCTCACGGACTCTGCTGCAGCCCTGTCTCCCCAGTAACCCCGTGTGTCCTTGTGTGTGTGCCCAGGTGACCTGTCGTGCCATTGGGATTGGCGCGTACCTGGTGAGGCTGGGCCAGCGTGTCATCCAAGTGGAGAACTCCCACATCATCCTCACTGGCGTCACAGCTCTCAATAAGGTACCGTGCTCCGGCCGCATGTTCTCCCTGGCACTGTCCCTCATGCCACTACATGCGTGGGCTCCTTCCCTGTCCCATGGGAAGAGGTGGCAGTTCCCTGCACGTCACCTCATGGGACCTGTCTGGAGGAGACGCAGGGGAACTGCGACTGGGCTTGTCTCACTGAGAATCGAGAGAATGCCACCCTGCAGCTATTTGGTATTTCTTTAGGGGCCAGTTCATGGCGCATCGCTCCTGGAGCAGGGCGGGATGGCAGAGCTGCCACAGGGACTGTTTGACTCTGGTCCCAGGGGCAGGACCCATCTCTGGTCAGATTCGCACTGGTTTGAGCTGATTTGAAACCTGCTTAGCTAAACCGATGTACTTGTGGGTCCCTTTAGGTGTCTAAAGCAGAGTCCTTTTGCTTTAACATCACCCTGGCAGGCAGAGGTGGAAATTCAGCCCCAAACCAGAGGGAATGTGCCTGTACAGAGGTTTGACTTAACAAACAGAGCAAGGAGGAGTGGCTCCTGTGTTAGCAGAGACCGATCTGTGTTTCTGTTAATAATTCTGGCAAGGTGTTGGGACGTGAAGTTTACACATCCAATAACCAGCTGGGAGGCGTGCAGATCATGCACAATAATGGTGTTTCCCATGTCACCGTCCCGGATGACTTTGAGGGGGTCTACACCATCCTGCAGTGGCTCTCGTACATACCCAAGGTAGGAGGGCACTGCAGGATGGCGGTGTGGGGTGTTACCCCATGCCTGGCTGGTGACCTGCCCTTCGGGGCTCTCCCTTGCAGGATAACCAGAGCCCGGTGCCTGTCACTGCCATAAGTGACCCCATCGAAAGAGAAATCGATTTTGTCCCTTCCAAAGTCCCCTACGACCCCAGGTGGATGCTGGCAGGGAGACCCCATCCAAGTAAGTGAGGGCAACCCGAAACTTCTGCAGTAATGCTCCCAAACATATCTTGCAGCTGCAAACCCCCTGTCCTGGTGCAGAAGGTGCTTTTTGTTGTGGGTTGGTGCACAGGGAGCCTTTCAGTGCTCACCATTGCGCCGCTCTGCTTTTTCCTGTGCTCTGCAGCTCTCAAGGGGACCTGGCAGAGTGGTTTCTTCGACCAGGGCAGCTTCCTGGAGATCATGAGGCTGTGGGCTCAGACAGTTGTGGTTGGCAGAGCGAGGTACTGCCAGGAGCTGGGGGTGGAGCCCCGGAGCAGAGAGCGATGCGGGGAGGCTGCATGCACACTCAAGCCCTGGCCATGGCACTGCTTTTGGGATGGTGGTGGGGGGAACCTCTCTGGTGGGGCTGGGGTGCAGCGTGGAGGGGAACTGGCCTCTGCTGAGGCCACCCTGCCTCACTGCAGGCTGGGAGGTCTCCCGGTGGGTGTCATTGCTGTTGAGACCCGCACTGTGGAGGTGACGATACCTGCGGACCCTGCCAACCCGGACTCAGAGGCGAAGGTGCGTGGGGAGACCTTAGTGCGGCCCAGAGGCAGTCGGGAAGAGGCTGGAGGGGAGAGCAGGGAAAAAACTTAGTGTAATCCTTTGGCATGTCTTGATTTTCCTTAAAGACTGGTGAAATCAAGGGTGCTTGGTCAGTTTGTTTTCTTCCAGCTTTTGCACATATGTGCCACCAACCTGCCAGCGCGGTGTGCCGGGAAGCACCGGCACTGGTCTCGGCACTGCTGCTTGCCATCTTTTGCAGATAATCCAGCAGGCCGGGCAGGTCTGGTTTCCAGATTCTGCTTTTAAAACGGCCCAGGCTATTCGGGACTTCAACCGGGAGCATCTCCCACTGATGATCTTCGCCAACTGGCGAGGCTTCTCCAGCGGCATGAAAGGTACCCATGCTTGGGGTGCCCAGATCCCCATGCCGTGACATACTGCCGGCACTCCTGCCACCCCACGGGGTCCTGGGATCACCCAGCCTACCAGGGTCCTGCCTGCACCACTCTGAGATGTGGGGTTGGGCTGGGGAGGTGACGGGGCATCGCCAGGACCCAGGTCCCAGGGCTTGGTGGCTTCCTGCTGGGCTGTTTTTTGGGGTGCTTGTTTGGTCTTCCAATGGAGAAGGTGGCTTTGGGCAGCTAGGAGGAGGCAAGGGGCAATAGCCTGGCGCATGGCAGTCACAGCACCCAGCCACTGAGTCCCTTTGGCTTTCAGACATGTACGACCAAATGCTGAAGTTCGGCGCCTTCATTGTTGATAGCCTCCGGGATTTTAAGCAGCCTGTCCTGGTCTACATCCCGCCACACGCAGAGCTGCGGGGAGGCTCCTGGGTGGTCATTGACTCCACCATCAACCCCCTGTACGTGGAGCTCTACGCGGACAAGGAGAGCAGGTCAGTGTCCAAAATACATGTGCATCCTCCGCAGCCCAAGGGCAGAGAAATGAGAGCCGGTGCATGGGGTCTGCAGTGTCATAGTCCTGCTGGCAGAGACCTCCAGTCACTTGAGGTGTGTATTTTTTACCATTGAGTTAATCAAAGCCATCAGCTAAAAGTTCCAGGGCTCTTACAGAGCAGCGTGGCAGGTATCTCCTTGGGGATATACTCCTGCATCCAGCGAAGGCTGCAGGCGAGTAAAACATGGTTCTGGGGGTCAGGAGGCCTTTTCTCTAATCTGAATTAATTCACTTGGAGCAAGCTGTAAGGAGTGGGATAAACAAGAATCCCAGACTGGAAACAAAACCCTTTTAGGTTTTCTCTCTCCCTAATTCTTAGAAGAGAGAGTTGCCTGGATCTCTTGTCCCAGAATATATTCTCCCGTGCAGACCAGTCCCTGCTTTACCAAACTTTCCTTCCAGGGGAGGCATTTTGGAGCCTGGAGGAACAGTGGAGATCAAGTTCAGAAAGAAAGATTTGGTGAAGACCATGAGAAGGATCGATACGGTCTATGCCAAGCTCGTCGAGCAGCTGGGTAAGGGAAGGGCGTTTCAGCTTGTGGGCATTGGTAGCAGTAAGTTAAAACATGAGGCTCAAACACCATGGTGGCAACCATCAGGAAATCCTTTAGTGTTCCTCTGTGAAAATTCTTTATGACTTTTCTGATGGTGGAGCCTGCCAAGGGGATGTGGTGGTACTTTAAAACACCTGTATCTCCTGGGGGCTTTGTAAATGGTGCTGCACTTTTCTCCCATGCTTTGAGATGAAGAATGGCAATGGCCATGCTGAATCGGTACCTAATGAGATGACACAGTCATTACAGAGCTGCACAGAGGCTGCCATTAATGCGCTGGGTCTCCTTTCGCCCTGTGATCGGCTCCTGCCTGGGGCGGATGGCGGGGCTCCTCCACCCTGCTAAAACACGGTCCCACAAAGTCATTGCAAATGCCACCTCCCACCTCTCTTGTGGCAGGCACTGAACACGGTGCAGCCCCTTCGTGGGCATGGCTTTCTGTGGCTGGGCTCTGGGCAGGGGTGTAAATGTGCCAAAGCAAAGGGACATGACGCTGGGTGCCCCATTTCCCGGCGGGGGTGGCTGATGTAGGAGCACAGAGCGGAACCCAGACCCCGCGGTGGCCTGTGGACCCCGTCACAGGGGCGGCGGGTGGGCTGCTCAGCATGGCGTGTCCCACAGGGACCCCCGAGCTGTCCGAGGTGCAACGCAGGGAGCTGGAGAAGCAGCTCAAGGCCCGGGAGGAGCTCCTCCTGCCCGTGTACTACCAGGTGGCTGTGCACTTCGCCGACCTGCATGACACCCCGGGCCGCATGCAGGAGAAAGGCGTCATCACGGTGAGCCAGGGCATCGGTGGGAAGGGGCTTGGACCAGGGAGTTTGGCAGTGGTGGCACGAAGGTGGGAAGCAAAGTCCCCTCCCGGGGGTCTGGGCTGCAGCTCAATGTGCTGTTCCTGCCCTGGGTGCTGCTCTGCTCAGGCCTGGCAGAGCTGCCTTCAAACCCGCCGGTGTGAGCTGTGAGCAAGCAGTCGCTGCACATCAGCTCCTCTTCTTTCTGCAAAGACGAACCCGGGCTCTGGCCCCATTTCTGCAGGACATCCTGGAGTGGAAGAACGCCCGCTCCTTCCTCTACTGGCGGCTGCGACGGCTGCTGCTGGAGGAGGTGGTGAAGGCGGAGGTCCTGAAGGCGAACAGCGAGCTGAGCCACATCCACATCCAGTCCATGCTGCGGCGCTGGTTCATGGAGACGGAAGGAGCCGCGAAGGTACCCCCAGCCCCGGCTTCCCGAGGCATCCCTGTGGTCAGGGGGATCCCAAGGACTGTCACCTCGCTCTCCTGTTGCTTGGCTGTTTCCTTCGTGCCTCCCTGAGGGTTTAAACATGCAATGGGAATTACCATTCTGCAGCCTGTGCCAGGGTGGGCAGCTGAGCAGCCCTGAGCCTGGGGCTGTCTCTTCAAAGCAGGTGACCTCAGTTGGATGCTGGTGCTCAGCGGTAGCAAGGTGGCCCCCAAAAAACACGGGTCTCCTAATTTTCTACCATCAGACAGGGCTGCCCAGGGCAGAAGAGAGATTTGGGGTCTTTGCATTTGAGCTGCTCTCAAGTGCAAGTGCCATGACACACACATCGCCATGTCAGTCCTGTGCTGGCTGAGCTGGGAAGTGAGGGTGTGCAAAGGAAACATATTTTACCTTAACTTCTTGCATTTTCAACAGTCCACGAAGCTTTCCCCAGTTTCGATTTCCAGACTGAACCTTTTCCCCAGTGGCTGTTACATGGGAGGGGGTGTGTGTGCCATGCTGTGCCATATGTGCAGGACTGAGAAGAAAAATCCCATTGCCTGGTTGTGTCATGGGAGGAAAAAGCCCAAGGATGCAGCAGAAAGGGGGGGCTCAGGCTGTGCAGGCAGCAGGACCCCCTGCCCACGGTGCTGCTCTCCCCAGGGCTACCTCTGGGACAACAACCAGGTGGTGGTGGAGTGGCTGGAGAAGCACATGCAAGAGGACGACAGCACCCAGTCGGCCATCTGGGAGAACATCAAGTACTTGAAGCGGGACTACATGCTCAAGCACATCCGGAGGTGAGCGGCTGCGGGAGCTGGGATGCGAAGGGCAATGCTGTCCCCTGGGTTGAGGACAGTGGGTGGTGGAGATGAGGCAGTTCTTGCTTCAGCCCCTGAGGCAGCTGCCCTCTCCTGTCTGCCTTGCAGCTTGGCCCAAGCCAACCCTGAGGTGGCCATGGACTGCATCATCCAGATGGCTCAGCACATCACCCGTGCACAGAAGGCCCAGGTTGCCCGTCTCCTGTCGACGGTGGATAATGATGTCCCATCTTGAGCCGGTGGCCGGCGGCGTGCAGGGCAGGAGGGGCACTGGGACACGCTGCTGCTCAGAGGGCAGACCTTACCTCCCCACCTGGTTCGTCAGCCCTCAAACTGAAGCCTGGGACTCCTACTTGTGTGCCTAAATAAAGGACGCCAGTGTTTGTATTTTAAGCCATGAAGATGGTCTCTCCATCCGTGCAAAGTTCCCTCTGGCACTGGGGGTTTTCATCAGAGGGGCAGCTTGGCAGAAGACAAACTTGGCCCAAGCCAAGTCTGGAGTCTGGAGCTGGTGCAGAAGTTGGTTTTAAAAAGAATCTAAAATCTTTTACTGTGTTTTAGTTGCAAGCCCTGGCCTTAGTCTTTAAAACAAACACCAGTGTCAGACGTATCTCATGAGACTGGACGGAGCTGGAAGTACAAATCGACTGGCCCAGGCACCACAGGGGAGCGGGACGAAGGAGGAGGTCTCCGTACAGCCCTGTTGAAGCTGACCAGGCACCGGCACAAGGAAATATAAACCCTGCTTAAGAAGCAGTCTCAAACTGATGTTTTATAATAAACTCAGGAAATGTGAGGAGCAGTTTCTCTCATCCTTCCCCTTGTTGGAGAGCAATCAGTAGATGTGACTATGAGTAGCTGATGGCCCAGAAAAGACATTGGTGAGCCATGCTGGGAGCTGTTGCAGCGGGGACTTCAACAGATCTACCACGGTTTGACTGATCCTCCTGTTCCTCTCGCCCGTCCCGTGTCCTTTCTGGCTCCTGCCACAGCTCCTTTGGGTGTTTTCAGCCTGTGACTCCTGTGGAGGACGGAGAGGAGGGAGGACACGGCTCTGGGTGCTCCTGCCTCAGCGACCCGGTTCCTCTGCTGCAGCACAGGAGCCAGGGTGAGCTCTCCGTCTGCTCGGACCTGTGCTTTGCTTCTTGGGTGGTCTTTAATCAGCTTGGTTCACGGAGGGGAAATTTGAATATGTGCTTTCCAGTGTCTCTGGCTGTGTGGGTGCGTCATTTCACCAGCACAGGTTTAGCTTTGGCTTGCAAAGGGGGAGGCAGGATGGCGATGGAAGGTGGGACGCCTGGTTCAAGTGCAGTGCTGGTATTGCCACGGTGTGGAGGTGTTGGACACCTCCTTGGTCATGCCTGGGCTGGGGGCTCCTGCCAGGGTCTGCGGGGAGGTCTCCCTGTCCTGGGGTTGGGGGTGGAGAGGGCCTTATGAGATGCTTACTGGTTTGAAAGTTGTCACTGCACTTTGTCAGGGAAAGGGGGTGCTGATGCTCGCCTAACGGGAGCCAAACCACCGCCAATAAAGTGAGCACAGTTCTCAAGGAAGTTTTCCTGAGCTCTGTTTCTTTTGTCATTGTATAAACACGGCGGATCCGAGCAGGGGCCGGTGCCTCTGCCGCTGTGTGGCCCCCTCCCTGCAGCACAGAAACTGCCTTAGTACAGAGCAGCTCGTAGCAGCCCTCCTGCGAACGCCTGTCCCTAAACCAGAGCTCTTCCACACATTCAGGCACAGAGGTTTTCAGGAACAGGTTGACAGAACAGAAAAAGAGTTCATACAGTAAATACCTGTAAACTCTTATTCTCCTGGAGGATTTGAGCCAGGGACAAAGCCTCGGCTTGGACATAGTATTATGTCTGTAAAGGCGACGAAGCCTGGGCAAAGCTGCTCTTTTAGAGATAAGCCCTCACTTCCATTTGCAGGTGGGCGCTACAAATGCTTTGTGCATGGATGAGATCCTTTTCTGTTAGTGCTGGCATGGGAACACGCAAGTCTTAGATTCAAGAGAAGGGCCTGCTCCTCAGCACACTCGGACGCCGCGGATGGAGTCAAACATGTCAGAGCTTTGTCCTTTTGTCAACGTCCGTAAGTTGTATGAAACTATTTCCTCGCTGGGTTGGATTTCCAGTAGCAGATGCCTCGGAATTACTGTTTAATGCCGAGCTGCAGCATGCCATGTGGCAGGGGTGTGCCTGACACCAGAGTAGTCGTAATGCAGCACACCTAGAATGACCCAGGCTTAGTGCTAAGAAATATTTATTTAAAAAACCTGAAGACATCGTAGATGATGCCAGTCACAGCAAATGATCATCAATCATCACATTTGTTCTTGAGCAATAAATTATGATATGGAGCATCGTGCCCTTTTGGAAGAGGTTGCCATGGACATATGCACTGGGGAAGATACAGGCAAGACATTTTCTAGCCCCTGATCTTCACAAGAGTCATTTTCCGCCGGGTGGCTCCAGCATCCTGCACCCTCTGGGTTTCTACTACATGGACTTAAGCTGGAGAGGCTTTGTGCCTCCACCCAGCCCCAGCCCTACTCAGCGTGGGAGAGAGGAGCCTGTGAGCACGCGGGTACAATACCGGGAACTGACAGACGGGGAAATCCTATTAACACACAGGAACAGACAAAACATGAGATATAAATATTACTTCATGGTCACAGAGGTATAAGTAAACTAAATGCTAAATTCCAACATACAGTCTGCTTTTTATATTTTCAGATGTTTCATCACATTTTTTGCAACGTATGTTACCAAGTATAAAGCAGGGCTTGAAAATTTAAAAAACTACATTAGAATCAATTTTACTTGGTTAATTAGGAAAGAAAGACTATTATGAATTGGTATGGTACAGTTACAATATTTGGTCTCTGAATTTTTTTTAAAAAGCATGAGTTTCACAGTATCAAAAGTGCTTATTTAAAAGAAATGTAGTGTAACAACAGTGATTAAAATTGTTGCATTTTTGATTATGAATAATTTAGTGGATGTAAAACAGGTTACTGCAGCATTTTTAAAAATTGAACAGTGCTCAGTTTACATAGTTTCTTTTCTCTTCATAACAATAAATATAAATAAATTTACAAATAGTAATACTGCCTAGCACGAGAATAGACAGAAGCACAATACACAAGACTATAAACAAATCTAATCTTTCTTTAAAAAAATCCTAAAAATAGGCATAATTCCTAAATTCTTCTAGCCAGTGATCAGTTTAATAATTCAGTAGTACCACTTCCTTCACAGGGTAAGGACTTTGTTTTTAAACCTAGATATAACAGTTGTCTGCTACGGGTTTGATTTTTCATTTTTAGTATTTTTGCTCATTTTTTCCTACCTCATAACAATAAATTAACAATAGTTACGTCAGAAAAGTGTTAGTGGTGCAAGTGCCTCCAGAAACTGTGTGGGGTCTTTGTTCAATGGCAATAATTATTTGGCAATTTAAGAAAAAAGATATACATGGTACATGATCAACCATTTTGGACTCCAACTTGGTGCTGACCAGCCCGTTGACTTGTGTTGGCTTCTGTGTAGGTGGTGACCAAACAGCGTCAGCATTTAAGTCCAGACACAGTGTCGATTAAATGTGTTTACCTTAACTGGACGTTTTTTTAGCTCAGTTAGTTACATTCTAGTGAAAGTTCCTGCTGACTGATGCCTTCCAGGTCCTTCTTGAGAGCTCACCAGTCCTGCAACACAAGTGTCCGTGGCCCTTCCTCAGTCTTGCCACGTGTGAAAGTGGTTCTACTAGTAACAGTTTGTTTTATTTTGGCATCGCATGCTGTGTCCCGGTAAATAGCCAACATGTTCCAAGTGTCTGCAGGAGGAGCTCTTTTATTGCTTTCAGGTCGGATTTTAATGGTTGGGAGAAGCTGGCCCCTGAGTCAGAGGTCCATGGAACGGTGCAAAACTCAGAGCAGAGCGATGGGTTTGTTGCCTTGGGGGTTCATGTACTGAGCTGCTGCTACGTTGTCCAGTGTCGTGTAAGTGGTGTAAAGGCCGGTGACCTGCAAGTCTGAGAAGGAGTGATCGCTGCCGCTGGAGACAGGGGTGAGGCCAGGCGTGCCCAGGTCACAGTCTGAGAGGTGGAGCGGGGAGTTGCTGAAGGCACCCAGGGTATCAAGGCTGAAGCTGTCGTCTTTCATTTCCTCCCATATGTTACCTTTAAGAGATTAAATTCCGGTCACAGCAACACATCCAACCCACCCGGGCACTGTGTGTAGGGGTCAGTCCATAACTAAAGGGCGTTACCTGCTGCTTAGGACCAGTGCTGCTTGCGGATGGTACCATTTGTAGCACAAAGGCAGTAAGAGTGTTTGTTGCCCCCGAATTGCCCTGGTTCCAGCAGGAGTCCAGACCTTTCTGGGCAGCATCTATCTACCATGTGCTAACCAGAAATCCAGGGCCACGCTAGGCATTGCCATGAGCCAGGGAAGTTCTCCTTTTACAGAAGGGGAAAACCAAGGCACAAGTAGAGCTATGGTTTCCCATGGGCAGAGAGATGTGTGTCCCAGATCCAGCCAGTTGGACATCCCTGCCTACACCTACTGCAGCGCCTGCACTTCAACCCTGAAGGCTGTTTGCTGTCCCATCTAGCACAGGGCAGAAATGCACCGAGGAAGGCCAGGGAAGTCACGCCGCAGAGGCCAGCACCCAGCACAAGTTTTTAACTCCGTTACATCCCACCCCAGAGCATCCTGCTGAGGACCCTGGTTATGCATTCAGTGACTACATAACCACATAAATCATGCCCTCCCCTACCCCAGCTTCCTCCTCCCATACCTTGCAATGCAAAATCCATAATGCTTGGGTCAAGAGCATCCACCTCCGTGTTCATGTCTGCTGTCACGTTCAGGAAGTCCGGAGGCGCGCATCCCATGGGATGGTGGGGAAGAGGGCTGTGGCTCATGTCAGGCAGAGTATGGAGAGGAGGCGTTTGTGCAGGTGCTGGTGAGTCTGGAGCGATGCGAGCCTGGGTCTGGATCTGGTGATGCAGGGGGATGGACTGCAGCGAGAGCGTCATGATCGGCTGAGGCTGCAGCTGGGAGATGGCGATCCGGCCTTGGGCTGCTGCCATGTGGTTCAGGGTGGAGACCTCCGGCTCTGCCTGTTTGCTGGGCCGCCTGCAGTTCTCAGGTCTGTCAGTGATCAGCCTGTCTAGCTCCTCTGCACAAGCGATACCCATTCCCAAGGAAGAAAAGAGACAGTTTGACCCGTTTGTTCAAGCAGGGCCCGGCCAAAGCATTTCACAAGTGAGCACAGCCACACGCTGTTGCCACAAAACTGAACAGGCAGTGTCTGTCACTGTACGAGATGCAGCACAGGAGGCAGGCTTTGACTGTGCAGAGAGCAAAGAAATGCCACCTACTTCCCTACCCTTAGCCCTTACCCTACTCGACTTCCATGGTTACCCCTAACTGAGCTAAAGAGATGATCACATGAGACTTGCACAGAGCAACCAAGCCACCACCAACGGCAGCTGGCCCACAGTCGCAGAACTAAGCATCCTCAGTAGGTCTCCTGCTCATAGGGATACTCTGGATTCTGCTTATATCTCAAATAAGATTCGTACGAGAGACTCCCGACAGTTTCAATGGCACTTTTGTTTTTAAGCAAAGGAGAATGTAATTTATCATTGATTGTATGTTACAGATTTTGCAGCAAAAAACTCCAGTTGATTTTGCCAATATTGAGCTCCTGAAAGCTTCAAAAACATGTGTCTTTATAAATAAGAATGAGAAAGTCTTAGTAAAGGGAGAGCTTGTCAGAGGAGCAGGCAAAAAACTGCATTAAAACGTGACATTATAAATACTAACACTGGAGGCAGCATAACTCCTCAGAAGGCCCTGGATGTGATAGATATAGGTTAGCACTGGGGAAAAAGACAATCCATTTCGAAGCTGGGGACCGATTTGCACTGAAGGCCTCCAAAAATAGCTGTCAGTGCAGTTACCTCCTCCTGCTGTAGCGTATCGCCCTGACATACAACCTCGGGGCAGCAGCAATGACTTCATTCAGTGCAGAGCACGGGGCATTTCAGCCGAGCAGCTCAGAGGAGGCCGTTGCAAGGCATGAGAGCTCTGCACTAGCCAGCTCTGTTCCATATAACTTATTTCTTAAGATTCATGCATTCCTGGCCAAATAGCCACGTTTCCCCCTTGCCTCTCATACACATAGCAAAAGCATAATATAAGCCCTACCTGGGTTAGCCATGCTCCTGTGAATAGCAGCTAAGTCCTTCCGCTTCCACTTCTGCATCTCCTCTTCCATCTTGTCGATCTTGGCAGGATTGAGAGCCCACAGGCACCCTTTGCGAGAGGTGCCACTCATCTTGTTCTCCACCTTCTCAAAACACTTATTCAGAGACAGGTTGTGGCGCACGGAGTTCTTCCAGCCATCAGGGGCTGTCTAAAAGATGCAGGAGGATGTTAGTGAAATAAGCCATGAACAAAGTATTCGTGATGTTCTACTTCCACCCTTCAGGTGTACGCGTACCTTGAAGTAGGGAAAGTGCTCCTTCATGAAGCTGTAGATCTCGCTCACTGGGAGGCTGCCTGTTTTGCTGTTCTTCAGTGCCATTGCAATCAAACAACTACAGGACAAAGAAATACACGAAATAACAGATTGCGTGTACTTAGCCATCATGCCTTCTTCTGGTCTAGCAACCTCGGACCCATCTCTTAAGACACAGACAGCTGCCTGATCATGGGATTACCGTTCTCAAGTGCTCAGAAGTCACCCTGTGATCCTGCAGATCTTACTCCTCTGTGCTATTACTCTACCTTTATGCTGATGTCCAGGAACTAGTTTGCTTGTTCATTCCTGCTACCCCTCAGAGGCAGCTTCCACAGAACTCCTGGGCGGATGACAGGATTTTTGTTCCCTTCAAAAGGAAGCAAACACTCTCGTGCCACCACACCTACAGTGTTACAGTCATCCCAATGCAGGCTGTAGGCAATACGCTATTCTGCTCTCCACTCACCTATATGAATAGATCGGCTTGGGGTAATGCTTTGGATGCAGTTCTTGGGCAGAGTGAGGAGCCAGGCGTGGCTGAGAATAGTGTGGCTGAGTCCCATAGGATGTGTTGTAGATTGCTGCTGGGTTACACTGTATGCAGAAGGAAAAGAAAGAAAATGTCAGATGCAAAACGACCGTGGGTATGTAGGTTTAGGGATATTTTATTGTTTTTCTTTCAAAAGAGTTCTAGATATGATTTTGGCACGTACTTCAAGACACAGATGACAAGCAAATAACAGTACCTGTTGTGTGTTCTGTGCTAGGGCAAACACTTGCTGTGAATGAGGAGGAGGAAAGAGTTGTTGCTGTGTTTGTAAACTAGGAGATGGCTGCCCACCTACAGCGTACTGGCTCATCTGCTGAGATAAAGACAACAGACATGTCAGTCTTGAAATTACCAACGTCTTTTCCTAAGAAGTGTTGCAATAATAAGCCATCGAGGCCTGCTTTTACATTTGCTCCGTGTGTTGAAATAGAATTCAGTCCCAGGATTCCCTGTGGCAGGCTGGCCTGGACATGAATCATTGCTCCAGGTGCTCCTGTCGAGTGCATATTGCTTGCTACAGGACCTATTTTGGAGAAAGCAAAGGCAGTGAATGTTTGCGTGAAAGTACACTTCAGAAAAGAGAGCTGACATTTATTTTTAATAGACGCAGTTGAACACAGCTAAGCTCTGGAGTGGATAATCACACCTCTCTGTGGCTTTCCATCCCAAAAGAACCCAGAGCATTTCACAAATTGCAAAGATGACATCAGCTGCTTCTAAAACTTGTTATGCAGGGAATGAAAGATGACAGCTGTTTAACAGTCCACAGTGGTGTTACAGACACAGTATCTTACAAAAGAAAAAAAAACATATTCAGCACTATCTGTACTCCAGAAGGATTTCTGCTCTAAAGCAAGCAAGATGATACCCTGTGCTCTCTCAGCAGAATGCCTCAGGGAACAAATGTGTTTACCTAAAGGATGTTCACAAAGGAAAGAAAGGCGTTCAATGAACATATGCTGTAAGTCTGTATGAAGCAAACAGGTATGGGGTAAATAAGGTACTCTTAATTTTATCAGTGTTGAAACAAACAAGAAAGACTAATTACCTAATTTCAAAGCTGTCGAAAACCTCTGAAATGCAAGTCTTAAATACCTTGGCCCAAGTTCACGCAACGAGGCACCAGCAACTACACTGAGCAGAAAAGCCAATCGGAACCTAAGATCTCTGTTGTGACTGCGAGGGCTCTCTGCCTCTTGAAATGAAGGAAATGTATCAGCAATACCCTTATCAGAAGACGACAGGCTCCAGGTCTTCTGACAGGAAGCGAAATGTAATGCACTTAAAAGGAATCTACTACTAGGAAAGCTAGCCTGTGTGAGGGAGAAGAAAGGAGGCAGTAGGCTGTGTTGTTTAAAGAGCAGTTATTTAACATCCTAACAGTTTACCTGTCTGTTGTAGCACTGCATTCTGGGCACCAAGGCTAAAATCCATTCTTCCACTGGCCATCTGTTGTAACCGAGGAACATCAACAGATGTCAGCCACGACAAGGACTGTAAGTCACTGGGGAGGTCATCTTCACTCAGCTGGGAGGGGTTAGAAGCTAAGAGTCTGCAAAATAGCATGAAAGGTTAGCAGAGAGCAGAGATGCTGCTACACTGTCCCTGGTAAGAGGGGAGATGACTGGGATGCCAAAGCTCACGTAGGTCAGCAGGGAAAACACGTCGGCCTGGAACTCCGTTTGCAGAATTCACATGTGACCTTTGGTTTCACAGCTGGCTGGTTACTGCTGCACTTTACTTAATCATGTGTTCCTTCATACAATCTCAAACATTTTAGTTAAGAAAACTTCTTGTGCAGTATTTGTAGGGGAAGAAGGCATAAGAACCTGGAAGAGAAACCGCCTAGAAACATAACCAGAGCTGATTCATTATTTTCACATTTGTCAGAAATTTGCACTTGTTTGGCCTTGATGTAGAAGAAACCTGTCAGGACTTTTAACCTGACAATTTTGCATTAACCTTGAAATCCAGTGACCAGCCAGCCTTGGAAGAAGTTCCCGTGCCTAGCTCCTCAAGGACCTGTGTATGCTGCTGGCTTGAACACCTGGAGAGGGCTTTTCCCAGCCACCGCATCCCGTTGGTGGGGACGGATCAGCGGAGAGTTGCTGCATAAACAAAACCTTACAGAATGAACTGGTGATCTCTTCCATTCAGATACATGAAGTTATTGATACTTAACAAGGAACCATGAAGCATATAAAACAATTTTTTAGACAGTTTTTGACATACTAAATGATCAGAATGAAAAGCTAGTGACTGAATGCACAGTAACACCCAGCCTGCCTTTAGCTGACAAAACCGAGGCATAACGATGACAGGCTGCTTTTGGTTTAAAGCTCCGTTTTTGATACATTCTGCATGCTCCATCCCACCTGTTTTATTTTGCGTCTGATAGACTGCGTGGTACAAAACTGAAATATTGAAATATATTTATAGTACTCAAAAATTCCTGTGTGGTCAAAACTCCAACTGAAGTCAATGAAAGGACTATTGCAAATGAAGAGCTAAACTACTTTGACTTATATTAAACAGTATTACAGAAGTCACGGGTATCATGAGGAGTAAAGCAGTAATTAGAACATGTCAGGAAGTTATCATTAGATACCCAGGGTAAACACAAAGGGATTCAGGTCCAGGAAAACATCTTTCTCTTTCAGAAGAACATAGTTTAGTCGGATGTAGTTGATTTTGCATTCAAAACAAAGGCTTTAAGAGCTCTCTCATAGATATGTTAAAGCCAGCTGCGTTGTACTAATGTGTGTTCGTTGCCAAATGACGATGCAGAAGCCTTAAATAAATCTGGTCTCTTGCTGAAGCATCTTTTATGTTTTACACGATTCTAAATCAGCTTAAAAGAACAAGGCAGAAGTCTAGTGCCTGGCTGCCCAGGAGCTTTCAGCTCCTCTATTCATGATTTCCAGAAACACGTATCAAAGTTCCCTAAACTATTATCTGGGAGATCTTTAAAGCAGAATGTAATTTATTTGTTTGTAAAAAGATTTTGAAAAGAAGAAAAGGAAAAAAAAAAACCCAACACCTGACCAGGAGCCAAAAGCTCAAATCCTGGCCAAAAAACATCTTCAAATCTCTCTCCCAGCCTACCCTGTTTTCTTTCTCCTACTGTAGTTATAGTGCAATAATTAGCATTGCCATGGTTACCGCTGTTCAGTTATTTTGAGAGGCCTTGGACTTAAATACATAAAAAGACTATCAGGTGACGGCTCTCCCGCCCGGAGATTGGCTGGATTGGAAGTAAACAAGAGCATTAAATGATTTGAAAACTGGGCAGGCTCATGTCGTTTGCAACAGTTGGGCCCATTCATGGGAAGCCGATAACCCATTGTGCCGCCAACGACTGCTGCCTGGTGGCACGTGGCCTCGATTGTTTTTGAGATTCCTGCTTAATTGTTTCCCCCCCCCCTCCTCCTTTTTACAAACTTCACATTAATCTGGCTGAATGACAGCCGACACACAACACACATCCACATGCCATCTGGCACCCCGGTCCCTGCCAGTCCTCCCAGACAAGTCAGCTCCTTCAACAAATAACGGGGTCAGATGGGCGGTGAGGGTCAGCACCCACTGCACACGCCTCCTGTCAGGCAATGAATCCGCCACATGCCCTCCCCGCTCCTCCGCATGGGACGAGCATCTCCGCACCGGAGGACCGCGGGAGTCACGGTGGTTCTCAGCAGCCTTCCCGGCCTTAGCTTTTTGGGAAACAAAGGCCTCTGCTTCACACTCATCCTAGGTGCACTCATCCTGGTGCTCTTTCTAGACGTGGGAATGACTGGTGGTACCCTGGGCACAGTTGGATGCCATCAGAAGCTTGAACTACAGCTCTCCTACTTGCCAGTTAGCATCGTGCAGCGTACCCCTCTCAGCATCCTCGTGATGCAGACCCACACGGCTCTCTCCCTCTCGCACTAACACTGTGGATCCAAATGGGGGCAAGGAAGGTGACTGAACTTTTAAGTTGATATAGCAGTCGTTAAGCTCCATTTTAAACAAATATGAAGATGCAATAATACATAATAACTAGACAAAGTGTGCGGGTCAGCTCTTTTTCCAAGACAAAGATGTTTTCTTCCCTTCCTCATTCTAGCAAGGCATGGCCGTTTGAATTTGAGTTTACAGTTCTTTTAAAATCACCTCTGGCTGTTCACTTACTTACACTTTTTTTTTTTAATGGATTTGTTAGTTGTCAGAATAACTGTTTTCATTAATAACGGGAAAAAAAGTAGATTTAATCAGAATAAAATATTTCACATTGAAGGATTATTCTTCAGGTTGTCTTCAAAACCAATGTTGAAATTTCATATGTCTTAAAGAAGGTGAAATTTCTTAAAGTATGCCCATCGCTGTCTGACTGAGGTGTTTTAAATGCCCAGATACATTCTGCAGCGTAAAACCAGCTTACCTCCCAGTACACAGGCTCAATGCGTGTCCTGCTTTTAGTGAAACAAATGCTAATCTGACTGCCTCTGGGAAGAGAGCTATGCACAGTAATACTTAACATTTTAATCTCACAGGTTTCAATCTTTCTGACCTGAAAAATTGCCTGTGCCAAGCCAACTACAAATATATAAGTACATACTGTAATACCGGGTGTATTTTGATTCTGTTCCCCTCCACCACCCTTTTAGTCTCACGTTTGAGGGTAAACTTCAGGAGTCAGAGATCCTGCCTTTAGATGGGTGTTCACGGCCCCTGGCACAATGGGGCACTGTAGTAAAAGCAGCCATTTCCTTTCAATGCATGTAAATGAGATAAATAGTGATACGCTATAATTAATGCACACTACTGAAAATGTCCCCAGCTGCACGTTCCCCAGGGCTGTCTGGTATATACGCTGAACTACTAAACCCCTATGAAGAAAAGGTTACAGTCACACCAAATGTGTTCCAAACTCGATATTATTTTTAAAGGTGTGGTGAAATTATGCAACTCCATTTTTACCCCTCTCCTGTCAAATCTCTGCAGGAAAACACCCTTCTGTTTCTATGTGTTTCTATCCTAGAAAGGCACCTGCATTAGTAAGAATCCACATGATGCTGAGGATTTAAGCCCCAGTTCTCCTCTATGTATCAGAGGATGCTGTCCTCCTGTGAAAAGTGCCCTGAGAGCTGTGATAGGTATGATACAGAAATGCTCAGTGGTAGCGTTAGTCTTTGCTATCTGCTCTATCATGCACTGCCCAAAATATTTATCTAATCAGGGCAATAGATTTTGGCCACCAGCCAGCCTGCACAAAGTTTACTTTTCCAGAATCGGGAAAAATACCACTTGGAATGAAACCCCTTTCCAGATCTCTCGATACTGAGCTCCAGACCTTCCTGCCTGCAGTCACGGAGAAATTGGACTCCTGCATTGGTTGCACATCTGACAAAGCTCACTAGAGCCTGTCAGCAGTGCAAAATCATGGGTTAGATGTACCTAAAGATATCTCTGCTTTTTTTCCCCCCCATCAAGTATATCCTGCTGGCACAACAGCTAGCTAGATGGAATGAAATTCATTCCTGGCATAACCTTGCAGGAATCTACAACTAACATCAGAGTTGAATTTGGATCTATATTCATAGATCTAACTTTACCATCTTTCCTCACATTGAGCTGTCCTAATGAGCTGGATCTAAGGTAGTTCATCACCGCAGAAACTGCTGTCAAGGTGAACTATCCAATTCTATATTTGCAAACGCCATAGTATGGTGAACTTGTCACTGGAGACTATAGGGACCGTCTCTTCAACAGCGTCATAGAATAGTCTGCCAAACAAGTTTGTTAAGACTAAAGGAAAGCTCAGCAACGACAAGCATACCTTAAGGTATTTTATCTCCAGATAGTTTAGCCAATAACTGGGTGTTTCAGTTTATGATGTGGTGTGCAGTTACATATTTCTATGCATATTGCACCATTCACACTTCAGAGGACTCTGTGTGCTTGTTTGCTCTGGAGACTGTCCCTAAAAGATACAAAGCACTCAAACTGGTTGATGTTGTAGGGCAAATCTAATGCTACAGGTTCTCTCAAAGGGATTAGTGTGTGGTGGCAACTCATCATTGCCTCCGTTCTAAACAAAGTCAGACCAAAACATTGCGGTTGCATTTGGCATATTCAACTTCAACCATAGTTTTAAGATGTCTCTTACTCAATGGACAATTTTTATTACCATTGCCAGCACTGACATCTGACCTTTTTGCCTATGCTTAAGTAATACAACTATTCAACAAGTAGGAGCAATCAGGGGTGATAGATTCTTAATTAGCTGTTTGCAATGGTTTATCCAGTGTGAGTGACAATTGAACAGGAAGAGTCCTAAGAAAACCTCTTCTTGAAGTGGTGATGAGAAACTGTCTTCTTTTGTCTGGGATTACGTAATGTCCTCAGAACAAGCGTGGTGATTTCTCATGTAAAACAACACAAGGAAAATATTTATGTCTTGTGACCCTTCAGCTGTCTCCATGGTGAGAAGTATTCTCCGTTTTATTGAAGGAGTCAACTTCACCGTCTCCTTTTGCTCCTCATTCCATCTGCTCTGCTCCTTCCCTCTATGCACTTCTCTTCTCATCTTCCTCCCTCACAGGTGCTTTTCCCCGCACTAGGTTCTGTTTTCCCCATTCACAACCACCTGCCTCTCTCCTCCCTGTTTCTGCACCAGCTCCTCTCCTGCTTCAGCCAGCAGCTCTCACTGCTGCTTTCGGTCTGCGATTCGTCTTTGCCTCCTGAAGGCACACCACCCATCCAGTCCCAAACCACCAGCCTGCCTTTCTCCTCCGTCTTCAAGTTCTTTGAGTAATTTCTGGCCTTGCTGGAAATAAGAACAGAAATTAGGCAGCTTTCCAGGGACAACTAGAAAGTCCCTCCTCAGCTTCAGCTCAAGAAACTTTGGATTATAGGAACCAAAACTAGGGAGGAAAAAGCAAATAACATGATTACCCTGTCAGGCGTTGCTGTTCTCCTTTTCTTACACCATGGTTCAGAAGAGAAGGTGATTCTCCAAAAACCTTCTGCAAAGGTACTTAGCGCTAACAGAACAGGCTATAGATGTGCTCCTGGAGACTTTTATACGTTTCAGCTCTGAGTTTCACAACTCCTAATTACATCACTTTGGTACGGGATGAAGGGAAACTGAATTACAAGTGACCTACATGATTTGCTTAAGCCTAAGAGGAAGTTAGCAGCAATGTCAGCACTGAACTCCCAGACACTTGCTCCCTGCTGTGCTTTACCCACATAAACATCCCTACGTTCGGAATTGCCAAATGCAGCTGGTATCTGACTCTGCAACCTGTTTTGTTAAAACAAACAAACAAACAAACAACAACCCCCCCCCCCCCAAAACCCAAACCTGTGACTAATGTCAAAAGAAGCTTCTCCTCGATGCAAAAATGTGTTGAAGTACCAGGCACTACAGGAACGTTTTCTATTAAAACCAGGAGCATTGTCTATCTGGGAAGCTATTTTTTCCTTTAACATTGCCTCAGCTGCTGTTTATTAGTACCGAACTGATCTATCTGCCTGGGATCTTGTGTAGTTATTTACTCCTGTGTGAAGGGAATATAAAATATACTACCCTTTGTTTTCCACTGTTGTAAGAACCTGCCTCAGTTGCATTACTTGCTGCTGCGGTCATGCAGCAGTTCTGCTTTCCGCATGTGTGAGATTTTTAAAATGGGTAAAATAAGAGCGGTGTGCCATAAGCATCTGAGATCTCACAGGAATGCTGAAAAAGTCCAAATTCCTTTTCTGTTTCCTTGTTTTGAGCGGGAGGTCAAGCACCGTTCATGAGGTAAGATATGAACTCCGTTCTGGTTTCACTGGAGGCAGACGAGCCTGAGAAGCCTGCAAGATATTGCCTGGGTACAAACCAGTCCTTCCCATCCCTGCCTGTAACTGCAAGACAATTTGAGGAGCAAGGGCCACAATTTTTTATTAATACCGATTAGCACATTTCAGGAACTGCATAGGAAACAGTTGAGCTAATCCACTTAAATCAATCCACAGTGGCCTGAGTTTGACTGATTCCTAGGAGGTTTCTCACATTTTTTTGAAAGAATGAAGCAACTACTGTGATTAAATTCCTCCGACACATCAAGTCATTATCTCACTCCCTGTCAGACACACATGGTGTCAAGGGAATGGACACTGACATTTTCTTCAGGAACAATTACGGTTTCGTTAGTTATGCATTTGTAACCTTTTGTCTGCAGAAATGTCCTTCATGCAAACTCCCAGACTCCATCCATCCCCAGTGGTGACAGTCAGGAGTCCTGAGCTGTAGCTTGCTCTCCAGAAACCGAAGTGCAAAACCAGATATGAGACTACCACTTAGGAGAGCTAAAATGTACTGCGTGTCATAAAGATGAAGGCTTTTCACCTTTTTCACCAATGTAATGCGGTCATGTCCAGGATGTAGGGAATACGGCGGTTGCGTGTTTATGTGTCTATGCTTCTTAATATGATTTTACGCTAAACTATGCTAGCATAAAGTAATTATTACAACAAAAAACTAATCAGAGTATCTAATGAGCTGATGAATATAGACCAATTTTTTAAGAACCGAAGGGACAATTAAAATGGGGTGAAGGAGGATATAGTCTACTAATATGTTGAATGATTAACGATTGAGTAACAACTTTTGATCAAAAAGATATCTATTTAAAACTGAACTCTTGTTTAACATGTATAGAAAATGCATTGCAAGACCTTCAAAATACTACATAAGGCTTCTATCAACTGGAAATACATAGTAATATAAAAAAATAGAAACATGGTCCTTACACAAAGTATTGAGCTGCAAAACATGAAGTTAATTTATCTTGTTGATCTAGAGTTAGCTTTACATCTTAAGTAATGTTATGTCTTCAAATAGAATTACACATTTTAGTTATTTCTTTCAAAATATAGATGCCACATTGTTACCTGGAGTGATGATTTGATTCCTTAAATTTGGATTTTCACATATTCCAAATAATCCATAGCAAGTTACTCTTTGTCTCCCTTCTAATGGTCTGGTTTTCATGTCATGATTTATTATATGATATGTAATAAACCACACATAACTGTACCTAGTTTGGGAATGGGATAGTCTCTGAGGAAAATAAGCATGCTGCTGCATTTGAAAACCAAGAACGTTGAATTAGGATAATATTGAGCCTTCTTTGGGAGAGAACTTACAGGTCTGTAAATGTTTTTGCAGTCTTAGTCCAGGCCCACCTTGGCCTCGCATCTGCCTCCCTGGGGCTTCTGTTGCTCAAGCTCCGCATATTAAATCTCATTCTGCACTTGTGTACATCACAGTAGATCTTTTACTTCTCTTGCACTGGTTATGTATGTTAAATCAAATTAGGCTGCAAAAGGCTAGATTGCAGATTTCAATTAAAAATATTGCTTGAAGACCACAGCGTTCATGAGCTGAAGAACCTTGTTCCTCAGAGACCAGCTCCAAGCCCACTGAAGACCGTGGGAGCTCTCCACCAATTTAGTAGCCCTTGAGTTGGCTCCTATAATTTAGATAGCTTTCTGCTGAAATAACCACAAGCGTGCCACTGCATAGTAAACTTGTAGTCTGCCTATTGCTCTGATTTAAACATCAAAATATTTACACTAAAACATAATGTAGGATTATTAATTATAATTAACAAGAATAAAGTGTTAAGGGTTAAAAAAATCCATGTGTTACAATTCTCTACTTTTATGCCCTGAAATGTAAAATGAAATCATTAGAAATATTTGTCACTACTACAACTATGAAAATATTGAAGATAGCAGTATTTTCTTTGGGAGAGTGAGAGGCATCTGCTAATATGAAGTATTACTTTGCACTGGTAGCCAGGCAGTGACAGCGCCATAAAAACGTAGGCATCAGAGAAGATATGATGGCCCTTAATCATTCCTGGACAGTAGGATGTTTTATATCCCACAGCTGCATCGGTGGAAGAGATATTTGTCTAAAATCATTTTACTATGGTGCAAATAGTCCCTGGACTTTGCATAGCAGTCTAATCCTCATCCCTACTCTATGTGCTACATCAAAGTTACTATAGATGCTTTGGATCCACAGAATTCAAAGATCTGCTAAAATCAGGGATTTTTTTTTCCTCGTCCATTTAAAAAAAAAAAAAAAAGAAAAGAAAAAAATCTCATAGTTTCAAACTGTAAGCATAAGCTGCATGAAAACTTATCGGTATTTGCTGATTTGATCCCCTGCTTACACGTCCACGCACTCCCCTCCCTTTTCAGTGTTTCCTCCTGCACACTCGCAGGAAAGCCTGGTCTCCTCCACGTCCAACTGTCCCATTGAAAGATTCCAAGTGAGACAGAAGAGTATTCTCAGCACAGCCCCAGCCTCCCACTCACTAATTGGAGGCCATTCCCCATTTTGTGGAGCCTTGATGCTCCCCCATGGAGAACTCGGGACTGTGGGTTCCAGTCTTGGACTGTGGTGACAGCAGGAGAGTAAACAGAGCTGATAGAATTTGACAGGTCTATTCTTTTCTTAAAATCGTTCAGTCTAAAAGATTTTCTTTTACATAATCCAAAGTGTTTTCTCATGAAGTAGGACAAATACTGCTCTGCATTTATGGTGCAGTTCAGATTTTATGCATTTTTATCAGAATTTGACACTATTAAATGAGGTCAAATAATTCATTTTAAAGCTGCATTAAAGAAATCACAAGTGGGTTAAAAACTTTAGAGAACTGGGATCTTTGAGTTCAAAATGTTTAACAGAGAATTGAAAGTAGTTTTAAAAAGCAGCTGACTTCGGAATAAAAGAAGAAACTCTTACAATTCTTTTACTGGCAGTAAGATAAATCCTATCTTTCTCAAAAAAGAGTGTTTTTCTGCAGCTATGAGTTAAAGAATAGTTCTCTCCATAAAAAGGGTCTTTGTTAAGGTGATATGTTCTTCAGGGCACTGAAGATACAGACTTAAATATAAGCATCCAGAAGACTCTCTCATACACACCCTTCATTAAATACGGAATAATTTCTTTACAAATATTTACATAGCCAACAAAAATGCCTAGAGCAAACAGTGCTTTAATAAACAGCAAAACAGAGTTCCACAAACCTTTTTCCACAGTGGCTTCAGAGAGTATAACAAATCACTTGTTGAGCTGCAAGAGGCTGCAGTGCAGTGTTTGCATTTTGAATAGAGAGAGGCTGATAGAAGAATACCTGCGGCTGACCACTTTCACCCATAGAAATGGGTGAAAACACCCTCAGGCTGGGAGGAAGGCAATAGTCTCTCGCTCCTCATTTTAAAACAAGAATTTATTTTTTTTTTTACTGTGAGAACTGGATCGTGTTCTGTTATTCCGTATTTCTTGGAACTTTGCATCATGTGACAAGATGTAACCTAATTTAACCCAGTGCACTGTAGTTCATGCAGAACTATCCCGTGGCTTCTAACAATACTTGTAAATGATAAATCGATGCATAGTAGGTAAATTATCAAAGGCTGTTGACAAACCCAGGTTTGTTCCCACTGATATTAGAAGACCTTTGTCAGAAGTCAGTGCTTTGGAGTACTACATAAGTACTTGTTTTAATGGAAAGCTTTTCTAGTGTCTATTGCACTTGATTTAATCTCTCTATGACTGCTTCATAACAATGCAAAACGTGATCTCAAAGGGAACTTTTAAATAATTATTATTTAATAAGAATATCCTTCTCTGGCAACACTCATACAGCAGAGGGAGTTTACTAGAAGGTCAGCCCAAGGCTTTGAAAGTGTATTTTTCAAACATAGTTTAGTATCAAAATACTTTAAACAGGAATGCTTCTAAATAAGTAATATATTGTAACCGGTCACGAGCTTAGAAATCTAATTTAGAGAGGAGAAATAATGCAGTTAACTTTTTTTTTTTTAAAAAAGAGGATTTCTATATGCTAAGGGTTTTTTGGTTTTTTTTTAGGAAATAATGAGAAAACAACATCAGTTAGCAGGCTGTGACAGCGCAGTGCATATTTTTGAAATCAATAAATGCCTCACCTGTACTCCTGTGAAGGGTGGTGATTTTGCCCTGAATTCCTAATGATTCCTGACATTATGGACGGGATATCACTTTCTATCATCTCCTTGGCAAAAGACAAGAAAAGAGAAAGCAGCCGTTCAGGCAGGAGTAGCTATCCAGCACTTCAGCAGCGGGCGGGAGACAACAAAATCCCAACTGAAACCCAGGACTACAGGACAGTAAAGCCCAACTTGCGTTACCTTTGCCTCCAGGTGCACTGGTTTTATTTGGGCCAGACAATGGAGTAAAATGTTTTACCGGGGGGGGGGGGAAGGAAAAAAAGAAGAAAAAAAAGCTCAGAATGGGAACCTTGCCCCTGATAGAGGGAGCATCTCTCGGCCGCGGGCACGGCGGGGCAGTTCGGATGTCAGGAGACTGTCAGTAGCGGGAGCACCGGAGTCAGCCGGGGGGACACTCCCGTCTCGGGGCTGCTCTTAAACTGCCATAAAAGCACCCGCGTAGCATTTAGGAAAAGCAAGCTGCGGTAGCGTGCGGTGGTCGATGTGCGCCCAGGCTGCCCCCAGGGAAGAGGGGAGCCCGGGGGAACCGAGCCCCGGTGCCCGCGGAGCTGCCCGAGCGGGCTCCCGAGCCCTTCGCGGCGGCGGCCCGGCAGCCGGCCGGCAACGAAGGAGGATCCCCGCGGCTCGCCGCCCCGACACCCCGCACCCCGGCCTGCCCGCACCTCCCGGCCGAGCCCTGCTTGCTCCTTCCACAAACCTGGCGGGCCGGGGCCCGGGGGCCCGGCCGGAGCTCCGCGGTTGCGGCCCGGCGCGGCGGGGTCTCCCTCTGAGGGGGTGGGGGGGGGGAGGGGGGGCTGGAGCTGGCCCTGAGGGGGACGGAGCCGGCGGCGGCGGCTCAGAGCCGCGGCGAGTCGGCGGCGGGGCCGGGCTCCAGCCCGTTTTTAAATTTCCCTCTCAGGAGCTGTCCAGCCTGGAGCATGCGCGGCCGGGGGCCGCCCGCAGGGTCAGGGCCGGGGCAGGGCCGGGGGAGCGCGGCGTTTCCCGGCAGCCGCCGCAGCGCTGCGCGCCCCCCGCGCCCCCCCCAGGCCCGCCCCGCCGCCGCCCGCGCCCAGGGGACCTGGCTCTGGGGAGGGCGAGCGGGCTGGGCAGGGGGAATTTAAAAAAACAAGAACAAAAAAAAAGGGAAAAAAAACCCCCAGCCCAACTTCTTGCAACTTTCCAGAGAGAAGGAGGGGGAGGGGGACCCACCCAGCGCGTTCAAACGGGCACCGGCGGTTTGAGCGGGGGGGAATAAATGTGTGAGGGGGAGCGGAGCGGGGGCCGCCCTGGGGACCGCCGCGGCCCCGGCGGAGAGGAGCCCGCCCGCCGGAGCTGGGGCAGCGCCGCGGCGGGAGCCTGCGCCGGTCCGCGCTCGGCGGCCGGTGCCCGCAGATCCCGCTGCCCCGCTCGGCCGCGGCGGGAAGGGGTGGGGAGGCAGCGCCTGGGTCCGCCTCTCCCCGCCCGCCGCCGGCGCTCGCCTTCCCCGCCGCTGGGCCCGCCGCGCCTGGGACCGGCCTCCGCCCACTGCCCCTCCGCGGGAAGGTGCCCGGGAGCGGCCGGCAGCCCTCCCTCAGGCGGGCCCGGCGGCGGGCCTGGCGGCGGGCAGCGCCCCGCGCCCGGGGAAGGGAGCTGGGGCAGCCCCCGGCGGACGCGGGGAGGCGCCGTGCCGCCCGTCCCGCCGCCTCCTCGGCGGTGAGGGGGCTGCAGCGCTGGGGTTTGAGGAAAGCGGCCCAGCGCTGGCTGCCTGCGGGCAGAAGATGGCTTCCCGGGCGGGGAGCGGGGACCTGCGGGGGGGTGAGGAGGAAGCGTGTCCCTGCCCCCGTGGAGAGGGGACGGCTCGCCCCATGGGCCTGCAGCCGGGGAGGCGAGAGGGACCTTCCCCGTTGCGGGGTGGGCAGAGGCTGAGGGGAAGCGCTTCTCTCGTTGGCAGGGCGGGAAGGCGCCCGTGGAGCTCCCGGCTGTCCCGGGGGACTGAGGGTGCCAGGAGGGCCCTGGGCGGGCTGGAGACCAGGCCGCAGGGTGCTTGGTAGGTGTGGGCACCTCTATTTACCTAAGTTAATACATAAAAAATAAATAGGAAATGGAAGAATTCATTCTGGCAGGCATACTTTTACTTCCTCTTTCACCAGAGGCTTTTTAAGTGCGGTGTGCCCATCAGACAGTGAAGTCTGACAGTAAAGGCATGAGGTTAGGACAGCGTTACCTCCACGTACCAGAGAGATGGGAGTGAAACGGCTGAACCAAGGTCAAACCCCGTGTCAGCGGAGGGACAGCCCCAGAAACTATTGACCTGGACTTGCTGGGTCTTTTCTTGAGACCAGAGTTTTCCTCCTATAAGCCCATCATCAAAACGGGTGCCAACCTTACTTGTCATGGAAGGTGGCCTTTATGTAGAAGCAGCTTGAAATCAGTGATGAAACCAGGTCATTTGGACTCTGCATAAAGCATAAATGTAGAAATACTTTAAATATGCTTGCAGGATGAAAACCCAGAAGATCTCATGAGAAATTTATTTCCTTGTGCTTGACAGTTTACCGCATGGTATAGAGGGAATGAAATGTGAAGACAGGGGAGACCTTTTCTTGCTCTTAATGAGAATCTGTTCACTTTGATGAGCATCAAATCTCTCTCTGTTAATTACTGTCAATAGAAATGGAGAGTAATCAATACTTCTCAGCATCAAGGCCTATACCAGGCACATCTGGAGAACCGAAAAGCAGAATAAAAGAAAAAGCCATAATACTGCTAGAGCCTAAGGCATAGAGTTTGCACAGTTGCAAGTGTTCCCTTAATTACAGTGATACGTTGTGCCGTTTTGTAACTTACTACAAGGTCAACTTACAGTTGTTATATACTTACCTTGTAACTTAAAAACCACTTTTTTTTAAACTGCATTCCTGTAGATCAGTATTTGCAGATAAAATGCGCCATTTCTTTTGGACTTTCTCGGAATCTGCTCGAGCCATTGTGTTGAACTTTTCGCTTGGTCGGTTTCCTTGTAGCAATACATTCAGTGCACAGATTCGTTTCTCTCCTTCAGGTGATTTGCATACCTCCTGCTTGGAAGGGCCAGGTTATAACAGGTAAGGGTGGCTTATACCCGTCTTGCTCACTAGGGGAGCTTAAACTGAAATGTGAAGGGATAAAGAGCTTAGTTCTCCAAACTTAGAAGAGTATGTAGCAAGTTGCAACAAGGAAAGCTCTAGTTAAATACTACAAAGAAAGTTTTCATGATGAGGGTAGTCCAGCATTGCAGTGGGGCACAGAGGGATGGCGAGTCTCTGCCCTTGGAGATACTCAGAATTTGACTGGACAGAGCTCTGAGCAAATCGATCTGCTTTAGCCTTGCTTTGAGCAGAGATCTCCAGAGGTCTCTTCCAACCTAAATTACTCTGTGACTCCATAACGGTGGCATGTAGTACTCCTTGGGAAACATGCACATGAATATTTGCAGACTGGGGTTTTCGTGACTGTTAAGCAGAGCAGGTGGTGGAGTCTGCCAGTTACCAGCTAACACGCTGTTGAAATTATCAAACGGATTTAAAAGCAGAGTTTCCTCAGTAAACAGCTGGCCTTAGAAGTTACCGTGAATGTTTTTGCTGTTACTTCCATATGTATTTTCAGAAATTCTTCGGCTGTTCTGTGTTATGTCATGTCAGCATGAAGTTTGAATGCAGGTAAACTGCAAGTTGATGATTGGATTCAGAGAGATTGACTGTAGCCATTTTTTCCTTGTTTTAGGTGTTTTCTCACCCAGTTAATGTTACACTTGGAGACGTTATGCTATCCAAGAGAATAGCATGAAAACAGCATGAAAAGGAAAATCGGTGTGTATTGTTTTCTTACATACGTTAGCTGTGTTCCTTTATGTGATTTAAAATGAGAGAATACAAAATATGGACAATTGTTGTTTTAATTTATAGTCTTGTCTAAGTTAAGGAATAGGGCAAGTTCACCTGACACAACTGAAGTTATTTTTACAGTGAATATTAGCAAAGAAATGTCTATTAGGCATTTCTGTTCATCCAATTTCTATCTAATTTATTTTGGCAGCATGTAAAATCACGTGTAGGCATTAAAATAACATAATGTTCAGCAATTAAATTCTTCCTTTCTTTGGAATAACTAGTTTGTAGCAAATAAATAATGCAATAAAACAACAGAGGCAAAAGAGGGATTTGCTTTGTAAAGGCATTGGCTTCCTCGTGTGTGATTTCCTCCTAAAATGAGCTCAAATTTCTATAGACTATCATTTAAACTGTAGTAGCTTCCTTTGGATGTTGAACTGAATTCATTTTGTTACCAGCTGAGGTCATCATAAAACAACTTTGTTTTATTTTCCCTGCTCTCAAGTGTGCTTTAGGGGAGAAGTAAAAAAAAAAAAAAGGTAAGGGGGAGTTGAGGAACCCTCAAAACCAGAGATTTATGAGAACTCTGTGAAGACTTTGATGACCCCAATGTTCCATCTAGTCAGGCTGTAAAATCAAAATATGCCCCCCACCTCAGACTAATTTGGACTGGGACTCATGGTTTCTATGTTGAATCCAGCATGGCTGAAAAACAGCTTCATGTTTACGCATCGTCTTTTTTGTAAAAAGACATTAGCGTGTCCTGACCCTCGATCTTCTTACTCCTTGCTTGGCATGTTTTCTGATTTTAGTTTTCATCCTTCTTCAGCTGAGTATCTAAAATGTGTGGAGAAAATAATGATGTGAATTAAGATCAGTGCCCTCTATTTAGTGAAATGGGGCGCTTCTAAAAGCAGTTAGTGCTTCTTAAAAAGGAATAATTTCCTTGCACACAAGCCAGCTTTGTTTTATGTGAAAGAGTGGATTCTTTAGCTCCTCCTTTATTTACCCAGTGCCTTTACAATTCATCCCTCCATTCCCCTCAGTACAAAAGTGAAATATTCTATTTACATTTTAAACTGCAACTTCATCATGCAAATTCTCAGTCCCTGAACAAGATGGGAAGCACGTTATACTTCATCCCCCTACCAGTGCACAGATTCTAAGTTTGTGTTTGTATTCTTTCCCTCAGAAATAAAAAGCAGCTATTTCAATTACCCAAAGGTTCTTTTCCCGAGACGTGTGCATTCATATCTGAATGAAACTAATGTGCAAGTGGATTCAGTACAACCCATTTTAAATACAGGAAACTTTACAAGCTTCCTCCTTTTATTACAATGCAAAAGCACTGACCGTTTTTTTATTTTAGAATACTGTATCGTAACAAATTATACTTAAAAATCATTTAGTGTGAAATTGCAGATTAATCCCATAGGGATGGGGTTTTAGCACTCGTCTAGCCACTTGGGAGCATACAGATGGTGAATCTGAGTTTTACAAAAGGCACAATCGCTGATTACATGCATGGATGTAACGGACAAAAAGGCCTTCCTCACGGCTAAGGTAAGGAAAATACACTGGAGGTCCTAGTGCCTGCCTTGTTCAGAAAAAGCTACATTTTAAAATGCCTTTGCTGTTGAAAAGTTTCATAATATGTATCACAAACAAAGGGAAACCTGCTTTTTACTCCCTTTAGGATCCCATTTTTACTTTCTAAGGCAATTATTACTTTTCTTATTCTTTTGTTGTTGTTGGTTTGGTTTGGTTTATTGCATCTTTAGGCAACAAACAAATGGTGATTCCTTTAGAAGGAGTTTAGCAACTTCTAACTATCGCTGTCCTTGTTGCTAAAACTAATGCCTGCTGTTCTCTGTTCAGCAGGGAGAAAGTTATCTTGCTCTGTGTGAAGTGCTGGTACTCTGGCCTGTAAGAAATTCATCTTCATCCTCATGAAGATGATACTGCTGCCCTGTATAGCTGTGAAGTTGAAACTGCCACCTGACTAACCTACTCACTGATTTTAATGTAAAACTGTTAATACTTAGGAACAAAATCCATCATACTGTGTAATCCATGATAGTGTGTCCGGGTTCATTAGGGTAAGGTGTGTCATCAGAAGGGGAAGCTTCTTTGCTGGTATCCCATCTTAATTCTTCTTTGGATTAAGAGGTAGGTTTTAGAATGCAGTGTTACTGAATAATTCTGAAGTTTAGGAAAAAAAAATTAGTTGGGGCTAGCCGCTCTGTTTACTTCAACTGTTCTCATTATAATTATATGTGTCTTAGAATTTCTTTAAAATACTCAACAAAACTATGCATTTGATATATAATTTCCTCCGAGGCTGAAACCATCTCACTACTGTAGATTTGCAGAGTGCCTGGAAAAATGGGCCTGGGGCTTCTAAATGCCCCTGTAACAGAAATAATACAGAGCCATTATTATATGCGCTTTAAGAGTTGGCAGAACCACAAAAACAGACCCACTAGGACACAAAAAGCCTGACAATCTGTTTATAATTTAGCCACTTAAACCTAAGCATAGCACAATTTTATCTTTGTGAGTGGACTACAAGAATATTTTGCTTTGATACATGTCTATTTTGGGGCAAAACATAGTTTATAGATAGTGTAATTGTGCAGTGCAATGGTTATTATATACAATATTATGAAGCAAGTGTTGTGACAAGAGAATTCTGGTTGGCTGGCATGTTTTCCACCACTTCAGATGTCCAACATAATTGCTCTTATCACAGGCTGTTAGCAGATTTTAACCCTCAAAATTTCATTAACGAGAAAGTGATCTCCGAGAAATGTAATTTTAGTGTATTTTTACTTAGCCTCCAGCAAAATAGTTACTTTCAGAAGTACAGTGCCTAATACAAGATTGTAGAAATGAGAAAAATTGGGACTGAAGCTAAAATTGCTTCCTTGAACCATTCTGTTGTCTGTAGATATTGTGCTGTGTATGACAATTAGTATCAGCATGTGCAGAAGGTAATATCCCCTTCTTAAAACATGTGGGTATAAAAGGTTGGAATAAAAACTTTCTGTCATCCTGAATTTTTAATGTCCTAAATTTAGACAGTGAAGTTAGAACAAATCCTTGTACTATGTAAGCGTAGTATTAATGCTTTTACTTTGCATTTTGGGGATAAAATGTATACTTTTAAAATTATCTTTTTTTCAAATATAGAAGGAAATCAGTATGCCGCTGGCTGATGGATATAATTTACAATCTAGTTTGTCATTGAAAGAGACTACTTCAGCAGCAGAGCGCGCTGCAGACAAAATTGTCAATTTTGGTCTCTCTATTGCTCTTTTGTAGACTGCGGTTTATTTACAGCTGAAGAACTGGCGAGAATCATGTGTAGGTCTCACCTATTTCTTCACCATAGTAATGAGCTTTTCATAAATAATATTCCTGATTGTTTTCAGCAAATCTCCATGGATTGTGTTGTGCAGATAATGACAATGAATGCTTTTATCTCTACCTATGCTCACATAAAGTTTTTCCTCTTCGTAGATGAAAAGTTAGGAAAGAAGAAAAAAGGAAAAATGTACAGCTACCTTCTTTCGGCTTCGGGTAAATATACAACTTTTTGTTGTGGAAGCAATGAACGTTGACTACATAAGTACTTTGGGAAATTTGTCTCTGAGGGGCTATTTGTTGCCTCAGTTGGAGGCACAGCTGAATTGTCAGTCCTTGAAAGACTAAATCAATTGCTTCACACAGTGATGGACACCTGGAGCATAACTGATTAGCGTCAGAGAGAGCCCAGTCTGGTCCACCTTGCTTCCCAGCAAGACTGCTGTAATGTCTAACCTTGACAGAGTGGAATTAAGTTTGCCCAGTATGTTACTCGCTGAGCCGCACAGAGAGGCAGACATCATCTGAAGATCACGGTCTGGCCATGTTTAAACTGATATTTCTTACACAGAAATGCAGTGACAAGACAACAGCTAGAGAAAAGCCAAAGTCTAGTTTGGAATTTAAAATTTTGCAGAACTCAGATCTTCTTGATCGCATTAAGTTTATTAACCATGACTAGAAGTACTCAAGTAAAGCATTCTTTAAGGTTTCTGGAGAAAAATCTTAATAACAAGTACACAATTTTTTCTTGGTTTCTTTTTCTGCAATTTTTTCAGCATATACACTGACACATTTTATCTCAAATAAAAAATAACACCCATAGGATGTCAGGGTAATAGTTTAAATGTGCAAAGCCCAAATACGGTATGATAAAGGACTTTCATAATCTGTGACAGAACGATTGATTTCCATTTTCTTCCTAGCTTCTGTAAATCTTAGGTGAATATGTAACTAGTTTTATGCATGTATCATACCTCATAAAAGCAAATCTACTTTCCTGCCAGTCGTTCAAGAACGTTGGGTGTTTTCTGGGATTCCTGGTTCTGAGGATGCAAGTATTTGCATAACTATAACTTTACAGGTGGAAGTATCCTGCAGAAACCAACACTGTGATCATTCCTTTGAAGTCAGTGAGACTATCCACATGAGCGAAGACAAGCATGTGCATATTTTTCTAAGGATCTAAGACTCAAAATTTAAGATCCCTTCTCTTAATAAGGCCATCATCAAATTAACATAATCAAGAAGTAGTCAGTTCTGTTATGAACAGCTTCTCTGGCGGGTATCCTGCTACCTCAGCATCTCTGTTCTAAACAATATCACAATTTAGATGAGTGTTGTTTCATGTTTACATGACACAGAAATCTAATTAAACCATTTCTGCACCTTCCCGGACCAAAATTCTTTATTTCAGTAATTAGAAGACACCACAGTACAGACACGCTGTTTCATCAGATTTTAGGCTACGAGACTTAAACCTAACATTTTCAAAAGCATTTCATGGTTTGAAAGAATGGTCAATTAACCTTCAGTTTCCTGTGGGGAACCCTGCAAAGAACTGTCAACAGTTCAGTTTAGAGAGATTTGTCCAGTGACCTACGAGGCCACTAAGTTCACGAATGCATGTAACAGTGTCATCATAGATTTGTTTCCTGGGTTACTATCACAAGAGAATAAACCAATTGTTTGGCAGTTTCTGCTACAGTACATAGGTGACCAACTGAATGATGGTAAGTGCCCCAGTGCTACGATGCGCTCCAGTATAGCCTGTTCAAAACTAGACCCACGCAACAGGAAAAAAGAAAATCTCCGGTATCTTCAAGATGAATTACGTGTGTGTCTCTCTTCCTTCCATAAGGTTCTTTTTTTTTAAGATGGGGCCGGGGGGAATTCATCGACTGCCTGCTGAGTTTCTTTGTATTTCGAATTCTCTTCAAATGGCAGTGTAAGATAAATGTCTGATTAGTCTAGTGGTGACAGTCTTCAGATTTAAGTGATAGCAACATCTCACTTTTTATTCCAAATTAAGGGCATTCTGTGGAGCAATAGAAATTGATTCAGGAGATGCACCTGCTGAAGAAAGGCAGGCGTACCCATTCTGAGCCCTTTAAGAAATATTACATCGTCAAGCTACAGTGAGCTGATTTTATTGAGAAATTGAAAAGAAACCAAGGGTCTAGTCCTGGCCACTAAAGTCAAAAGAATCTCTGGTTTCATGAGGGAGGCAGAACTAGCCATAAATAAAATTATCTTCTATGTAGGATTTGACACATGGGAATTGAAATCTAGCAGTTGGCATTTGGCTTTGCTTTTACTTCAGTGCTGTATAAACACAGGATTGTAGCACCATTTTGCAAGCTGCATGGAGAAGTGAATTTTTTTTTTTTTCCTTTTGCTCAGCATCAGAATGTGATGTCTGGCCCACTTGGCAAATGGAAGTTTGATGTATTCGTTCTCATCTTTACTGGTTGCCAGTTGTGTGGATTATTTCGGCGCTTTCCTACACGTGACTTTGAACGCCATGTATCCTTCTGTGAAGCTGAGTATCTGATTTAAAATACCAGGCAATTCTAAATTATGGCACTGTGCCATCAGGTGAAATGAAGATAGTTCAATGTCATGTGAACATGGGGTTCCTACATTAAATCTGATTTTCCTGGCTTTTGTCATGTTGTCACACCCTTAGCACTTCCACAAGTGTTGTCAGGGTTGTTGCTTCATGACTGTAACTGTCTGTAGTACAGTTTAAAACACTTCAGTTGATCCTATGTGATGCTCCAAACTTAAAATTTTAATACATGAAGTAATCAGGAGGGCTTGCTTAAGCATTGTTTTGAATGCACATCTCTATCTTTGTTTAAGATTTTATTTCTCATAGTGTGCACTGTTGTCTGAAGTAGTTCCGTTTATTACACAGGGCTCTGATTGAATATATATTGTCATATTTTGCCCATTAACGTAGGAATGTAGCAAAAAAATGACTTCTTTAAACTGAAAAATATTTACATTTTAGTGTTCCCTAAAAACCAAGAAATGTCACAATGTCTACAGAATGTCTTTCAGTGTGTAATATTAGGGTTTAATTATCTTCCTTTCAAGTTATGATTTAAAAAAAGAAATCTAGTCCAAATGCCTTTTCTCATCATCTTTTTCATTTTTTCATTGTTTCCCTTGAATATTGAGAACTGATGCCAAAGGTTCTTCTTCTGCCCTCCAAATACGTATGGCAGAGGGTCATTTCTGAGCAGCCGGGGGAATCGGATAATTCGTTCTTTCTCATGGTTTTTATCTTCTGTATGGATAAAGCAATTTCGAAGAATTGGGACTACGGTCACGCTCTGGTCTCCGGGGTGCAGCAGCTCAGGGGAGCAGACTCTCCTCGGCCTGCCTGCGCTGCCTGCTCCGACCCCGCGACATCCCCTGTTGCTCGCTCTAGGCTACTGCACTGCACACCTCCTGCGGGAAGCCGCTGCAAGGGGAACTCTGGAGAGCTGGGGGAGGCTCGTTAGTGGGAAAGGAAGTGAGCTGTTGAATAAAGAGCAAAAAATATAGCTGGACACAAAAGTAAAATTCTTATTTAAATGGTTGCAAGTAACGTAGCAAAGTGTACAGAATACCAGCCATGGGTCTAAACTGGTGGTTGGGAAATAGCGTCTCTTTTCCTAGCACTATCGTAGACCATGTCTATGGTCTTGCATAGTACAGATTTCCACATTTTCTGAAGTATTTACTAATACTGGATGTCTTTGCTAAGTAAGTTAGTAACTCATTTTTTCACCATGTTGCAAGAACTGCTGAATACCAAGCCCTGAATTGAGCTAGACATACAAGTTAGAAACAACAAAGCTAGAAACAACCAAATTTACTGCATGGTGTTGAAAACGTAAACTTCAGTTCCTCAAAAATTTATTATTTGGAATTAACCACTGAAATGACTAATTAGGTGAGTTCTGCTAAACAGATAGTGCCATAATAGGGTTATCTGTGCCTTGGTTAATTCTTCTGTAAAACAGATAATGCCCCTTTCTATTACTATGCTAGGGCTTCATTCATTAGTTTTTATAAAACTTCCAGATACTTTGATGGAAGAAGCTGTAGAAATGCAAAAATATCATCATCATTTGCTATTGCAATGAAGGAAAAAAAAATAAATTTCCTCACAGAAAAAGATGTAATTACATGAATTCAGCTTGGCCCAGTTCCACAAATCCTGATGATCACAGTTCAGAAAAATAGGCTCTGACTTTGAAAAGCTGCAGAAATGGAACTGTAAGCAACCTCTTCCAGATCAATTGTCTAGGAAATGCGGCATCTTTTTGTTATGAGTGCCTTCACAGTTGTGAATTTAATTCAACCACATTTTAAATCTTCAATATGCTAACCCACTTTAGATTCCTGACATGAGGAAGTGAATTTCATTGTTAGAGTTTTTCATCATGCTTACATTTGTCTTTCAAAGGTGCTACATACCTGTGAGACTCACAGGATGAGATCAAGACAGAGGGACATGAAAATTTCATGGAATATACCTCCTGGCATTGGCCAAAGTCATAGGGCTCAAGTGAGAATGAAGTTAGCAAAACATTTGATTCTTCCAGCTGAAGGGTGCAACAATTAATGTATTCAATAATGCTTTTTGGGGGTTAAAATACACATATATGTATGTATATATAGATACAGGGGGGGGTGTGTGTGTATATATACAGGTGTACGAGTGCAAGGCCACAGAGATCCCTCTGAAAGTTATTAGTTATCTTCCACAGTCAAAACTTCATGGAAATATGGATATGTACACACATCCTTGTACTCGTACTCATACACCTGAACTCCCACCAGAGACACACAGCTGTGCATCCTAAGAGCAGTTTTTGTACTGAGTGCGGGTAACACCTGCTGCAAATAACAGAATTCTCCAAAACCTCAGTGCTTCTGTTTTCCCAAGTGCTTCATGACATGAGCTGGATATACTTCAGACTAGAGGAAATACATACATTTTATATTAGTTTTTTAAAGCTCTATAATTTCTAAGGATTGTAATTGAAATCTATGCCCTGTTCTTCTGAGTCTTACACAGATGCAGAGATAGTCATGGCTCAGGCTCCAAAGATCTTCCTGCCTATGTTGATTCCCATCTGAGTATAGCCATTGAGTAGCGAACAGATGTACGGGTCAAGTCAAGCAGGTTGTACCCAGAGCCTGGGGTGACTGCCTCTCGGTGCTTTCAACCAAGGGAAGACTCCGGAGGAAGGGAATAACATCGGTCCTTTGTATTGCCAGTAACCCTACCTTGTATTTTAGCAATGACGTGTTCGTGGTGTTCTAATGTGGCCATAGAGAGTCCCCTCGTGAGGTTCTTAGCGTACAAGAAGGGAAGTATGAAGAAAAATAATGGGTCAAATTATAAATTTGCACATTCTTTCAGAATAAGTCACGCTGGGGAGAAGCTCAAATGCTCAACTGTTCTTTCTTTCCTCAGAAGTCACAGGGAACAGATTTAAAATGCAAAGCATGACTTTGCAGGCCTGTACACGTAAGGGGGGAGGGGAGCAGAGGATAAAATGCCATTGGCGGCACGTTGCACGAGCATCGTTAGACATTGAGAAAGATATCATTAGATTAAAAAAATGTCTTCACAGAGAAACAAAAGGCGAGCCGAGGCACGGCGCGTCAGGATTGCCCAACGCGAACTTCAGAGTCATTGCTGTTGACAATAGATGCACAGGCAAGCTTTGCCTGGGAGAGGCTAGCAGTTCCAGGCAGGGTCCAAGTGGTGCTAACAGACACTGACTGTCATTCTAGCCAAATAAACAGCCAACAGGGCTCCACATCTCCCTCTCAGTTCAAGATTAATTACTCATCTAAAACGACAGCTACTGTCTAGTGCCTAAAAGTTGTCAGGCGATGTATTGCCCATTCATGTTTCGTCAAGGACAAATGGTTTCATTTCTGTCGGGCGCGTTTCTGAATTTGTCTGACTGTTCGATTACATCTTTGAAAGTACTTAGCAAAAGCTGACAAATTTTTCCTATTTTTATCGCTGAGGCTGAATAGGAAGTAATCTGTTCATCATACGTAACGTCTACCAAGACAGCTAGGTTTCTTAACACATTCAAATTATCTTTCCTGGATTTATTTTTTATAACACTTATGTAAAATAAAAGCTCAGTGATTTTGCTACAATCTTTGGAGCATTACCTAAGAAAAATCTTGATCCTGCTAAACTCCTGAAAATTGGCACTGGAATATGAAGTTGGGCACTTATTTTTCTAGTTTTTCTTTTGTCTTGTCAAATAGGTTTAACCTTTATGCATTATAGATTTTGTTGGTTTAGAATGGGCAGTTTAATGGTTAGATGAATTGCAATATACGGGTATGTAACAGAAAAAAGAATCTGTTGGGGTTATTCATGTGCTTTTGGATTTGATTTACTTCCTACTTCCTTATTTAATAACTAGGTTCCTTAAGACTCCTTAAGCTTGAATGACCCATGTTTTGTTGCCGGGTCTATTCCAATGACCCCTGCCAAGACCCCTGCCCCAGTTCGTCTATCAGACAAAAATGAATCTATTCCAGGAGCTATCAGTTCCCATTATCTCTAATTGAGCCTGACAGTTGGAGACAGGCCTCATTATTTTTAATTGGGCCCTATAGTTCTAGAGTTAAATTAAACACAATTTAATGCAGATAGCTCATATACATTAGTATGACAGAGTCAAATTGTATTTTAAGTTTAATAAAACAACAGGTTTTGTTTCCAGGCTTTGCTTTTACATAGTTTTACTGCTTTGAGCTCTGCATTATTTAAAACTTGCCTATTGCGTGACGACACATACATTAACTAGAATCTGACCTGATCATCCACCTGTTGAACCTTTTTACCACATACGCTTTTATACTGAAAATCATAATGTAGGCATGCGGTGGTGATGAACAACTCTTTATTCTGTAGTAAGCTCAGACTGTCAGTGATAGATTCATATGCAATGGTTAAGGTAGTTTTAAACAGATTTGCAGTCACTAGTCATGCAAATATAAGAAACTCCCAAAAGTTTTCCTAAAATTCCTGAGTGGAAGTTTTATTCAGAATTTAAAAATTAAGATACCTCTGTATACCTCAACAAGGGCATTTTTACTGCTTCGTAACAGGGCATCTGGCCTTTTTCTGTCATGAAGCGAACATTTTTGTCACTATCAGGTGGTGCTTTTCGGTAAAGCCACCCCTGAATAAAGAAGGAATTGAACCACCCTGTTACACAGGTGCACGTTGCTCTAAATATTATAAATTATCAGGTACTGAATTTTCATTGGGAAGGAACATACCAATCCATGCTGATGAAGGAGCCAGTCTCACCATCCTTACTCTAGTAGTCTTCAGCCATACAAGAGTTTGTAAAATCATTCTCTGTCCTCTTTCTTTGCAGCATGTAGTGAATCAGCAGTGGGCTGGAAGACAAAGTCAATTTTTATTGAATCTTTAGCTTTGCCAGAGTTACTGAAGCAGGTAATCCATCAGTGATACTCCTCTTTGGATTACAGATCATGGAACCAAGTTTCCTGATTACAGAAGGCTTTGATTAAATATTGGATTTTCAGGTGCAAGTCTCCCTTTACACAGGTGAGGTTAACAGATACTTCTGTCAAAGGACATTTCCTTTAATATGTTTGCATTTGCTGTAGCTCCCTCTTCAGCTTTGCTTGAAGGACAAATAAATAAACTACACCACTTCTCTAATGAGATGTGACACATGTAATCAAACTGGACTTTTTTTTTCACAAAATGTGTAAGTTTAGGAATCCAAGACAAGTATCCTTCTGTTTGGAACGGCAGGAACTCTAGTCTTCTTAAGAGCTCAAACAGCTTGCATTTAGTAATTATATGTGGTGTGTTTAATTAACAGATACTTAATCATGGAAATTATATGTCATCAGGCCTATAGGCTAGGATTGTCCTGGAGAAAAAGAACAAGGATTACCCAATGTTTATATAGTCACTCTACCTTTCTAACTGCTTTCCTTGGCCTGTGTATAGGCATCCTTTCCAGACCAAACATCAGTTATGTCTTACTTCTCCTAGCTGCCTCTAAAGCGTCTTCTGAAGCACGTTACATCTGCAACATAGAGTAACATCTGGGTGAGTACTTTCTTGTCTATTATACTGGACTGAATCTCTAGCTTTTTCTCCCTGCATTGCTTTTTTTTAACAAAGGTGCCATCACAGATGAAAGGTCTGCTCTACCTTCATTCTTCCTATGGGGAGTGACTATCACTTTCAACTGGTAGATACCATTTGACATTTTAATTTTTTTTTCCATTTATTAATTTCCAGGGATGCACTTTATATTTTAGAGGAACAGTAGGGAATATTTTCCATGCTGAAAGTCTAATAGCAATCTTGGGTAATATTGGTGTGACATACTGTTGCACACTTCTCCCATCTGCAGCTCTCCAGGGAATGCTCCTCCACTCCAGTGCCACACACCGCATTCCCAAACCCCAGCGTACAGTGTGTCCTAAAGTCCATCACCCTCATACGCATTTCCAGCATGTTCGGTTCCTTCTCTCCCACGACAAGGCAGGGCTTCTCTAACTCACTGTGTCCTTCTCCAGAGGTGTAGTCACATTGCACAGGGCTCCTCAAACCACCCTCTCTTCGTCCCTCCTGAATTCAGTGGGGTCAGTGATGGGAAGCTGGAGGGGGAGTAGCTTAGACAGGTGGGAAACTGTGGTGTGGGTGAGAGGGATGGAGGTTAGCAGGGAGAGAAACCAGTGCTAGAGAGAGGCAGGGAAGAGACAGAGCAGAAGCTTGCAGGACACAAGTCACTGGCAGGGCTCAGGCTGTAGGGCAGAATTTCTTTTCCCCTGTTCTAGAGAGAAAATGGGGGGTGGGGGGGTGGTATAATTTCTCCCCCAAATATTTTTAATTGAAGTAAAAACAGTTACCAAAACCAGTATTTTCTTAGTCCAACCAGTCACTTGAAGATATATCCGATAGCATCTCTGGAATTAATTTTTCATGCCCACATTCAGTATGCACATGCTACTTTAGACATAGCTAAATGCATAAGCTTCTCAGCTCTTCTACTCATTAGGTATTTTTGTTAGCTTTAGCTTGGCCAGCAGAAAACCCCTCTTTTCCTAGCACTGCAGGAGGTCCCTGCTGTGACAGGCTAAAATACCAAAAGATACAAGGGGTCTGTCATATGCTGTTGTCCTTTTGATTGAACTTGGAGAGAAAAGGCTTTTGTATAGCTTGTGGCCAGTTAGCCAGCACACTCCTAATATTATAGGCACAGATTTAGTGACCTGCATGAGAAGTGAGATTGAAATAGATTTATTACAGCTTTCCATGCCCCTAGAAACCACGTATCTACGTTTGGGATTCTTAATGGCTTTCTTGTACATTAGCATTTGGGCACTGCAGAAAAATTAATGTCTGAATACTCACAGCAACCGTGCAAGGGAGAGGAGGTATTGTTAGCCGTATTTTACAGATGTGGAAATGAAGCTTTGAGGGTGTATTTATGTGATGGAGTACAATGCTATGGAAAGGTTGAGATGAGGTAGGCTTAAGTGGCTTGGATCCTGGAAAGCAGGCTAGTTTCTAGGTTTTTTATACACATGCTTGCTTTGTACAGGATTATCCTGTGTGCAGTAAGCATTTGCTGGGTAAATTCACACCAGAGCCTTGTGGCCAAGCAGAGAGCTGCATCCAGGTGTCACAAATCCTGACCTACCACATCAGTCCTCTTTCTGTGCAGACATAAGCTCCCTAGATGGGTAAATTACAGATTCATTTATTAAATCATAATAAATGGATTTATCATTCCCAGTTATTATCGGAACATATTTGAAAATCAAATCTTGCTGGTCTGTTTAAGCCACCTGGTTTTGTTTCTGTCATCACGGAACTATGCCTTGCATGCCGAGCCGTTCTGTGGATGCCAGGCGGGAGAGCTTGCGCACAGCAGTTCACACTGGAGCCGCTGGCTCCCAAGCTGACATGCGTGGAGCCGGCAGAAAGCTTCCAGGGACGAAAGACACCTTCTCTGGGAGCATAATGACCCCTTTCAGCTACAGAGCTGAAACGCTTCACGTGTCACCCCCTCTATTGTTAGCAGAAGAACAAAGTTATCAAAAATATTACTTCCATATTTGTTGTACTAATTAACTTCTGTATGTTCCAGTACTCCAGTCAAGTCACAACATTGCTTGCTCGGTAAATTTCTGTCTGAATGCTTTCTGGTTTAAGGTGAAATTTAAATCCTTGTTCTAAGAAACTCCTCCTGATTTCAAGTGCAAACAGAAGGATACGTTCATCTTAAAAGAAGTAAGTGAGAAGAGCAAGGGTTTATTGTATTGCATGGCACAATGAAAAAGCTATAGACAACATTTTGTCAGACATGATTTTTTCTGTTTTTTTTCTGGAATGCCAAACCCATGAGAAGACCATGAGACCCAGGCCATGGGAAGGTGGATATTCCTGTTCCAAATACCATCCTAAGCGATGCCAGTAAAAATTCAAATGTAAAACAAGTTCAATTTTACAGGTAGGAAAACCAAGGCATTCAGTGAATTGTTCAGTAGGATGTATCACATTTGCATGATTTCTCATTTGCCTTCTGAAGATGAACTTTTTAATGGGATACGTTCACGATTCCATGGCTTGTGCAACACCACCTTGTCGCTACATAAGGTTCATGGATTTTCATGGCCGCGGTGGATTGATATTAAAGAACTGTAAGGAAAAAAAGGCTTCTGTTTGTAACAGTCTCTTTTCAGCAGGGATTTAAAGCTTAGGGCATGCTGACTATCAGAGGGACCGCCCCGGCTCTGTCAATGAGTCGTGTATAGATGGCACATCTCCTGCTCAGCAGTGCTGAGATTGCTGTCTGGGCCTTAGATGCAACGTGAAAATAATGTATTCTAATCTTAAAGTGACAGAAGAAGAGTCTTTGCATCTTGAAATATTTGGTCTTGTGTGACTGTACCATTACTGAAGTGCAGCGTGGTTTGGAGAGCATCACAGAGAGCAGGTTGCGGTTTTGCTGTATTTTACCAGGATCAAATTATCTCCTGTTCCCTCTGGGGTTTTTTGTCTGCTTTGTTTGTTTCCTCTCAACTGGCTTGAGAAAGAATGTGGGTTATAAGCAAAAGATGTCGAGGATTTAATTTAGCTAGTCAAAAAATACTCTTTTCAAATGTTAAAACTGAGGCTGAAAGAGAGGTCTGAGCTGCTGGTTTGAAAGGAGAGGACTTTTTTCTCAGTGCTGTTTAGCCATCACCGGCCCCAGCAGTGATGGGAGAGGCTCGGGTCCTAAGCTGATGAATCTGCCCCGTGCTACCTTCTGACACAGCGCCTCTATTGTACCGTGTCTGCTAGCCTGCTTTCTTCTTTAAATAATATATACAGGAAAGCCCCGTGTAATTCACTGACTAGCTTGCAGTTACATGGACAACAGAATAAAAAGGAAAACAAAAGTATTTTGGAATTTTTACTGAAGCAGTAGAGCAGTCCTATTTATTACTTGGGATGTTTGGAATTAATGAGCTCAGGGGTGAATAATTGATAACCATTTTAACACAAGCAAGAATTCAATTAAATATGAACAAGAGGAGGCTGGGCATGCGGTAAAGAATTTCTCTTTCCCTTTTGACTGCAAACAATCCTTTCGGATCTGGTCATTGAAGACAACTGGCAATGAAATGGGTGTGTGAAAGAGGAGGAAACCAGATATTATGTTACTTAAAAGTCATTCATCATGTCACAGGAAGGCAGGAATCTGAACTCCTGAAATAAATAATCGCTAAAGGTGATCTCTCTACACAAAGGTACTGCGGCACGAAGCCACTTCCAACCACTAAAATATTCCTTCTGTAATTAGGCCAGGTAGCCAGGTACTCACCTCTGTTTTTGCCAACATGGATGCTGAAGTAAAGCAGGATTCTGGGTTAAATTCTCAAGCCTGAGTTGCAAAGACTGAAGAGCCCCATTCATATCTGCCCATCAGAGCACCTTGACTCCAAGTACAAAATTAATTGTCATTTTGCATTTGTCAGCAAAGGATATGATTTTCTTCTGTCTTTCCATTCCACGTCTGTTTTTTCCTACTCTGAGCGAAACAATTCCTCAGCATTCCCTACTGAGAATGGATGGCATGAAAAGATCTGTTTGATAGTTTATCTGGTGGCAATTTCAAAGTTGTAACTGTCTGAAGGAGTAACAGTGCTTTTGTTGGTGGTCAAGGTAACAGCACCATAGTGCCTCAAACAGTCCAGGCCAGTTTACTGAAAATGCACTGCCTTGTCTGTGTAAAAAGACAGCGACTTTGGGATGAGGATGGGCACAAAAGCTTCTGTCAGCAATAAAAGTGATTGTGAGGGATCAATATAGCGCTTACTTCCAAGAGTTTGATTCAGCATGAGCATGCTTTGGTTTTCCACCTCTTATAACACTCGGTGATACACTCAACTCCACTTTCAGGTCTAGCCCTACATAAACTAATGAATTTTCCTCAGCGTTTCTGCACTGAAGTCAATAATACACGTTCATATGCTTTTCAGCTATGTATTATACTGTGTGATATTATATTAATTTTTTTATTTTCCTCTCCCTTTCCTGGAAGGTGCCTAAAGATCTAACCTGAGTGGTTTTGCAGTGTTTATCAGCATTTCCTACGATGCAAGCGTACACAGAAGCTACAGAAGTTAGTCTATGGGACTGTTAGCCTGAACCTTCCCCGCTGCTCAGTTTTCTGATGTAAGTACTCATCGCTCTTTGTTCTGCATAGCTATGCACTCTGCTGCTTTGTTCATGGACACCTACATAAATATGCACGTGCACTTTAGATGCACCACACGATATGTAGTGGGGAATGAATTGCTAGATAAACCTGAAAGAATGTAATAAATGTTCTCTCCTTCTCTTTATTTAAGCAGCCGTAGAAAGCGCTTGAAGCTCGAGGTCTAATTTTTCGTCAGCTAATGTGTGTGGGACTGAGTGTGAGGACGGTGCAGCGAGAGTGCCGGCAGAGGTAGGACTGCCTCTCCTTAGATCTGGTTACAACACGTCAGGACCCTGTAGAAGAAAAAGGGAGAATACAATATGTGAATGTGAGAGTTGAGTACTCATTCATTATAACGCTGTTTTGAGTCTTTCTTTAGGGTAAGTCTGTATCCACACCTGTGCCCTATCACAGTGGATGGCACATTGCACAGTGGGGTGAAGAGATCGCAGAGGTTGCAGCAATGCAGGGACATTAGTAAAATTTAGTTGTGAGTTGGAATCACATTAAAGATTAATGTGTAGTCTTAGCATCTGTTCCTCCTTTGTAGGATATCTGCACTTTTAATTTTTAAGCATGTCTTAGCCTCAGCCTGGGAAGAGAGATACTATAACCAAGAGAATATACATTATTAACCTTAAAGCTTCCAGCTCGAGTCAGCTCCTACAGCCTCTAACATTCTGGTTTCTGAACAAGTAGATGAGCACCCACCACCTGGTCTGCAACACTGGCACGGTCCTGGATGGGGCTGACTCCAGGAGCAGTTTTAAAACAGCAGATGGATGCACTCACTTATTTCGGTAGTTCGTAATTAACATATAATGCTTATACCAACTCATCAAAGATCACTGGTGCCTGCAACGTAATCTCAAGGAAGATACAGTTTCTAGTGCTTATCTTGGAAAAGTGGCCACTAAGTGTATGCAAGTACCATAGGACAAAGTCCCTGACTCACACAGTAAATTATTAATGGTACTCTATTCGGGTGAGAACGTAGTCTCCTAGCTAGCTGCACAGTGTTACGAAGGACCTTAAACAAGTTCAAAGCACCTTTTGAATGGTTTAGCTGGAATAATTGTTAACAGCTGACTTTAACAGCATTCAAGATGGATACCCAGGTAACTTTAATTATTAGTGGCTATAGTGATAGATGTATTGCAGCTAGCTAGAGATGTAGTTCCATATGACATTTCTATTAACTGCATTAGTAAATATTTGAGTAGTGCATTTCCATAGGCTAGAGGATGGTATAATGATTTTGAAATAACATTTTTATAAAGCACACAACTGCTATAATTCAGTCACAAATATCTAGACTAATTTCAAAAACTTCATGGTGCAAAAGTGTGTGTTGCGTTTAGCTTGTACAATATGCCTTCAGCAGTAAGAACGACTTTTATCCTTGATACCTGTGTATTCATAAATGTTCACTTTCCGTCTCTGCTGACTAATTTAATTTAGTGGACTTCAACAAAGAAATTTCTTGGAAGCTGTGACTGGGGTGACATCTCACTTGCATGCTAATGAAGTCTTGACAGAGGAGAGGACAGATGGAACTCCAGGATCAAACCAGCTACTTTTTTCCAACAAGAGATTAAAATTCAAAGATTTATAACAGCTCTTGCAATTAAGGTGCAGGTTTCTTGGTGTCTGCTGATGACTTTCTCTTGCCATAGACTGCAGCAAAACTTCAGAGAAAATTCTGCAAGACCTCTGTAGCAGTACTGCGTCACTAACACAGACTGTTTTCTTAAATAGTCCAGTTTAGTCTTTCTAAATGCTTAGGAAGTTCTGAAGCTGGCCTGTTTGGACAGTGGTCACAGTCTTGGCATGGCACTCTGCCTCCGGCAATCTCCGTCAAATCTCATCACAAAACCTGGTGACAGTTTTTGTAGGACAGACGTCCAGGTAACCTTGGCATTCTTGGTCCAGAGCTGACTCATAGGCAAATGAATGACATGGTGAAATTCTATGATCTACTTAGCAAACATTCCACTTGCTGCAAAATAACTTGGTTAATCCTCCATTTATTTATTCAGCATCAGTGTGTTGAGACCTGCTCAAAGGAAGAGTGGTTCCTTTGCCCCTCCTTTTCTCCTCTTCCCCACAGAAAATTGTGTTTGGCAGGGACAAGAGTTCACACTCACGATGCATTTCACGAAGGTCAGTTGTGCAGCATAGGTGGTGTCCTCGGAGGAACCGCGGTTGAAAAGCTTCACGGAGAGCTGCTCCATCAAGTGATTGGGCTGGAGAGAGTCAGCTCGGCACATAAGGAGAGGGAGGCCCTTGCTGGCTGTGGGGGTTTGAAGTAAGGAATGACACTGAGTCGCTGGGGAGAGGTGCTGAAGCTAAGGTGGTCAGCTGTGAGCAGCAGCGGCGGCATGGAGCAGAGGGAGCAGAGGTGGGAGCTGGACTGGAGCTCTGCAGCTGGCACTGCAAAGACCAAATGACAGAGCTTGATGCCGAAGCCGAAGAGAAGTAAGCAAATTATTCCCAAATAAAAGGTGACAGAGGCAGAATGCAATAGAGCATTTGAGCTGCAAAGTCCGAGTCAGAGAGAGAAATACAGTGACCAAAGGCGAGACAGAGGATTTAATTTTTAATTAGCCATAATTAATTCCTTCCACATCTTATGTCTGGTGAGAAGACAGAGTGAAAGGAACAAATAGTGGATTTGCTTCGCTGTGTCATAGTACCAGAGAGGGAGATAAAGGGATGTATTTTAGTGAGTTGAAGTACTGACTGCTGAACTCGGAGATGATGTGGGTGTCTGGCTGTGCAACGATCCTGTTAAATCTATTGGAGTTTTGCTTATTGCAACACTGAAGGGTTTTTTTACTTTGTGTGCAATTTTCAGTGTTGCTACTCGATAGTGCATGGTCTAGCTGAATCAGAGACAGCAGAGCCCCCCGTTCAGTGATCCAAACTTAAGCATAAATGTAAGAATAGTCCACAGGATGAGATAGGTACCTTGCTGTTGAGGCTTTAAACTGATATAGGAATGAGAGAATTTCTTTTTAATAATAGTTGTAGAAGGCTCAAAAAGAATTCCTCCTCAGGAAAAAAAAAGTATTTTATTTTATCCAATTTAAAAAAATTAATTCTTATCTTCCCCTTTTAATGTATATTTGTTTGACAGATCCAGACTTATTAACAGCTTTTAGTAGCTGGGGGCTTTTGCAACTTTGCTGTGAAAGTTTTCCTTCCCACTGTTATACTACGTGACAGATATTTGAAATAAATTACGGTTATCAGACAAAAAAACCCCAAATGCTCAAAGGAAAACTCATTTGCTCTTGTCAGATAACCCCGTGCAGCTTCTTTGGCCCTACTGATGTTAAACCTGCTCCTTCTTTATTCATCCTCCCAAGAAAAACCAGCCGGGACCTGCATTTCTCATTTCAAAAAACCCAAAGGAGCATTACCCTGCTCCTTCTTCTCAATTTGTCCTTTTGAAGGTCAGCTTTAAAGACCATAAAATCAGCACAGTAATCCTAGTAGGATCCGTGAGTAATTCCTCAGGCAATAGCCTTTGTGTATCCTCACCCCGTGTTTCACCAACTCTGGAGCTCCGGTGGTGTGGCAGTGCTTGGGTGTCCCCAAGCCCTCTTGGCACGCCACCGGCTCCTCGTTCCCAGAACAGTTTATTAACTGCCCGTAATCCGACGGGGACAGGAGCAACATCCTCCTACTTGACAAGCATTGAATTCTGGATTTGCAAAAGAGCCGCAAGGTGTGGAGGAATTTCTCCTATTTAAAATAAAGCTTTCTTTCCTCCCTGTCTTGAATCAATGAGCGCTGGGCTCGCTGCTCTGGCTGGGCTCAGGCAACGCGGGGCTTTTTGGGGAGCAGCAGGGGGGACGTGGCCACCTGCCGTGGAAATGGAGATTTTACGAACATAATGAAAGGCAAAACAAAGAAAACATTATCTACAACGTGAGCTGCTGAGAAGCAAACAGCAACTTACATATGGTTCGGGTTTGGCACGGCCTTTATTTTTACCCTTAGACAGGACTCCCTATCTAGTTATTTACTGTATTAATGACACGAGACAGAATTACAGCAAACGGGCCCAGCACATTCATTACTGTGATAATTGTCGTCGTTTCCTCCGAGGCCGGGACAGCCGAGCGCTGCACAGAGCCCCGAACGTGAACAGACCGATGGCTGCAGGTGGAATGCAAGAGTGGTTCCTGGCTTCTCCTTTCTCCCCACTTACGCTGCTTTTCTTCCACATCCTCTCTTTGCTCACCACCTTGCAGAAAGGAAATACTCAGTCGGATTGCCAGGATAATTTTCATTCACTGTAAATAGTCCTCGGTGAGAAGAGGAGTTCTTACAGGAAAGACTTACGGATTCATAAAGACGACACATTCTTTTCCTCCAAACCTCCCTCTGTTTTAATTTTTCACTTGTAAAGCATTTATTTCTAAATGTCCTGGTTTCGGCAGGGATAGAGTTAATTTCCTTCCTAGTAGCTGGTACAGTGCTGTGTTTTGGATTTAGGATGAGAACTTTGTTGATAACACACCGATGGTTTAGTTGTGGCTAAGCAGTGCTTACACTAGGCAAGGACTTTTCAGCTCCCCATGCTCTACCAACTGAGAAAGCCGGAGGTGCACAAGGAGCTGGGAGGGGGCACAGCCAGGACAGCTGACCCCAACTGGCCAGAGGGACATTCCATACCATGGGACGTCATGCTCAGTATAGAAACTGGGGGAAAGCTGGCCGGGGGGGCCGCTGCTTGGGGACTGGCTGGGCATCGGTCAGTGGGTGGTGAGCAACTGCATTGTGCATCACTTGATTTCTATATTCTTTTATTACTATTATTATTATTATTTTATTTCAATGATTAAACTTTTTATCTCAACCCATGAGTTTTCTCACTCTTACCCTTCCGATTCTCTCCCCCATCCCACTGCGGGGGGGGAGTGAGCAAGCGACTGGGTGGTGCTCAGTTGCCAGCCAAGGTTAAACCACAACACTAAATCACTGCAGTTATTTCTATTTCCTCAAATAACATTCCGCTCTAAATATAAAACCCAAGATAAATAATGTATAAAGCTACTTATGTCCCTGTACGAAACTCTTTAATTGTTAATTTTAGATAGACTTATTTTTCAAGATGAGGAATATGTACTTTAATAGTAACACTTTCTGATTCAAACATGCACCTAAATCCAAGAATTTCATATCATCTCCTAATATGCAATGCAATATAGTAAAATACAAAAGCATCTGCTGATATATTGGTCTTACATTTCTTAGCCTGCAATTAAGTTACCATCTAACTTTTGACAGCAGTTGCCTATACTGTGTGGTGAGGGTTTATTTTTAAAAAATTCAAGCATTATATACAAAAATTTGCTTGTAGCAAAATACACATTTCTGTATATTCTTTCTTCTTTTACCCTTATTAAGCACAAATAAAATAATTTCATATAGAAAACATAATCTTTATTCTTAAATACTGCTAGTATATTAAACCAAATCTTCCTTTCTTCCTTCCCATGAGGGGAAAAAGAAGGAGGTTTTGCAGCAGCTGCACCACAGTGGTCATTTTGTTAAGGATTAAGGCTAAGAAGCGATTAATGTTTTGTTGCTCCTTTAAAACATACCTCTTCGCTTACCTGTTTTACCTATTTTAACAGGTTTTCCCTGTTTCAGATGATTAAGTTTCCCGGTGTCAGCCATTCAGTAGCCTTTTAACCATAAGAGCAAACAGCTGACTCACCCCTGCTCCCAGCCTGCTCTGCTCTGGCAATATATCATATATTTAGAGTGGGTAGTTTTGTGTTTCAGGAGGTGGGGGGGATTTACTTTTTTTCTCTTGCCTGCTTGGCTTGCTTTAAGCTACCTTTTTGTAGCAATATGGAAGAAGTGGGGGTAAGTTCTAGAGCTCTTTGAAAGGTTTTTATGCTAGTGTGTGCTTTAAAATGAGAATTTCTGACTAAATGAGGAGGGATAACTGTCTTGGCAAACCGGTGCCTGACTTGCAGTGTGTAGGTAGCAATGATTTCTTCCTTGTCAAAGGAAGAGAGGTAGAACTGTTTCTGGGGTGTCTTGGAGAGAATGGTGTGACCAAAGGAGGAGGGAAGGAGCTGACTTTCACCTGCTTGGAGAAGAGAGGGATGTTTTTTTGATCAGTGGAGAAGGGGGTTTGCAACGTGCACACCAGAATGCCTGGTAACTTGTCTAGGACTGCTTGAGGAGCCTTGATCTTTATTTAAAAAACAAAACCAGGATAACTGCCCTTTGGTGATCCTGATGGGTGGGTCCTGCTGCATGCAGAATGCTGGAGGACACACACACCCCACCCCCCCCAACCCTCTTTTCTACTTGCTATGGAGTCAAAATAGCTTGGATGCTCTAAGGGGGATCCCTGTGCTTCTTCCTTCTCATTCTTCTCTGTCTCCATCTCTGTAACAAGTCAGAGTGCTCGCCTTTTCTCTCACTTGGTTTCAGAGCTGCAAGCAGGGATGGAAGTTCCTCACGGGTACTGTGACCAGACCCTTCCTACCCTCAAAAATAGCTTTTGTGCTTTGTAAAGTATTGTGAGGGGTAGTAAAGGGGTGTCTTCTGAAGAAAACACCCTATCTTTCCTTCACATAAATTTCTCCTGTATTAAGTCTCACCACGCAGTTTGCTGCTTAATGCTGCAGGTGGCTGTAAAGCAAATCTAGTCTCTTGACCCCCCTGTCAGACTGGCTGGTTGGTGGGGTGCAAGAGGCTCTCCTGTGGCTTCAGGTGGTAGCTTCCAGAATGAAGCATTTATGTGGCCTATTGATAATGTCTTCGTGCTTGACTTCTGAATTTAAATGCTTGTTAGCGAAGCGCTTTGTGTGCAGGGGGGTCCAGGAAAACTAAAACAATAAGGAAGGTCTGATAAAGATGTTTTCTGCATCAATTTGAAGGAGGTTTGCTATTTATTCCCAAGAACGTTCCCCGCTCCATTGTGGCTGTCTCTCCAGGCTCTGTTGAAATATTACACTTGCCAGTAAATTTGCAGCTAGGTGATGAGTCTGTGCTCACAGCCTCTCCAGATGCACCCTCCGAGTTCCTCCTACCTGTGTGCGAAACTGCTGCCTTGGCATCTGATGCTACTTCAAGCCTGACAAGCCGGGCCCGGAGCAAGTGCACGTTCTAAATTAATGTGAGCATTTGGGTGACCTTTGCTGTAATTCATGTGAATTAGACCTTGTGTTGCAGCCTCTGCAAGTTACTGTTTTGTAGTTGTATCAAAGCAGCCCTTGATTTTTGGGGGTTCTGGTGCAGAGATAAAGACTGGCTCTTGCTCTGGGAACTTGAGTTCTAATCTTGTTTTAGACAGCAATTTGTTGTCCCAGACGTTATTCATCTTGTCTGCTTTCAGTTTTGACACTGACTTGTCGCCTCCCTCGAGAGGAGCGATTACACAGGCCAGCTTCTCTTTGCTTTCTGATGCCCAAAGGATTTTTTTGTCAGGGTTTGTGTTGGAATGCTTCGATGGGAGATGTGATACCAATACTTATCTTACCTGTGGCCTTCCTGCTGTGTCCAGAAGTGTGTGTTTGGGTGCAATTTTCCTCTAGTTCTCTCTTCTGACTGTCTTGAAGATTTTCCCCTATAATGTTGTGCCTGCTTTGTAAATGCCATGATAGTGTGTTCACTTGTGCTTTAATAAAATTTAGCGCTGCATTGAGGGGTCATGAGTTTTTGCTCCTTTTTTTTTTTCCCATCTGGAATTCTAGCTTAAGAATTAAGACTTGTGACTGTGAAAACCAGAGTGTTCAAACTGTGAAAGGGGATGAAGGTGCCTTCGGTTTTCTAGATTTCTGTGCGACTAGTGTAGATCTAGAACCTGGTCGGAGGGCTGGACCTCCTGCCTGCAACACCACGCAGCTGGGAGAGGTTGCTCTATCTCCCTTTCTTATGCCAAGTAGGAATAATGGTGGGCTCTGAGCAGCCCAAGTCCTGGTTGGGACCAAACAAGCAGTAGTTGTAAATACAGAGGGACTGCAGCCTAATCCAGGCAGAGGAAACACCTGTTACATCTTCCCTGTAGCTTGGTTGGTTTGGGGTTGGTTTGTTTGTTTTTAATTCTCTGGAGGTGGCCCTGTCCTGCTGTGTGTTCTCTGTAGTTATCGGAGCAAAATCAAGGTCTGAGCTGTGCTCTCACCAGCACCGAGGGCATCTTAGCAAGGTGTCTCCTTCTGTTCGTCTGCAAGACTTCTGAATACATGAGCTTGCTGTTGTTTAATGCTACTCTTCCTGTAACGTATGGACTGTCAGATACTCAAGGACTGTCCTTCTCTTTCCTAGAAGTTGAATAAATTTATTCTCTCTCATTTCCAGAAGCTTTAAGTCTGAATGTTAGCTTTCCAGCTGGAAATCCTGTGCTCTGTTAGCTAGGGAATACACTTTATGGAGCTTATCAGCAATTTATGCTTTCTAATAAGATGTCCTGTTCTGCAATTAATAAAGATCCAGGATTCATTAAGGAGCTGCCTCTGATCCAGCAGCAGTAAATTTAAGCATGTCTGTGCTGAAAAAACCTCTGGCACTTATATCTAAAAAGCAATGACTGAGAGCAAGAGCATGCAGTTAGTGTCTCTGTTCTCGCTTGACAGGATTTGTAGCTTGATTTTTTTTATAGTCTTAAACTTCCCAAGTGATGTGCGGTTGGTGCTGCTTTCCTTGCTCATCAAGCACCCCTAGCGTGTCTGGGGTGCGGGGGCAAAAGCAGAGTTCCAGGCAGCATCTCTGCGGCGTGCAAAAGAAGCTGATAAAGCAAAAGGATCTTTCCTAGCAGTTGTTACGGGTTTGTCAATTAAAAGGTGATAAAGAAGTGGTTTACGCTATATGTCAGGTGCCTGAATGCACTGGTGCCCGCTGACAGTGCTGTAACCTGGGAGCACTGGTGCAAACGGGAATCCCAGAGGTGAACTGGGAATTTTGGGGCGAGAAGGGCTGTTTTTACTAACCTGGTTCAGAAGAGCAGGCTTACTGGCACTAACCCAAAATTTGAGCTGCTCATATTAACCTGACAGGCAATTGTTTTATTAAAGCTGACGTGCTGAATGGGACTCTTTTTAATGATATTCTTTACCTGTCTCATTGTGTTAAAGTGGGGAAAGGGGAAGGGGGGCGGGGAGGGGAGCGAGCAGGGCGAGCGATGGCAGGTGGAACCGAACATCAGCACCGGTTTCATGCCTTGAACCGCCCGGCGCAGCCCATGTAGACCCCGCCTAACAAGAAAGAGTTGCTAAGAACAAATCTCTATTGTTCCCCGTCATCTTTAAATGAGTGTCAAAGTAGGCAGGGGGGCTTTGACCGTTAACCGCACAATTTAGCCTGCCCGTTGTGTCCGGCAGCCCCCACCGCCTTGGAGTTTCTCAGATGAGAAAAGGCGGCCTCAGCCCCTTATAAATGGGCCAACTCTTCTCCTTTGTGTGCAGACTGCCCAGTGTGAAATCTGCAGTGACGTTAAATGTTTTCTAATGAATAATTACTGAAAGGAAATGTAGGAATATATGTGTAATGGATTGTAGCGCATTAAAATGTTTTATTTTGGGCACAAAAATGTTGTCCTTCACCAGCACCGCGATTGTTTCAGGAAGCCTTTTGTGGGGGTTTGATTCTCAATGGATTATCTGTGAGCGCTTGCATTTCAAATAGAAATCAAAAGGGTCTTTTGGCAAACTAATGTTTTTCAAAATGGCAGCCATGAAGCCCATTTAGTATTTAAAGTTTGGGTTTTAAAGAAATGTTTGAACTCTGGAGATTTTCTCACTTTTTTCTTTCTTTTGATTTATGAAAGTGAAGTGGTTCACCTCGACCTCTCCACTATTGAGAAAGACAGACAGTCACCCTTTAACAAGTCTATAGCAGACTATGCCCTGGAGACAGACAAGAGGCCTTAAGAACTGTTGGCGTTTCCCTAGGCTGTTGATTAACCTTAAACCCCTCTTATTCTGTATTCTTTTGAAAAGAAATTAGGTTACAATGTGTAAATTTTTCCACAGTATAACTGTATTTATGAATTCTCTTGCCTTGAAAAGCGTGTACAGTAGTGCAAGGCGGCCCAAGTGCCTCGTATACAGACCCAAGACATCACTTTTCTGCGGTGCTGCCGCTGCATTTCCAAGCACAGTCAGTGTGTAGCATTTCAGTTTCATTATAAATGTGGAAGAAGTTTCCAGAGATATAGGGGCCAGTCTCACCGAAATGTCTAAAAATCATCTCGTCTTTTTGTTGGCTTTGCTGCAATGGGACAACCATAGCTTGGTTACTTGGTGGAGATCTGGTCTGCTTTGATCTGTTTTATGTGCGGTTCTTGTTTATCTGAAAATTACCCTGAACAGATTAATTCTTAGGAGCCACGCCAAAGTTTCCACAGTAGGAGGAAAGTATTTCCCTGTCGCCCTGGGCTCGCCGTTATTCTTGGGTGGTAACATTGCTCCCAGTTCTATTGCCAAGCATGCAGCGGTACCAGCTCTTTGATGGTCACCGAGCCCAAGTTCCCTTTGGGGACGAAGGGATGGGGTCCCGGCTCCTCCTGGAGCAGACACTGCACAGGCAGCTGCCTGTAGCCCCTTCCAGCAGCCCTACCGCGTGCTGTAATTTTGACCTTGAGGTCGCTGCCGGAGTTGAAGGAAGAGACGTGATTGCTGGGACCTGTCCATGCTCTCCTGCTGACCTTGCCGAGCAGGCTCTTGCAGAACATCATTCTTTACCATTTTGATGGTCAAGTGCTGTCACTGCCCTTTTGGGCAACTTCTTTTGAGAGCCTTAGGTGGAGCAGAGCCCAAGGGGTTTCCCTGTTGTAATCCTTGCAGTGCCGCCATCCAGTTTTCAGGACTCTTAATGAGCAAATTCCTGTTGCGCACAAGGGGTGCAGGACTGGGTCAAGGAGCGCTGCCTCTTGCAGTAAATGAGTATTTCCAAAACAGAGCTCTGACGTTTCTAAAGGAATCTGTATTAGCAGTGTTGCTCCAAGTTCATCTGTCCTGAGCAGGCCTGAGACTCTCATGTCTATTTTGAATCGGATGGCTCCGGAGATGTCTGCTTACTGTGCTACATTCCTCTGGCACAAGTTTTATTTGCTTACAACTCGGGGGTGTAACAACAGAAGAACAGGCAAAAAGGTCATAAGTTTGGTATCACAGCAGATTTCCTAGGATGCTGGTGGGAGACAGAGCTGAACAAATAGACTGAACTGTGCTTTAAGATCGTTGTGTCCAGCGTTAGATAAGGCTCCGAGTTTTGGAGGGGGGTGGGAGCAGGAAGCTTTTTTGTGGAGATCGTAACCCAAACGTGCTCTTGTCGGTAGGAATTATCTTATCTGTTACTGAAAAACAATTCTGTTGGGAAACAGATATTTCTAAGTAAACTGTTAAACAGGTGCTTCTTTCCACTTCTCTATGGAAATATAATTTTTTTTTTTTAATTTTAAGTCTTGACTGTTCTTGTTCATAATCAGTATTTATTAGCTGAGGATAAGTCAGAAATGCCTTTGCCCGACAGCTTCCCAGATCGTACTGTTTGTCTGTTTTCCTCAATGACTGAGCCACGAGGTAAGACATCTAACTTCTAAATGTTACTGTAAGGCCAGGCAAAGATATTTTGTGGTGCAGGAAGGGTTCTTCCACTTCTGTGGACCCTGACCTTGCTATGAGTCCCTTTAGGAGGACACCTTCGTTTTTCAGTGAGATTGGACTTGGGTGTGAAGCTTCTTAAATACAGAGCTCTCTGCAGGATTGAAAGCATCATCTAGAGGATTGTTGAACAGAACTGAGAGGTCACTTGCTGCTGCTCATGGATCGCTGGCTACCCAAACGGAGGGATTTTATTCTGTTGACGGTTGTTTAGGCAGAGAAGAAATCATGGGAAAATATTTGTTGTTGTTGTCTTGGACAGCTGGGCGGAGGGGGAGAAAGAGCTGGCATCGTGTGGGAGTCGGCAGCAGTTGGAGTCCCACCTGAAAAGTCACTTTTCTGGGGAGAAACTGGCAGTTGCATATGAGAAAAGGGATAATCCGTGGAAACTTCAGTCTGCAAATTTAAAATGGGTTTTGCAGTGACCTCTAGTGGGGAGCCAAGCCGGGAGCTGAGGGAAGGGAGTGAGGAGCCTGTTCAGGGGTTGATATTTTTTTTTTTGCCTGGATTTGCTCAAATTACCCATCAGAAAGGTTAGAGTCCATCACTTCGTCTTCAAACTCAGACTTCACTCTTTCGGTGAGATCCTAAAATCTCATCAAGTGGTACTGTTGGCATAAACCTCATCACAGCTTGAGTGCTGACAGCATGCTAGATAATTCATTAAACAAGGAGAATGTTAACATCCCTGCCCAAGGAGGGAGGTGAGCAAACAGCCCGACACATGATACTTGGTGTCAGCGGGCCTTAACTTCAGCCCTGTTAACTCTTTATGAAGGAAGCGCAGGTTGGAGAAGGAGTTGACGGGAGAAGGCATGCTGCGGCTGGGGGGATGCAGGTAAAGGAGGAAGGAGGCACGTGTGAAATAAAAACACTTCTGAATTGGTAGGGTGGTGGTAAGGAAATCAGCATCTCTGGCAGGTTGGGATGGTTTGGGGATGTGTGGAGGATCCCTGAGAAGACTTTTCTGACTCTTGTGGTGGGAATCTGTGGCTTTATGGGTGGCCCAAATAAACCTGGAGTCTGGTGGCTTGCATGGCGTTTTGCCTACAGATAAGGATGCTTGCCCGACCAGGTGGGTAAGAGGCTACTTGAAAGATATGCTGGGTGAGATGGTGCCCACCTGAGGCTCTCACCTCTTGTTTGTATCTGCATGGGTAGCATGTAGCATGGTTGGTTTGGGTTTTTCTAATGCTTCCAAAATAGTAGTGGCATCATAACTGATCCTCCTCTTCCCCTATACATTAATCTCTTCTGTTCTACGGCGTTAAACTAAAGAAACAGCAACAATTAACTTTGGACCCTGTTGAAAAATGAAGTTCTGAGCCTCTGGAAAAGATAAGTAATTTTGCAAATTTTTTTTTAAAAAAGGAAAGTTGTCTTTCTAACTGTTCCTTGCCAAGTCTTGTTTGTTTGTCACAAACTGTTACAAACTTTGTCAAAGAAACTAGTCTGTTGCTTCTGACCTTAATTTAGGCCTTTTTCAAGAGCTGCGCATCTCATGAATTTGTGTTGCGATCCATTGCAGTTCCTTGTAGTTTCAATGTTGATAGACAAATCCCTGTGGGAAAAGAAAAAGCCCTCATTGTAGCAAGGGAGAGATTTTGTGATAGAGCTTGCGTCTCAGTGGGCAAGAAAGAAATCTCCTGACTCCTAAGCGATGAGGAAAGGAAAGTAATCCTTTACCCCAGCAAGACACTGCTCTTTTTAATGTGCACTGATGAGCCCTGGGGGGGGTATCTCTTACTGATGGTGATACCAGGTAAGCACAAAACTTCTAGTAAACTTCCAGAAATGGGGTGGGGGACAGGGCAGTAAATGGTACTGTGGTGATAAAATTGCCTGACATCAGCAATAGCAAAATACTGAGAAAAACTGAGCACAAAGTAGCCCAGAAAAGAGTTTGGGATTTTTGTCTAATGGGGAACAGTGTCACTTACCAATTAACATATGAGTGAGAGAATTGGGTTAAGGAAACCTGATCAGGTAGATGGCCACTGTGGTTTCGGGCTTATTCTTTCATGCTTCCCGGCTTGGAGAGAAGCTAAAAGTCTCTTGTCCAGCTTGTCCTAAGTGCTTTCTCAGAAGGACAAATCCACCTTAAGTTGTTTATAGTCCGTCTTTCTAGAAAAATGACAAACTCTAATGTTGTCAGGCAGCCACTGTGCTATGACCAAACTGGAATGGAAAAAATTAGTATCAACTGTTTAGGGAGGAAAAATAAGGGGAAATAGTTCAGACTGTGATATGGTTTGAGTTCTGTACTGCCTTAGGTCAATCTAAAGTTTTCAGTTTAAACTCTTTGTTTGGCCTGGTCCAGGGTATCTGTAGAGGCAGGTGGGTTTCAGGGCATTATTTTGATTAATGCTGCATGTATATTTTGAAAGTGAAGCTGTTCGCATATTCTCTTTGCTTGCAGTAATTCTGCCAAAAAGCTGCTTTACCCTGGGAGAAAAATCAGGTGACTTCTTACTCAGACTGTCAAAAATAACTTGAAATAACTGACAGCTGAAAGAAAACAACAGTCAAGAAAGACAGGAGGCTTCATACGCCATAAGCCCTAAAAGAGGTGGTACGGGATACTCCAGACGAGACTGCTCCTCCTGTATGACACATGAATGTGTGGCAGTTAGACACCATGGGCACATGCATGTGATATGGTAGAAATGTCTAGGTAGGCCTAATTCAGGATGTAATAGCTTTGGAGTGTTGATAGTGGTCTGGTACTAGAGGCTGCTGACTCTGAGCAGTTACCTACCCCTGGCACGTGTGGCATCTTGATGGCTTGCTAGAGAGAAGCACTGACCACGTGTGGAGCAGAGGGTGTATCGGGAGGTCGTGTTCCTGCAGCCAGGCCAAAGCCTCTGCTTTAAAAATGAATTTGCAATTAAATTCAAAGACATCTCTTACCTGGTAAGACATGCTTAAGTTTGAGAACTCATTCAACAGCCCTGGCTTCATAGGTTTGATTGCTTTTAATTCTCTGTCACTGGATACTGATTTATTACAGCCTGAACACGCTTGACTTGAGAGATGCGCGTCTTTACTGGTCTGGGGTGATGGTACATTCCTTCTGTTCTTGACCCGGAGCTAATAAACAGCTGCTCTGTTAAGTCTGATAAACACTTGTCCAGCTTGGTGAGGCCTTAAGAAGGTTGTGTGCCCTCCCAGCCTGGGTAGGTCAGCCCTGATGGTAGGGGCTGGGCTCCAAGCTCAGCTGCCCTTGTAGCAAGATCAAGAAAGTAAAGATGATTAAGACAAAAGTTTCCTTTCTAAATGGTGAAGAAAGTATTAGGGCAAAAGAAATAATAAATGTCTATCTCTAAACTCTGGCATTTTGTTTATGAAATGTATACTTGTGTTTGTTAAAAATATTAACCTCGCAGCAGCTTATGTAGAGCAGATAAAGTGTTTTTAGAGGAAGGAAACATCTATCTTTTGGTAACAAAAAATCTGTAGATTGCACTGCCAAATAATATTGAATACTACTCGGATGGGATAGACACTTAACAAAAATGATTACTCTGGTAATTTGCACTATAGCTGCCCATTTGTCTCACTTGCAATACAGTGAAGTTACAAGATTGCTAAAAACGTTTGCAGAATAGATTTTTGATTTGGATATTACCATGACAACGATGCTCAATACAAAACTAGGTATGACTGAATGTTGTGTCATCTGCATTAGTCCAGAACAGGGAGACTGAAATGATTACTATTATCCCACTTAATACTGCACCCTGAAAAGCCGTTCTGTCAAGCCTTCCAATGATTTTGCAAAGCTGTAATAATCTTTTTGGGAGATGTGACGACTACTGGGGTGACTAGTGGTGTGGGAACACCAGCACTAGCAAGCATTGAACGGGCTACTTGGTTTAGAGGCAAGTGTTCAGAATGAAAGTAGTAATCACCATGATTTGGTGAATCATGGTGGTTTGAATATCTCTTGGGTTCTTGAATTTTGTAGAATCAAATTAAATGTTTAATAGGACAATGAATAGGAGATTTTTTTTTAACTCTTTCCCCCCCACCCCCATGTTCCTCCCTGCGTAGGTAGTGGAGTCTGTACAGGTATCGGTTTGAGAAGCTAAGTCATCCTTTATATTGTCTTCCAAACTGATGGTATCTGAGCTAAGGACAAGAACAACAAATAGATAAGATATGTCATGTGCAGAGGAGGAAAAAAAAAGGGCTATTAATATTAAAAGTAAAAAATGTAGGTATCTTTCTGGCAGAAGAAAGAAGTGATCACAGTCACATTATGCCATGGCTCAGGAGAAATGAGGAATACTACTGCCTGCCAACCCAGGGCTGGTAACACAGTCAGCTGGAGGTAGTGGATGTAAAAGGCAAAAAAGTAATTACTTGTATGTGAAGTTAGTGCAGGTATGATTTATTTTTAAACTATGATATGATTTAAATAGTATGCTTCCAGAATATCTTTTTCTCTGGAGTATTGTGGTAATGTTACTGCTGAATATAAATCTCAAAGCTCAGATCGCTCCTTCAGTGCAATAAACAGATGAATGTAAAGAACAGGCTGTACTAAAAATGAGACTAACATCAAAATTCCCGTTTAAGAGCTGACTCTTCTGAGCTTCCCTCAGTCATAAAGAATATTGTGCAGTTGGGTCCTTTGCTCTTCATTTTAGTGAAAACCTGCTTCTAAATCCACCAAGCCTTAGTGTCCAAAGTGCTGTCATCTTCCGCTAGTGCTATGCAGGCTCATCCCGAAAGCCTACCTCCAGAGTCAGGGTTTGCCAAAGCTTAGCAGAAAGATTTTACATTGTGCCTATTTACAATTTGTAAAGCTTCTGCTTAAAAAAAAAAAAGAGGGGGGGGAGAAGTGATGTGGCACTGCATAAACAGGCCATCGCTGTCCTCTTAATGCTTGTTCAAAATCTTACACACAATCACACAATCTTCTTGAGCAGTGGAGCAGCAAAATGTAAAAAACCAATGTCATGAAGGGCAGTATGAGAATAGCAAAGGTGCTGAGCTTATGTGCGCATCCCTGAGTCTGAGGAGCTGCTGTGTGTGTTCAGCTGATGGCTGCTCAGCCAGTTTATCTCTCCTAATTTGCAAAGCCTGGGAACCTTAAAAGGTAAGCTGCTCAAAATGTATTAACTTAATTTCTGTCATAAGGGAAGTATTTTATGCATTAGGGTAGGAATTTTTCTCTGAACTGTGTAATCCTGGTGTCTTAAAAAAAAAGAAACTCTGAAAGCACCACTGTGGCACACTTATTCTTTATTCTATAGTAATATCCTCTTTGTCTGTTTGCTAGCATGAAACTATCAGCTTGCTTTAACTAAATAAAAAGCATATGATTTATTCTTATAGCCTGGGAAACGTGAGCTTGATCCTCAGCAGTGAGTATTTTCAGTGTAAGGTCAACTTCCACGATGAAGAACGGGAAGTGGAGTGTGCAAAAGAATTAAATTTTGTCAGTGACATCCTTTTTGCATCTTTCAGCCTCTTGAGAAAGAGGTGGTGTGCGTGCTAGTAAAGGTTTAACTGTTTCTCCAAATCGCTGTTTGATTAGTGTTATCAGCTTGGTGGCCTCACCGCTCCCTGCCCAGGTCTCTCGCTGGTGTGTGGAGACATCTGCTGCCCAACCCTGAAAGTTGACTTCGGTCTGCTTGCGGAAGGCACGAGGAATAATGAAGCAATCTTGTGCAGAGTAGTACTGTAAGATTAATCTTCTCCCCCTAAAGGTCAAGTCAAATGCGGCCTTTTCTGAAGATTCTCTATTTTCATAGTTTTATCTGTATGAAGCAGTTGCAGGTGGTGTTAGAAACTAACAATTTGTCTGGTATCTTCCACTGTTAACTTCTAACTTTGTGCTTGCAACTGCTTTGTCTAGACTGAGTTAATGGAGCGTCCCAGGTCATAACTGCATAGTGGAGCTAGGTTTGTCTCAAACCACTGTTGTGTTAGTGAGGACTACCTGGAAACCTCGGTCTTCCTCTCTGATCACAGGAATGAGTCTCGGACATCTTGATGTAAAGAATTTGGAGCGCAAACTCACATGATATGAAATTGCTATCTTTGGGGAAGGTGTTAATAACAGCTTGGATAATCATCTTCTGGCAAGGTTGATTTGGCCCTGGGGTATGGGGAAGGACTTAGCTGACCCTTAGGGTCCCTGTCTGCTCTCTCCTAAATCTGTTTCATACAACCTTTGTGTTGTAGAAAGAAGAAGTGGAAGATAACACTGATGCAAACATGGAAGGGGCTCTGATAGCCCGGGACAGAGTCGGGGTGCAGGACTTTGTGCTTCTGGACTCCCACACCAGTGAGACTGCTTTCCTGAACAACCTTCGCAAGCGATACCAAGAGAACCTCATCTATGTAAGTGCTGTGGACTCATGTAGCCTATAGCAGGTGAAATGGCTCTAAGAGTGGTATATACGTGTGTGTATATGTATATACGTGTGTGTATATGTATATACGTGTGTGTATATGTATATACGTGTGTGTATATGTATATACGTGTGTGTATATGTATATACGTGTGTGTGTATGTATATACGTGTGTGTGTATGTATATACGTGTGTGTGTATGTATATACGTGTGTGTATGTATATACGTGTGTGTATGTATATACGTGTGTGTATGTATATACGTGTGTGTATGTATATACGTGTGTGTATGTATATACGTGTGTGTATGTATATACGTGTGTGTATGTATATACGTGTGTGTGTATGTATATACGTGTGTGTGTATGTATATACGTGTGTGTATGTATATTAAAAAATTGTTGCCCATCTAGATGGGATGCAGACTGAAACTGCAGGGGCAGGAGGTGCTATCAATACAGAGAATACTCTCCCAGCTTTGGTTTCATTGTGCTCTGAGACACATTGCTAGATGTTAGTAGTACCCAGCAGAGTGATCGCCCAGTAGTAGTCTGTCTACTTTAGCTAATGAAAGTAATACAGTCTCAGCCTGCTCTGAGTTGCCTTACGAAGATCCAAACAATATGTAGTAGATAGCATTTCACTTTCCTATTCCCTTACTACCTTTGAAGGCAAGGCAGTGCTGAGCGTGGTATCTGACTTGTATGAGAAGTGCTGAGTACTTCATGGAGCAAGCTAGGTTGACTTCACAGCCGTGTCCATTTTCTCAGCAGCCCCAAGGTTATACATTGGCTTACAGCGGTGGCAAGTAGTATCTAAACATGTCCTCTGTCAAATGAGGACTGATATTTGTATAACACTAATGGAAAGAATTGAAAAGAAGGTTGAACAGAGCATTTTGATGTACTGAAAATGTATACAAATAAGGGAAAATGTAATGTGTCCTGAAATGTGTTATTTGATCACCTTTCACAGTCAAGAAGGAATTTTCTCTGTTGAACAGCTATCTGTGGAATAGTCATCCTACTTGGCTCTCCTTCATAGCATTAGTTATTCGTCATTTGCAGAGATTTTTGTGAAACAGAGCTGGGATAGCAAATGCATTATTATGTTAACTTTAGGGGAAAAAAAAATCCCATAACCATCATGAGATATCAAGACCTTGTATACGAAACGTAAGGTTCTAAGCTTGCTGTTATTGTTCAACTCCACTCTCAACTGGGTAGGTTTTGGAAGAAGTTGGTATTGGCTTTGAAATAGTGATGCCTGTGGAGGGGTGTTTTGTGTGGGTTTTTTTCCTTCTCTCATAACAATTTCTGTACCATCTTTTCCAGTTGTTATTGCATAATGTCCTGATGTACCTGACTCCTTTCAGGAGCTGTCGCTGTAGTGATGGAACAGGTTTCCTGCCTGTATGCGTTCTTTTCTCCCTGCAGACATATATTGGTACTCTTCTTGTATCTGTCAACCCTTACAAAGAGCTGGATATCTACACTGTGACACAGATGCAGCTTTATCGAGGGGTAAACTTTTTTGAACTGCCACCACATCTGTAAGTAGAATCCATAGGATTTCAGTTTATATCAATAAATTGGGTTTTCTCTGTAATGCTGTGTACTAGCAACAAGGATGTGTATCCACAGTCACTAGCTCTGGTGAATGCTGATATTCTTATCTTCCTGGAGGTAAGGATGTATTTGTCTCTGTCTTCTAGCTGACTGTGAGAATAAAAGGGGATCAAAAGGATTGCAGAAGTGATGTTGGGGAAACTGTAGGGGAAGAGTTATCTTGAAGATCACTGTCCAGACCAGTGCTGTCTGTCCTCCTCATTATGCATGGTGTAGTCAGACCACTGCCTGACTGTGTCCATGTGCAAGTCAACATCTTTTCAGTTGTCTAAAACACTCCGGTCATCTTGCCTTATCCTCTGAGGTCCCGTGTCAGCGCAGGCAACTGCAGGACTAGCACAGCGCTCACGCACAGCCTCCACTTGGACTTCCCAGGAGGGGAAGAAACCCGAACTTCTGAACTCTGAGCTGGAATTTTTTTTGATGGTCAGAATTTTTTGGGTGGCTTGCTAAGGAAGGAAAAGAAAAAAGAAAAACCTACTTAAGTGACGTATTGGTGAAAGCTCCACTATTGGTTATCTTTGTATCTGTCTCTATCAGCAGGAGTTGAGATCTTCCCTTTAGTGGAATCAAAACTGTCTCCTCTGCTTTGGAAGAGGGAGTCCCTGCTGTGTATAAACTGTATTCACCAGCAATACATGCAACCTGTATAAATCCTACAGCAACAGTGGGGGAAAAAGAACAAGCCCTATCTGTCCCTCAAATACAGGCTGGGTTTTTACTATGAGACCTCAAGTCAGTCTCATGTTTTGAGCTGTGCTTTCCCATCATGTCCAATACTTGTAATGTTAGATGAGGAGTAGTACTTCTGAAAAGCCTTTGATACTCTGCCTCCTGTTGGCATTTCTAACAGATACTTCTCCTCTGAATATTTCTTGTGATCCTTGTTCAGATATGCCATAGCTGACAATGCCTACCGGGTGATGTGCAGTGAGTACAACAACCATTTCATCCTCATCTCTGGGGAGAGCGGAGCTGGGAAGACAGAAGCATCCAAGAAGATCTTGCAGTACTACGCAGTAACCTGTCCAACTACAGAGCAGCTGCAGATTGTCCGTGATCGTCTGCTACTGTCCAATCCTGTTCTGGAGGTAAAAACTAAATAAAGGTACAAAATACAGAAGAGTTGGAGTAGATGGCCTCACTCCACAAGATCTTCCTGCAAGTCTTCACACCTGCACCCAGGAGTGGCCTCCTGCTTTACATGATTTTGCATCTGCATGTTATAAATAATAACATACGCTCAGCCTCTTGGCAGCACAACCTCTGAAAGAATGCTTGGGATTTAATATCACTTAATGTTTAGAAATTTAAACTTGGGTTTTATAGTGGAGGATAGCTGAAACCTGGGAGTACCAGGAAACTGTACACCGTACAGCAGTTCCTTGTGGCTTCAGTTATAGCTCATACGAGAGAGTGATAATTTGCTTGGCTGAATTCCACGTTAAAGCTAGGGAAATACATTAGCTGGTGTTTCTTTAATCCCACTAAATTCAGTAGTAGGACTCAGCTGATGCAGCAAATCTTTGTCCTATCATGGGTGTCAGGTTCTCAGCAAGATGAGAAATTACTTAATTTATCTGTTTATCCATAGGCTTTTGGAAATGCAAAAACTCTGCGTAATGACAACTCGAGTAGATTTGGGAAATACATGGATATCCAATTTGATTTTAAGGTAAGAACAAACTTAATGGACCGCTATTAAAACAAGCTGTATCAGTGAACCTCTTGGACTCTCACCAGGCAGCACAGGATTTATTAAGACCTACTTACACTGCAGATTTCTGACCCTATTTTTACAGGTCTTGCATTTTGCGAGTAAGGTGACTAGTTATGCATCCTGAAAGCTTCCTACATTACTGGCAATACTGCCAATGCTCCGTGGAAAGCTAATACAGCTTGTTGTAAAGCACAGGTTACACTAGAAGGACAGCAAACTCTTTAGATACAGTTTGTACTGTTGTTGGATACTAACTCTTAAACACAAGATGGCAGATAAGTAACGGCAGAAACGTGCTTCTCCTGACACTGCTCCTTGTTCCTAGGTGCAGAGGAACAGCCGTCACAATGATGTTGTTTATATCTGTTGGTGTTGATCTGACTGCTTTGTTCTGCCAGGGAGCTCCAGTAGGAGGGCACATCCTCAGTTACCTAATTGAGAAATCCAGAGTTGTCCATCAAAACCACGGAGAAAGGAATTTCCATATTTTCTACCAGTTATTGGAGGGTGGAGACAAGGATCTTCTTTGCTGGCTTGGGCTGGAGCGCAACCCCCAAAAGTACGCATATCTCATCCAGGTCAGTGAGAGCTTATGTCTCTCTCTGTATCTTGCATCTAGAACTGTAGGGATTGCAAATGCGGCTTTCCTCACTTACTAAGTGCACTGCTGAACTGCTAAGAGAACCAGCTGTGTGTCACATCATAGTGAAACTCACAGGCAGGTTGGTTGCAAACATATTTGCTCCGGGGTTGTCGGACACCATTCTACCCTGGGTGCTTTTGTGGCAGGAACTGTTCCAGCTGTTATGGCCTAAGGATGCACGTGATAAGTGGTTTATAAGGGATAATATCTCTTATTGGATGAGCTGATATAGTTGAGGGGACAGAAAAAAGCTTTTGGGCAACATGACCCAGTGACAGCAAAGTCATCAGAGTTTTTTAAAAAAAAAAAGGTCACTTTCACCAGGTCTCTCAACTGTGTATTCCCCATGTTCTGTGTGTGTGGAATGGCTTACTGCTGCCATCTGTACTGCTGCTGTGAGAACGTAAACACTCTCAAGCAAATGTCACCAAACCCTTCGATGACCCTGCTCCCTCTGGTATGGTCAAGACACTCTTGATTCATTGAGAAGAGTGGTCTGAGGTACTAAACAGCGGAGGGGTATCTGTCTGCAAGTTACACTTTGTATAAAGGCATCACTTCTAATGCTCCTGTGTCAGGACCTGGTATAAAATGAGTTTCTTGGGATTTACGGACCTCATATTATAGAGGTCCATAGGTATGGTTATGCAGTATACAGCTCGCTTCGTGGTAGCAGTCTGTTTCCTTTCTTCCTTGGTAGTGAAGAATACTTGGGCAGAAGGTATTATTACCATAAAAATGGAAGATGGCTGTAAGCTCAATCTCTTCACAAGACTTAGCGATTTTATGGTAATCACTATCCAAGCTCAATGCTTCAAGTTATCTGAAGCTCTAAGTATAAGCTGAAAGATTTGATCAAATGAGCCACTTTCAGGATTAACAGGAGTGAAATAAACTTGCTAGCTAGTGGCAGACTGCATCTATACAGGCTGAGGAAACTGGAAATGAAAGTAGTATGCCCAGTAGTATGCTATGTTTGTTGCTGATAATAAAATTGCTTTGCCAATTAATTGTACTAATTAATCTTTCTTTTACTGTATAGGGTCGATGTGCCAAAGTGTTTTCTATTAATGACAAGAATGACTGGAAAATAGTCCGCAAAGCTTTTACTATCATTGACTTTACTGAAAAAGATACAGAGGTATGCATGTTAAAAGGGACTGGACCTACCAAAGGGAATTTAAGTAAGGAGTGCGCTGCTGTCTTCCCTTAAAAGTGATGGAAGCAGTCTTGCTTGGGAGAGGTGTTAAGGATGGAACAGGACATCATTTGGGGGGGGGGGGGGGGGATTGAGGGAGTGGGAGGGTGAAGAGCGCTCTCACTTTGTACAGCACGATGGCAACTGGTGGTAGCATATCTCTGAAGCAGGTTGTCTGACTCGCCTCCTTCAGCCTAGCCAATATTCTGTTTTAGCATGCATAGCAAAGATTAGCACCATCCCATGGAGCTGTGGGAACCTGTTTTCTAACGGTGTCTATTTCTCATCACTAGCATCTCTTTGGAATTGTTGCTAGTGTGCTGCACCTCGGGAACATTCAGTTTGAAGAAGACAGCAATGGACATGCCATCATTCGCGATGGCACGCAGATCAAATGGATTTCAAAGGTATCTCTTCTGCGATAGTGTCAGTATTACAAGTGCTACAAAGAAAGCCTTAACCTTGCTGTGTTTTCCTCTTAAGGACAAAAACATCTGCTCCCAAAAGCAGAAGGATTGCTCTTGTTATGAACTATCTTGAATTGTAGGGCCCCTTTTCTCTGTAGCATGTTTCTCTGAAACTTCCTTGCTTATTGTTGCTCAAAGGTGAGTATACCTGAGATCTACCAAGGCTGGCATCCCCCTGAAATGAATGGGAATGGACTGGGGGGTTATGCCCTACTGATCACACCATATTGCTTGTTTAAGCGGTCTCCTGCTGGCCATACCCTGAGTGAAAGTATTTCTCTTTCTGCAGCTACTGGGTGTGCACTTGTCCATTCTGCAGGAAGCTCTCACCCATCGGAAGATCGAAGCCAGATCCGAAGAGGTATGGCGTAGTCCTGTGTAATCCCAGGCAGCTGGGAGTCACCCCAGCTAGTGGTGGTGACAGAGGAGGAGCTTTGTTCTTAGCAGTGTTACAGTAAAAACAGATCACTCCAGCTGTCTCTCTCCTCCGTGTTATCTTCTTCTTCTTCTAGACCGAGACGTTAAACTAAAACATATTCCCAGTATTGGAGTTTTACTGCTGAATGAGGTAGTAACTGTTAAAAAGCTAGGAACAGGGACTTGCAGGCAGCTCTGTGTTTGAGCCAAATAATTTCCTTTTGTCCAGTCCCTGGAGTGCTTCCTGGGAAACCAGGCCACAGAAACAAAGAAAAGCACTGGTAAAAACTGTTCTTTGAGCATTTTGTACCAAGTTTAATAAAATAAAACTAAAAGGAAGTCAGAGTACATCTCCCCACTTGTCTAAATTAGCATTCTCCAAAACATAGTATCACAGTCCTGCTGGCACGTGGCCACATACCAGGCTGAAGTAATGCTGATGGTGAGTAAAGCTGTAGGCAGCTACAGCTCAGATAGGCTGAGCGCTGTGCTGAGGTATACAACAACGTGGCTGGTTCTCCAAGCCACAGGTGTGAACTGGCTTTGCAGAAGTTTGCTCTGATCATCTGTGGTGTTTATCATCTCCAGCATATCTTTATTTTTAGGTCCTAAGCCCACTGAATGTGGATCTGGCATTCTACGCTCGGGATGCAGTAGCAAAGGCGATTTACGGACGAACTTTCACTTGGCTAGTCAACAAAATTAATGGCTCTCTAGCCAACAAGGTTGGTTTCTTGTCTAGTGTCCTCCTAGACACTGAGTGCTCCTAACACACTGAGCAGGGTTTCTCCAGTGAGGCCCTGCAGCACTCATCACCAAATATCTTGGATGCTTGGTAATTGATGTAGGGGCATCCCACAGCACTGAGCTAGAAAGCTGTTTAGTTAGGTGTGAAAGGTGGTGTGTTAATAGTTTCAGCAGTTCATTACCTGCTTTAAAGTGGCTACTCTGTTGGCATGTGATACATGCTCTGAAAGAGAAAGTTTAAAATTTAGGTGAAGAAAGCAGCACGAAATATGTGGGGAAGAAGCATCAGCTGAAGCAGCAATTAGAGCAATGGTGTCTTTAACAGGATTCAACTCGGAAAACAGTTATTGGCCTGCTGGATATCTATGGCTTTGAAGTGCTGGACACAAACAGGTAACAACAGCTCCTGAGGCATGGGGTAATGACTCATGCTGGTGGGGGCATGTGCTGAAGTCCTGCATGGCTTCTTGAGTGTACTCTTAGCCCAGCAAGGCAAGCTACAGGTGACTGCAAAATCTGAGTGCACTGGGTTAGCTGAACCCCCTGGTGAAAGCTTTAGCTTGGACTGCTTGCCTGGATTTGAGCCATTGGTGCAACAGTGTGGGAGGAATGTATGGGTTTGGTCTATATAGAAGTGGGCTGTCTGGCTAGAAAACAGTAGGTAGTGGTGGGAGAAGTAAAACTGTCTGTGAAATAAATAAAAACTAATGCTCATTTAACCACTCTGAAGTTTTGAGCAGTTCTGCATTAATTACTGCAATGAGAAGCTCCAGCAGCTGTTGATCGAGATGACCTTGAAAGCAGAGCAGGAGGAATATGAACTGGAAGGAATAGAGGTAACTTATTATTTTCCCCCCTCCCTCTTTTTCTTTGAATTGCCATTACACTGAATGCTTTTGATCATCAATGAAGAAGACATCCTGTTTTTTCTTTTTTTTAGTTTGCATTGTTCATGTGGGAATTATGAGATAGCCACAGGTCTCATTCTATGACCCTTTTTTTTTCAGTGTAATTTAGCTTAGATTTAATTTACATCATCTAAGAAAGGAGTAGGACATTCCCCAAAACTCGAAAGGTCAGCAGTGACAATGTCTCTGTAGAAATGAAGGAGCTCCAACGGTGCAAGGCACTGGATGGAGTGCGTTAATGCAGAGAACAGGAGGAGGATGGTCAGGGCTGCTGAAAGCAGGAAGACTGTAGTGTGGGATGGTGGATCAATGTGCTGTCAGTGTTTCTCCAGCAGCTCGGTTGGTCCTAATTTACAAAACTGATCTTTACTGGGATTGGAACCTGGCTCCGAAGAACTTAAAAAAATTGCAAGGAAAAGACCTTCCTCTAAAACTCTTCTTCCTTTTTTCCCTCATTTCCAGTGGGAACCAATTCCATATTTTAACAACAAGATCATCTGTGACCTGGTTGAGCAGAAGCATAAAGGAATAATCTCCATTCTGGTAAGAACAGAGTTTGTGCTACTTAAATTAAAATGCATGCCTGTGCCCTATTGCAATGGTCCATAATAGTATTTTTTCCTCTAATTATGTGATGGGTCTGCATTATTCAGAATCTAAACAAATAGACCTTGTAAACAAAGACCCAGAAGATTAAGGTAGAGGATCTGCTTGCTAGAAAGCTGTGTGTTTTAAAGGTGGTATGCTGCTTCCACAGCAACTCTGAGTGCTTGAGAAGAGGTAGACCTAGGCCATTCTCTCCACTTTTTGCCTGGAGTCACTGATACATAGAAGGAAGGTACCTGCAGCAACCTGGCTGGCTATAGCCAGCGACAGGGATGGGACCCAGGCTTCTTCTGAGTACTATTAGGGAGACCACAGAACACCAGTAGTGCTTCTCTGTAGCCACCTGAAGCCAGACATCCAGGCTCTTGTAAACGTCAAAGAGGACAATTCTATCTGCTTGCGTGACTTGCTAGTCTTGATGTCTGATGTTTCAGAAGGGCTCAGCTAGGAGAGAAACCTGAGAGCTGCCTACCTTCTCCTGAGCTGTAGGTCTTCCTCTTGTTTCCTTGCCCTTTCGTTGTTACTGCTCCTAAAATACTGATCTGAAGATCCTCTTTGTGCCTTCATAGGGATGGCAGGAGAAATGGGAGAGGCTGAAGGCAGCTCTCTCCAGAGCCTTTAATGAGGAGCTTGTTCTGCAGTGCTGTGTAATGCTTTTTGTTTTGATAAGGGTGCAGTTCCACGGGGAGGAGTCTGAGCACACAAGCTAACTACTACGATGATACTTCCTTGCACGCAAACCCTAATTAGTAAGAAATCTAGTAATCTTCTTGTAAACACTTGTAGCCAAACTTGAACTTGAGTTGTCCCTTGCCACCACCTCTGACATGTCCACATAGCCCTAATTTTAGACAGAGGATTAGTACGTCGTAATCCAGAGAAGGTGCTGCTGAAGCTCAGCGTTAGCTTCACATTGCAATGGATTGCTCTTTCAAGCAGGACTTTTCTACACATAGTACAACTTGGGGAGCAGAAAGAGTTGTGTTTCTTGGGCTAGAAAAGGGTAATCTGTAAGCTTGTCTTCCCCCTCCAACTCTGTGACTCATCCAGTCCAAGAGTCCTTCAAGTTCATTTTTGTTTAAATGAACTACAAATAATAAAGGATGAGGCAGGGCATTGCCAAATTTGGAAGAAAAAGGCAGATTTGGCTTGGCTTGACTTATCTTGACCGTTCTACTGAAAACAGATAAACAAAGCTCTACACTTAACTAGGAAATTGCTTGTATAAAGTAGAGCTCATCTCAAATTGTAACCAAGCTCTTTTGGTTTTGCATAACAAAGTTGTACTAAATATTAGCAAGAGGAAGTAGTCTGTTCAGAGCAGCGTTTGATCTGGTGCCTGCTGTTTCAGGATGAAGAATGCTTACGGCCTGGTGAAGCGACTGATTTGAGCTTCTTGGAAAAGCTGGAAGAGAAAGTAGGAGATCATGTCCACTTCGTGACGTACGCATTTACGCTCTGTATCCTATCACAGAGGAAACTCTTCCCATCTCTTACCCATAACAGAGTATTGGGGAGGGAACAATTTTTGCTTTGTACCAAAGTCAGTCAAACAGCCTGCCCACTGTCTATAATGTTGTAATGTGCTACGCTGGTAGAGTATGGCCTGGGGGATTGGGGAGGTGGCGGCGGGGATTCCTGTCTCTTTACTAGTGTGATGCTGATCTTTGAGTCTGGTTTCATTCCACGCTAAAATTAGGGCTAAACTTAGATGGCTTTGGCCCATGAAGGTTAGATGGCTTTGGCCATAGATGGCTTTGTCCCCCACTGACTCCAGGGAAAGCTGAAGATATTGTGAAGAGGAGCCTAATGCCCCAGGCTGTGAGGGGTACATAAATACTCTTCAAGAGTCCATCTGGGTATGTGTGAACTTTAGGTACGAAGAGGGAAGAAACATGTTCCTGCTCAGATCTCCCAGATGAGCGGCGTTTTGGTTAATACTCAATTTGTAGTATTTTCGGGTTCAGTTTTGGTGGCAGATGAACGTGTTGGCGCTGGGCTGTTCTGGCAGTTCCCAGCAGAAGCTTACTGAAGGGCTTTGACAAGTCATCAATTCAGTCACACTGAATTGTCACCGTTTCTACATCTCTGAAGTTCATCACAGCCAAGTGGAAAACTTGTAGCCAACTTCCTTGTCACCACAATGTGCCTTAATACTGTTCTGCCTGATTAAAAGCTTTAAATAGAAGTGCTAGAGCTACTTAAATGGGATCTGTACTTGGCAATACTCTTGGAAGAAAATTTTGATATACTAATGTGCTGTTGTGACACACAACTCCGCTGTTAGTGACTGCTTACAAAGCTGAAACTTAAACTGTTAAGTTGCTCTTTTATTTTTTTTTTCTCTTTTCTTCCCTCCCTCTCCCCCAGGAGTCCTTGCTTTCTAAAATTTTCCTGCTATTCTTAAACTTTGATTCCTCCTTTGTATTTGTCCTTCTTCTAGGGCAAAATATCTCAAACAATCTTTCCCCCCGGTTTCGCTTTGAAATTGAGGAAGCTGGTGATCTTTCTCATGTAGGTAATGAGAATGTATTTAAATGAATGTCATAGGAGGAAATCTTAATACTTCTGGAAAGGGTGATCATTGCCAAATGGCAATGGATATGTTGCAGATATTGAGGAGTTCCTGGTAGCTGACTCCCATTCTCCAGCACTGAATTTTGCTGTTAGCTGTTCCAAATGGACAGATAGATGATCATCTGATTATGGGCCATAACTGTATAGTCAGAACCATGTTGATAGAACAGACATTAGACTCCCAGCTCTTCTACAGCTGCTTTCTGTGCAGGTGACTTTCTACAAGCTGAGGAAGCCTATTTGCTGCTTTTTCTCTTGGTGGTTTTTTTCCTGCAGTCGCAAGCTCGCAGACCAGAAAACACGGAAATCGATTGACTGGGTGGATTTCCGCCTCCTTCACTACGCAGGAGAAGTCACTTACTGTGCTGTTGGTGAGTGTGAACAAAGTGCCTGTCTAGAAGTTACCCGAGGCTTTAAGCCAATGTGGTAGATGATAACTTGATGTGAAGATGAACTACAAAATAACTGCCCTCTGAAAGTATTATTACTTGACAGTCAAACATGAATGCAGTGTGAATTTTGAGGATATAAATTTCCAGACTTTGTGTTAAAGTGTGTAGCCTCCAAAAAGAATTAAACCTTCTCCTTTTTTTTTCTTCAGGATTTCTGGAGAAGAATAATGATCTCCTGTACAGAAACCTGAAAGAGGTAAGAACAAAAAAGGGATGCAAGTTACCTTGCTTTGAAGCAGAGATGTTTTGCAGAAGACTTATTTAATCTCTGTAGCAAACAAGAACATATATTTCTACTTAGCGATGTTCCTTAGGCACTTGCATGCATGTCCTTACAGCTGTGCTGCTCAAGTTTAGAATCATCACAGTAGGAATAAGCCTGCTGAATAAGGCAGCTTTTCACTTACCCTGTTTCAGGTGCTGTGCAACTCTAAAAATGACATCATTAGAGACTGCTTTTTACTGTCAGAACTAGACAACAGGAGGAGACCAGAGACTGTGAGTTTCATCTTTAGTCTTAACTTTGAACATAAACTCAACTTCCCAAGTCTTGATTTAACCACTGAATCCAGTCCTTAGTCGTGAATTCGGTGGAATTTTTTTTTTTTGCTGGTGTTACACCTCTGCTAGCTTCCTGGTAGTTGAGCAGTGATGTTGCTGAGACAGCAGCAAGCAATGTGACATACCTTAATGTTATTAATGCATCCTTCTAAAACAAGCCCTGTGCCTAGCATCCAACAGTAGTTAGTTTCTGAAGGGCTACCTTGCGTGTCCAGCTGTATGACAGCAGTTCAAATATTCCAGCCAAGCACTCTGTCCAGGTAACTTATGATTAACTATGCTTCAGAAGCTTTGTGGTACTAATGCATGTGTCAGCCTTTTACTTACAGTTTTAAGATGGGTGCAGGGAATGAGTTTATTTCAATTACTGCAGTGCTTGAGTTTCAAAGCTAAAAGTTCTTTCAATGTCATCTTAGGTTGCAACCCAGTTCAAAAACAGTCTGACGAGTCTTATAGAAATCCTGATGTCCAAGGAGCCTTCTTATGTCCGATGCATTAAACCAAATGAGAACAAGGAGCCTGGTAAGGCATTGGGCTGAAGACACAGTTGAGATAAAGGAATGAAGTGAGGGAGGCTTTAGCTTGTAGCTAGGTACAGCATATATAAGCACACTCTGTGTGTGTGTGTGTATATAAAAATCTTAGTTTAGCTAGCAGCAAAGTCATCACCTTGGGTAACTGTGGATTTGATTCCTTCGTTATTTGTCCCAACACATGGACAAGTGAGTAAGCGAGCTTCCACAGACAGTATTTACCAGTGAATGTGTGTTCATACTACAGGGAAGTTTGATGATTATCTGATCCGACATCAGGTGAAATACCTGGGTCTGATGGAGCACTTGAGGGTGAGACGAGCTGGCTTCGCATATCGGCGGAAATATGAACTCTTCTTGCAAAGGTGAGTGGAACTGTTTGCTCTCTAGCCAGGTAAACCTGCCCTCCTATGAGGGCTTCAGAGCAAGGTTTGTTTAAATGTCAAGTCCCAGTGATAGGAGATGTGGAGGTGTCAGCAGACACTCTCCTGCACTGAAGATAACCTTTGTATGTGTCTTTTGCCTGTATCCATTTTGATCTGCTTTGGCATCTTCTGCCTTGAATAAAGCAGTAGGAATTTGGGGAGGAGAGTTTTGGGAAGGGGTTCCTCAACATCAAGTCATTTGTGTTGATGTCTTGCTGATGTTTCAGGTATAAATCCCTCTGTCCAGCTACCTGGCCACATTGGCATGGGCCTGCAGCTGAGGGTGTGGAGAGGCTCATCAAGCATATTGGTTACAAGCCTGAGGAATACAAATTAGGAAGGTAAATTTCCTTTCTCTGGCTGTGATCTCTGCTGCTCAGCTGCATGGTGCTTGCCATATTTGATCCTCTGAATTGTCTGACTGCAAGCCACTGTGTGGCCTTTCCTGGAGAGCTGCAAGATGTAGTGGTGTGAACAGATTCCTTTAGCTTGGCTGTTGCCTGACAGTGTGAACTGGACAGACCTGCCCGGGTCTGCAAACCTGACAGCTTCTGACTAGTGACTTCTTTAAAACAGGCCAAAGTAACCTCTCCCCAAAGGTATACAATGCACAGGAGCAAGGAGACAGATAAAAAGCCCAGATTCATAAGTTTCCTCTTCTTACCTTCCTGTTTCCATAGAAGCTTGAATCTAGCCGAGTTTCTTCCATCTCTGGGTTAGGGGGGATGGGCTGCCTTGCTGCAGCTCCACGTCTCCCTGTGTGCTTGGGCAGCCAGAGGCAACTTGCCTCTCTTAGGCTTGGGTTCTTTTTTAACTGCCTTTTGCAACCATTCCTGAACCACAACCTTGTCCCCCCTGCTAAAGACAAGGCGTGGGGCAAGGCAGGGCTTTTTAATGTCACCTTCAACCTGTGGCTATCAGAATCCATGAATTAATGTCTAGGATAATAGTTAAGACAAGGAAACCTGTTTTCACTGGGTTTCACTGCTTATCCTGAGCTCCACAGCTCCTGGGGAAACTTGCAGGAATCCCAGGGTTGAGAATTACAAGTAGTGTAAAGGCAGAGGTCTCCACACCGCACCTTCCAGGGCACCTGGGACCTTGTGCAGTAACTGGTGTCTTGCTTCCTCCCCTCTCCCTGCCACCCTTTGCCAAGTCCTTGGCACCCTTTCAGGATGTGCCAGCTGGACAAATGAACAGTGTTTATAGAGGGAGATGTAACTTGTCAGTATTACAGCTAGTTGGAGGACTCTGAGCCTGGTCAGGGCAGCTGAAACGATGCCTCACTGTGAATAAGTTGTTCATGGTCTCTTTTTCAGAACCAAAATATTCATTCGGTTCCCAAAGACTCTGTTTGCTACTGAAGATGCATTTGAATTCAGAAAACACCTGTTAGGTATGGTTCCGGTTCCCTTTATACATACTAAGAAGCAGAGCCTGGGTGAACTATGTCTCTGGGCTCCAGGTTCATGCAGCAGATGCACCATGGTGAGAGCTGAGACCCCTGGTCTGCACAGCTCTGGAGAGTCCAAGGAAAGCGTAGTAGTTGCCTTCCAGGGTGGGGAGAAATCACTACCTACATTGCTTGTGTTCTGGATACGTATCTCCTTTAGAGCTCCTCGGTCCTACTAGTAACTGTTGGTCCCTGTCGAGGTGCACTAAGTACCTTTCCCCTGGGATTGGGATACCACCTGTCTCATCCTGGTGTTACCTGTTTGTACCTGCTTGAAATGCTTAAATGCATGGGGCTGCCTAAAGGCACGTTTAGGCTACTTTTCGTCCTGTTGGTGTTGTACCACCTTTGTTCCTCAGTGATTGTGCAGACCCTCCTGTGTCTCGGCACATGGTGTCTGCTGGGAGCACAGCTCCTGAATGCTCTGATCCTGTGGATGTGAGCAATGGCTCTGGTTTTTCTTTTTTTTTTTCGCTAGTTTCAAGACTACAGGCCAAATATAAAGGATGCCTTGGAAAGAGAGAGTACAAGAGGAAGAGAGAAGCAGGTATGGGCTCTGGAATCGAGGACTCTCTTCTTAGGGCTATGCTTTCCAGTAGGACATGTAGCTTTGGGAGGTCACGAATCCATGTTGCTGCAGATTGCACTCACAGCTTCCCTGCAGGGCTGTGGGTGTTGGGGTCAGATGCAGGTGACAGCTGTATGAAGAGTATTCACACAGGTCCCTTCAGTTCTTTTTAGCTCTTGGCCTCACCCAGCTCTTGGCCTCACCCAGGCATCAGCTGTGCGAGCAGCTCTGTGCAGCGGCAGCACCCTCTGGTGTGCATGCGGGGATGTTCCGGGGTACCGAGGGAATTGCTCATTAACTGCTAGGGAAACAAACCCTCTTATCACAGTGGACAGGCTGATAAATAACGCTGCAGGCTCAAAGGCTAGCTTTCTGAGATGAGCTGCTTGCTGTATACAGTATGTCACTGCCTTGATGTTGAGCTCTACAGTGCAGGTAGAGCCAGATCAGTTATTACAGAGAAGAAAAATGTTCTAAACTTCTTATTAAAGATCAGCTGATGGGAAGAGCTGCAAAAGAGCCAGTTATAACTTCTGCTATGTGAATTTAAAGAATAGTATGGCACAGGACCTCTGATCCTAATACAAGGACCTGATGAATTCTTGCAGCTATCAAGCTGGAGGCTTGTTGGCGGGGAGCGCTGGCACGGAAGGAGGCCAAGAGGAGGACATGGGCGGTTCAGATAATCAGGAAGTAACTATCGCTGTGGTGGTCGTGGGGAGGGTTGTGGGTCACAGCCTGGTGATGGTCTCTGGACAATGAGTCCAGAGAACTGACAGAGTGAGTCAAAACTATCTCCTTCACACCCATTTCTAAGCTATCATTGTAGTTAGGACAGTTGCCAGATGGAGTTGATCAGAAATGCCTGTCACCTCTTCAGGAATTCTGACTTGCACCAATTTCTGTTGCTCTGCTAGTTTATATTGGTACAAGGGATCTCCAAACCAATCCTTTGCAAGCCTGTCCGTTCTCTTCATATATGGTCCTCCCTATCCGCTCCCTTAAACCCAGCTCCTGAATACTGCATCAAAAGTAGTGCTGATCCTCCTTTTTAACTCCAAAGCACTGTATTTTGGTCAACAAAACTTGGAAAAAAATGTTAATGTTTGGAATATTACAAAGCTTAATATTTCCATTGCTGTAACACAGGTGACAGTGCACCTCAGTTAACATCAATGATCTGTTAGCCTGTTGTGTGCCTTCTGTGACTTGCCTTTCATTTCCACTGATTTCTGAATGTAATGTGTAAATTCTGGTTTGGATATCTTCTGTAGATTCATAAATGGCTTCATCAATCGGAAGAAACCCCTTTGTCCAGAGAACACTGAATTTGTGCAGCTTGTGCAGTACAACTATTTGATGAAGCTCAGAGACCACGTTCCGAAAAATGTCTTGGACAAGAGCTGGCTTCAACCTCCTTCCATCCTGGAAGAGGTGAGGATTGCTGCAGGCTTCGGGAGAGGTGAAGATGGCTTCTGTTCTGTGGTCACGGGTGTGCACACTTCATGTAGGAAAAGAGCAGTGGCCTCCTGCTGGCTTGTCCTCTGTTCAGGCATGACGGCAGAGCCTTTGGAAGACCCTGAGATCCTCTGTATTTGGGGGAGCGTGGGAGTGGGAGGAATGGTGCTGCTGTTTAAGTTCCCAAGGGAAAGGAGGTAGCTTGGTGCTCTTGTTTTAAGGAATAGCAAGGAAGATGCACTGACAGAAAAGCGAACTCATGAACCCTATTAAAGACAAAGTTAATCCCGCAATTTGTTTTAAGCTTGCAGCACAGGTAGACTTGAAGCCTTTCATCTTGTTTGGGCTTTGGCAGGACAGGCAGCCTCAGTGCATGAATCGGACAAACTCTAATTGCTACCAGCAGAACTCTCATTCAGAAACAGCTGCTGACATTTGGTATGGCCCCTCTGATCCTGCCCGTAGCCTGGCTCGGGACCAGAGCACATCACTCTCGCGCCAGCTGTGGCCAGTGCTCGGTGGGTGAGGTGGGCCCAGTAAATTAGAAAGCTCGGACAGAAGGTAAGGTGAAGAGCAAGGCTAATGGTATGCTGCGTGTGTGGTGCCGCAGTCTCGTCTGGGGGTGACAGATGGGGTTTGCTGCTTTTAGTAACTCTAGCAATGACTCAGACGCTTGGTGTTCTGCGTTCATCAGCTGCTGCTGGGCATTAACCCTTCTCTGGTAGCAAAGCTCTTTGGTAGGTGGGTCTCTGGGCTGGGGGAGCTCAAATGAGTTGTGACTAAATGTTAAAAGTATTTGCTAGGACTGCAGCAGGAGTTGTTTGCACAACTTCACTACTTTTTTCTTTTTCTTTTTTCTCTTCATGTAGATGTCTGAGATGCTACAGAAAATCTGCATTAGGAACCTAGTAAGGAAATACTGCCAAGGTTTTACTGCTGAGAAGAAAGTGCAGGTAACTAATATGTGGAGTGTAAATGTGTGAGTTAAAACACACCATGCATGTGTGATATCTGCTCTCTGTGAACCATATGAAACACAAACTGCACCTTCTGACACACCACTGCTCCTTCCGCTGAACAAATGTTCCTGAGCCTGTGCTCCTGCAGGTGCATGGGTCTCAATCTTATAAGTGCAGTTTTAATGCCATAATTAGGATAGATCCATAAATAAGAAAAGATCTGTAGGACTGTTCAGCCCCTCCTACCCCTTTATTTAGTGTAATACAGGAATGACCTAAAGATGTTGAAAGAAATGCAGCATGAGTTGGGTAGATACTGCATGAGTAAAAGGATGATATTGTGCAGTAACGATGCCTACGTTATAACTGCTGATGTTACTGATGGAAAAACTCTAAGAGGGTAAAGGCTGTTCCTTCTCAAAACAGTTACAGCAAAAAGTGGTAGCAAGTGCTGTTTTCAGAGGGAAGAAGGAGGGCTACCTGCAGAGCATAAACCAGCCTTTCATGGACACCCGACTAAGTGAGTACTCAACAAACCCCTGAAGGACTCAGCCACGTGCTCCTTGCTCAGGAAAATTCTGTTTGACAAAACAGACTCAGTTTCTAAGAGAAATTCCCATCTGACAGAGGCAGCATCACCTGCTGTGCTTGGGCCCTACCATTTGAGTTCCCTTCCTCTGTCATGTCTAGTGACACTAAGCTAATTAATCTGCCAGACTCTGCTCTCAAGCTGGGGGTACCTGGAATCCCTCTTGGGACAGATGGCTACAAACCCAAGCAAAATTCCCTGTGGGCTGGGATGGATCGGGACCCACCCTCCCTGTTCTGGATAGAGCAGGGAGGGTGAGCGTGGATGTTGCAGTGCAGCATCGCCAGCTGTGGGGATCCAGTCCCAAGGACTGGAGCTGCTGGGGAGGAGAGATGTGAATCTTGGGAATCCATGTAGTCGGTGTTAAGCATATAAAAGGCATGAGAAGAAAGCCCCAGTAGTGCAGTGGCAGGGCGAGGGATCTGGGAGACTGGGTAGGGTGCGGTAGCAGTGGTGGGTAGGTGAGATGCTGGGGTCGTTATTGGAAGCTCCCAGAGAGCTTCAGCTGGAGCACTGTGCAGAAGGAAGAACGCTCTGGGTGGTGCTCGGCAGAAGTCCTTCTGTGCCAGGGCCTGAACCAAGAACAGCCAGTAACTCCCAGTGTGAATTACTTGTCAGGCAGGAAGAATCACTGAAACAGGTTTAGGAGTAGCTGGAAGTGAACACCCTCAGTTTAGAAGGGAGTGTACCAAGGGGACAAGGACTAAAGGGATGAAGACAATTAATGCAGCTCTCTGGTGTCTTGCTGGTGGGAGTGGTGGCTGTCTGTCGCCTACACTCAGTTTGTCTTTCTGGTTTGCTCCTCAGAAGAGAATGATATAAACCCCAAAGTACTGCAGCTCATCCAAGGTGAGAAGATCAAGGTAAGGGAAGGACAGCTGGAGCTCAGCAGCCCTTGAACCAGCTGTGTTGGAGTCCTGGAGCTGGCTCGTCATGCAGACTGGGTGATCCATGATGTCTGAGGCTGTCTTGCAGCCATGCCTATGTGGCAGGGCAGGCTGCTGAATAGCAGTGTAGCGACTATTTCCTTGCTTCTAAATTGGAGACGGGTCTCAAAATTCACCTAGACAAAAAAAAAAATTTAAGATTACTTTTAATAAAATCCTAAAAAGCATCGTTAACCCTGTTTGGGCTGTAATGGGCAGGAGAAGTGCAGGTGTGAGCACTGCACTTCCATGGTTATGGCATAGAGGGCACAGGTAAACCGTCTTTCTCAAAGCGTGATTCTGCCATCTGAATTTCCAAGTATAAAAAAACGAGATGATTATAAGCAGAGGTTGGCAGCAGCTGTTGTGAGCTGGGATCCGCAGCTCTGCAGTGCGGTGCTGCTCCTTGCTGAACTGCTTCCAGCACAGGACCCTGCGGTAGTGAGAAATGCTGATACCAACTCGTTGTTTTCAGTATGTGACCCCCGTGATAAAATATGACAGGAACGGGTTCAAAGCACGAGACCGACTACTTGTTCTGACCCAGTCCTCAGCGTATGTGGTGGAAATGGCCAAGATCAAGCAGAAAATAGACTACGCCACTCTGAAAGGTAATGGTGGAGGTCAGCGTGGGGCTTCCCTTTCTGCCAGTGAACCTGGGGGTGGAAAGATGAACTTCTGAAACTTGGTCTTTCAAAGATATTTGAAGCAATGATCCACCTGAGAACACTTTCCTGGGGGATGGATAAAGGGTCTGTGTGTCAGTGTGCAGTTCCTTGAAGTATAAATCATGAGTAAGAGGACACAGTTCTCTGAAATACTTAAATGCAGGAGGACATCACTTTCTGCTGAAAGAGTAGATTAAAAAAAAAGCTTTCCTACCCCACTTCGTAGGTATTTTTTTAATCCTGCCATTGTCTGAACTACAGTCCAGGGGTAGAATATATACTTTCTCCCTCTTCCCTTACCAAAACAAAGGTAGCATGGAAAGGTATGGAGCAAACGACTAATGCACCATGTTTAAATAACCACTGTTGGAAATGTGTTATGGACAAGTGCATGACAGAGAAAGTGATCTTCAGAAGGTGTTTTGAAAACTGGGAAGATGATAATGGTGGCGTGGAACCGTCTTTGGTAGTTTTTCCTCTAATTCTTGGATTTCTTTTGAAGGTATTTCCACCAGTAACCTGAGCGATGGGATTGTAGTCATTCATGTTCCCGAGGACAACAAACAGAAGGTAGAAAACAGAAATGTAGCTACTGTGAGCTTGTTAGAAGTAAGGTCTTGTAGCTGACAGTTCTAATACTTTCCTATGAAATACTGGGATTACACAATTACTGATGTTTAGTAATTCTTGTAATCAGCTAGACCTTTACATTCTTGCTGTCTCACCATGAAAGCTTTCACTTTCCTTTTTTTAGAGCCAAAGTCACTATAAATCCTCAATAGTCCCTGGAAAGGCTGTTTAACAAACCAAACTTTTACACGACTCTTTTAATTGCTGTGTAGTTATCGGTCCCTTCTGCACAGCAGTCGCTCCTCTGGCATTAGGAAGGAGTTTCTCTGAATGCATGACTGCTGTGTGGCTTATGTGCTGGGGTGACGCCAGGTGACACTCTGCCTCTCTTTTGTTTCCAGGGAGATGTGATACTTCAGTGTGAGCATATCTTTGAGATGATCACTAAACTCTGCATGCTGGCCAATAAACAAAACCTCGTTAAAGTTGTGCAGGGGAGGTAAGGAAGGAAGTTGAATGGGTAGTATTGTGCAGGCTGTATTTTATGGAAGAACCTGTTTCAAAAACTTTTAGGCCTGGACTACGTAAGTCAAAACTATTAACATCACCCCAGCAGACAGTGCCCTAAAATGATTAGAGGGCTGTCGTGCAGTAGCACAGTTGTTTTCATGGCTTCCTTTCATAGGCACAGGGGAAACAAGATGGGATGCACGGGAACGAGAAAATATATTAAAAATCATTACAACCTATTTCCCACGCTAATGAGGCTTGCTTCCATGATGGCTGTGGTTGCACCTTGCTAGGTGTGCTGCTCTGCTCTAAGACCTGCCCATGATCCATCTGCTTAAAACCCAAACTCGTTTTTAAAGTACAGTCACCTATAACCACGTTTTTCAGGCTTCTGCTGATGTGACCTGGGCATGAGGTTGTGGGTTTAGTGGTTTCACAACGGATCTCATTAGCACCAGCTCTGAGGAAAGCCTGCTGGGCTGAGCCTGTGGGTCACTTCAGGATAAATGCTCCTCTCCCTAAAAGATTGAGAAGGCCCTGAAATGTGATTGCTGAGCACAGGAACATTTTCAGTCACGCCACCAAGCTAATGGCAGGTGGATGCAGTCTGTCTCTCAAATCTCTACATGAATTGAAACTGGCATATGAAACCTGTACTTCTGCTCCAGCTTTTCTCTCTGGCCTTTGCATTTCAATTGTAATTAGATTCTGTGTGTTCAGTGGTTTTCTCCAGGTCAGATCTGCTTATCTTCTAGTGCTTAATTGCACCAGGAAAATTCAAATGCCCAGACCGGGCAAGCATGCTCCATTCATCAAACCCTTCTGGCTTGTGTGGTATAATGCAATTGTTTAGGAAATTTACCTAAGCTGGAGGGCTCTGATCTTCTAATCTAACAAGATTTGCCAAGGGAACAGAAATAAGGGGGGCTTAGAGTAAAGCCTATTGCGAGGAAAGCATCTAATGAGTAATTCTGTCTGTATTTGCAGTCTTCAGTTTCGCATTGGCTCTGGGAAGGAAGGGACAATGGTGTTTACCGTTGGGCAGGAGCCTCAGGTCTTTAAAGCCAAAAATGGACAACTAACAGTGGTAAGGCCTCATCTAAGCACTGGAAATATGACTTGTGCTTTCTCCTTTGATGCTCAACCCCTGTAGAGAGCACAGCTAAGTTCTAGCAAGGGCCCTTTGTATGAGTTCAGGAGGACTTGATTCCTCTTACAGAGCAGAGAGGTGCATGATGTAACTACCTAGTCAGTAGCTACCTACGTGAGATAAGGCATAATAGATCGTCATCACTTTGTTGGGAGTTGCACCTTGCACATGAATCATCGCTGCTACTTGCTCTCTCAAGCTAGCAAGGGGAGAGGGAGCAAGGCTCTCTCCTGGCTTGGTCATTTAGAGAATTTAGCCTGAGCCCAAATTCAATGTGCACCTGCAAAATGAGGACTCAGGTGAAGCTTGCCACCTCTTGTTGTCTCCTTCAACCAGGTTATTTCTGAAATCGGTTGGGGGACGGAGGGAAAGCATTTCTTTTCACCCGAGCAGGTTATCTGAGAAGGAAGGCTCTGTCTGACCCAGTGGCAGTCTTGGCAGAACTGCCGCTGAAGGGAGAAAGAATTCTGGCTCTGTATACAGCTATGGAAAATGGGGGAGCTTTGCTTCTGTCCTTGCTCGTGGTCAGGCAGGGAGGTGTGCTAAACCTGCCTCCATCAGCTCACGGCTGCAAGGCAGTCAATGGCAAGTGTGGCTGGAGGAACAAGGAAAGATGTGGGTCTCCGCTGCTTCACCGGTGAGCCTAGCGTGTTTGGTACTGTTAGCGGACAGCTCCAAGGAAGAATTGCCTGCTGAGGTGTAATACCCTCGGGGCACTGGTTAGCTGTCCTTGCAGTCCCGAGACGAAGGGAGTTGTCTCTACATGTCAATTGTTAAACAGAAACAACATCAACCTCTTTTCCCACAGCCAGGACACCTCAAGGACATAACATTTGTACTTGATTTAATGACTCCTTCCTCTTCTTGTCCTAGGTGTCAACTCAGGCAAAGTCTTGATGAGAAGCAGTTCCTGTTCCTGGTCGCTGTCTTGGCTAGGAACGGAAAGGAGCCTGCAGGATGAGACCAGCACTCGCATCTCCCCTGGAATCTTTGATGCCACAGGGCTGCTGTGATTTGAGAGTTTGCTTGCATCTTTTAGGCTCTTTTTTTATAGCTTAAAACTATTCAGCTCTGCTAAATAAATTCCATTATGTTGCTGTACCATTCCAGTGAGCATAGATGCTCGTAACACAGTCACAGGGAAATGTTTAAACCAAAAGTTGCAGTTCCACATGTAAAATGTCCGTCTCTGTGCACTCGGTAAGAGCTGAGGGCGCTGACCAGTCAGGAAGGATTAAGATAGAAGCAAAAAGGCTTCTCTAGCTGTACTTTGAGTCATGACTCACCAGAACTGCATCAAGTGCAGATCAATGAAGCTACCTCTGGCCTGAAAACACCTTTTCTCTCAGGCAGACTGGCAAAGCCTTTAAAACCAGCAGCTAGTCCTTTGGCATGTGAAGAGATGGTTAAATGTAGCAGTAGGGCTGGTGCTGATATTTTTATTTGGCGCATCAGCGTATGAAGCTGCTCATCTGGAAATCTCAGTAAGCTGCTTTCTTGTCTACTCTGACATGGGGGAAGATCTTTTGCTTTTAGAGTAACACTGTCTGGTTCTCCCTGCGCAGCAGCTGTGCATGGCGCAGTGGAGGCAAAACCATAAAAGATGACCAAAATGCCTCCTCTTAAAGAGGGATGTGCTGGCTTGATGCAATCCAGTTCAGAAGAAACCGGTCTCCTGCTCCTGAAGAACCTTCATCTCTCCCTATGGAGCTGGACCCTACTCACTCAAGAGCATGGTAGGCACTGCTGTTCCCTTGAGGTGTATTGGGGCAGGTTCAAGGGGAGAGGGGTGGAAGGCAGGAATTCCCTCTGCTCCCTCCTGCCTGGAAGCTGCAGCTGTACTGCCGCTCTCTGTTCATAGCGCTTACTCTGCTGCCTCATGTTGAGGCAAACTTTGTGTAGCGCCTGCTCCAGCTTGCTTTGGCTAGGCTGAAACTACAGCTTGAAGACCCTCGACTTGCTGCCCTTAAATCCTGGGGTCTGCAGAGTCCCGAGAGCCAGATCGCTGGTGCCTCTGCCATGAGCAGTGCCAGGAGGTAAAACTAACAGCCGGGGGGAGGATGATGTCTGGTATTTCTTTCTGAAAGTTCCTTCCAGCTCCATGGACCATGAGGACAGCATGCTTCAAACAAGTAATAAAGCGACTCACATGTAAATATGAAATATCTTCTAATTTATTGTGTTATATTTAAAAAAAAATACATATTGCAAACATCAACCATACACTGAAATCTAGCTTAAGCTTTTTTGTGCATAAGTATAAAGTGGGAGGGAATGATTGTACAGAACAGATGAATGTGCTGCTATTGTCCGTGAAATGGAACAACTCCATTAAGACTGAAATTTCGGTTCTGCCTACCCTTTGCTCTAAGGCAAGACTGGAGCTTGGAGCCTTCTACAAGGCTCTGACCAGGTGATGTCCTGCAGCAGGGATCCAAAACCTGCCTCATGGAAATACAGGAGCAGCTGCTTTGGTGCTACAGCTCCACTGGTATAGGTGGGAGTAAACACCCCGTCAGGGAGTAAACACCCCGTCAGGGAGCTTTAAGCCAGGGGCCGGTGGTCACTCTTGCCTCTACTGTGCAGCCCTAACTGTGTTACAAGCTGCAGACTTCAGTCCAGCTTTTCTGCATTATGCTGATGGACAAAATCACTTCCACAAGTAAGACTTTAGTCAGCTCTACTCTGCTGTACTGTCACTATTAGTGTCTGCTGTGGGGTGCTGGAGGATCAAAGCAGACGGGTCTGCACTCCCCATTAGTACGAGGTAGCACTAGATAATCTAAAGAGCTGCTTCTGACCAGGCCAGCTGCCCTGTACCCCAATCTTCACCTGAAAGCTGTAGAGGCAAAACCATTTACAGTAAAAAGGCTCAAGAGCTGAGAGCATTTGTGCAATGGCATTAACTAAGTCTCTCTCCACAGACCAAGGACAAGTGGCCAGTAGGTAAAGGACATTCTAATGTGACAGCAGTACATCTTTACTACACAACTACAGCACACAGAGGGTTGTCAGGAGTGTATTAAGGCAGAGCCTGCCCGTAAATGCAGTAACAAAACGGAAACTTACTCAAACTCTCCTGGAGTGACTGACTTACTAAACCAATAGCTATATAAACTGCTGTACAAAGATTAAAAATAATCATCCCCTGTTTTTTAAGAACTTAGTCTGCAAAACCTAAAAGAGGAAATCCTGAAGCCAGTTAAGAATCTATTTACAGAGAAGTTAATCACATAGATGTCATCTGTCAGGTGCTTAGCACTGGTGTCAACACGTATCATCTCCTGGAGCTGAACCTGCTCTTGCACCATAGGATGCAACTGGATTTTGTTTGAGCAGCCAGTGCTGGGTTGCTGGAGTCTCCCCTGCACTGTATGGGGAAAGAAGGTAGTTCAGCACAGAACGACAGGAATCTCACAGGAGGGAGCCAGCTCTCTAGTGTTAACGAAGCAAGTAGGGTTTGCTGCAGGACTATCAGCATATTCTACAGTAATCAGCTGGTGTTTCCTTTTCACCCTCTGATGGCCAGCAGGAGCACAGTGGGACTGTTGAGGCATGGGCGTTAGACAGAATGGCTTTATAGAGTGCAGAGTCTAGACCCCTTCCAGGGCAGTAGATCTGTTACAGCTTATGGGCTCAGAAACCCATAAACAGCCCCGTAACGTGCCAGTAAGTGTCAAAGTACACAGTGCTGGAGAAACAGAGCAATTCAGAGGACCTTCCTTCCTTATGTGATAAGCTGGGGAGGGTGGAAGGTAAGAAGGGAGAGGCACTGGGTCCTTCACAACAACAATCTGCACTATGGACTTCTACAAACCCAGTGTGTTGCAAACATGTCTAAGTACAGCTTAAAATAGAAGCCCGTAACTGTCAGGACGTAGCTGAAGCTGCCGAACTATGGTATAACTGACATACCTGTTTACTGTTGAGCTCTTATAAATCAGTAGCTGAAGAAGAAAGAGGAGAGGAGACAGGTACAAGAAGTTAGACACCAGCTGTCTGTAACTTAGAAAAGTCTTTGGTTCCTAGAAAGATGACCTCAGCCTAACTTTGAAATCTTCTTAGCTTTACTTGATGATCCAAAATTGTACCACTGAGCAAACGCTTAATGCTTTATTTTAGCCTCTACGGACAAGCTATACATAGTTTGAGATGTAACTGCTATTTGAAATAGAAGTATTGGAGTAACGTAGCTGGTGATGCTGACAACACCTTTGGTTTTTAAAATGTTAACATGCCATTAACAGCCCTGAGCCAGGAGCAGGAATCCTTGCAGCAAGAAGTCAGGCAAAAACAAATAACCACCTCACTGAGGAACAGGAACATGGAGCTGCTGCTCTGTATGAGATGTCTGCCCATTAAGACCAGCACTAGATATTCCAGATGAAGGGTCAAAAAAATCTAGAATAGGCCAAAGTACTCTGCTGCCTGATTGCAAGTTTAAGACTTCCTACATTGGGTTTCTCTCCCTCTCAGGATTTGTTACACTAACCGTTACAGCTGTGGCTCTGCTCATTATCCTTTAGCATCCAGTCCTATTGAATAATACATGATCTTCCACTATAATTGTTACTTGACTCCACAATAGGCAACAAGAGACAAGGAGGTAGATAACATATTCATTTATAATAGAAAAGTACTCTTAGAAAACTAGACTACGTAGGTCTTCTCTACACAACATTTTAGCTCTGCCCTTTCACACACAGCTGCCATTTCTGAAAAGACTTGGAATATGCTCAGGATAAAGTCAAACAAGGAATAACCGCCTCTGGGCCGCTGCCTACTCCTCTTCCCCATGGTACTCGCGTTGCCCTCGCTCAAAGCAAGACAATGCTCCTGTATCGGTTACAGAACTGAACGACGGCTGCTGGCCTCCTACCTATGCTAGGCTGGCATGGAGTGTTTGGACCTGTGATGACTACTGCTTTACCTGCAGTAAAGAAAGCACAGCTTACTGACCTGCGATCTGATGGAAATAAACTCCCCAGCTGAGACCTGGGGTCAGACAGAAGTTCTAAGCGCTAACTGGTAGCAACGCCACCCTAAGGAAAAGCAATCAATCACATACAATTTGCTCCTGATTTTCCTTTTGGAGGAATTTGACATCTTCCACCCTTGAACCGCACGGATAAAGCAGGGGCGGGTCTCCACAGTTCAGTGCTGTAGAAACTCCACTGAACCCTTCAGGGAGCAGGTCCCGAGGGCTGTAGGGAGCCACAGCCAGCCACCCGGCAAGCCGAGCCCAAGCAGCTCCCGCTGCTCCCTCGCACTGCTCCGAGAGGGCTCCCTCTGCCCCCCACAGCACTACAGGAATCTAGTCAGCACGTGTCATTTGTCCCTCTGGGAGTCACGCCGGGGCATTTCTGAGCTACCAACCCTATCACCTACAAGGCCTGGGAGAAAGGGAGCTCTGCAGTAGCTCTGGTGTGTCTAGATCGCTGCATTTCTCCCACGCCTGAACGCCTAGGAGACAGGGTCAATGAGTGCCTGGAGGGAAGGTATACGGCTGACTGACCATTTTTTGTGTTTGTTTTTTTGTTTTGTTTTGTTTTTAAAGTGCAGGATAATTACTAAAGCCAAAGGAAGCCAGCCCTCTTCCTCTCTAGCCACAAAATAGCAAAGACAAGAGTGCTACAAATTCAGGGCATTTCTCCAGATGCTCAATAGGTCCTTACAGTATCTATCGTATGCCCAGTAACCTTATTTATTCTTGTCCTAGAACTACTGCATTTAAATACCCCAAATAATCTAGTTTGTTACAAAACGTAATTTACAGACTTTGCTGAACAGAAGTTAAACCGCCTGGTCCTCTGCTGCAGATAATCCATCAGACGAAGGGCAGCACCTTCCAGACAGAGCTGCGCAGTCTGCGGCTGTCGCTCGGCTCACTGATGCAGATGGGCCCTGTCATCCGGACGTTTAATATGAATTCTTCGCACGCGTTCAATGCGCTCTCGCTCCTCATCTTCATCTAAGTGATGGGAGCGGCCAGCTGCCCCTCCTGTGGCTTCCAAGAGCGCATTGTCGGGTCCCCTCCCATCCTGGGACTCGTACAGCAGAATGTTCAGTGTCTCCTCGTAAATGCGGGCTTCTGGGAACTCCACCTACCCACCCAAGAAAGAGAAGGTCACTCTCACCTATTGCCAGTCACTGCAGGCACCAGGTTACCTCATTTTTAATTCCTGGTAAGTTCTTGCTTTTAAAATTTCATAATTGCACTCGAGCCACAGAAATCCTCTCTAGCACAATCGTTTCTGTTTCATTATTTGCTTTCAGCTTTTGAGACCCAGCAACCAGGGTTTTTTTCAGAACTGGCCTGCCCGCAGGGCAGACTCAGACAGATTTCTCCTGGGAAAGGTAAGAAGGCACGGGGAAGGCATACCATGGCTCAGCAGGATCTCTCTTTACATAGGGATGTAAACCAAACTTGGTTAAATGCGCAAGTTTGTCTAAAGATAAAGAACTGGACTGAGCTTGCATTATGGCGTATCACAATTGCCCTGTGTTAAGTGAAACAGCCAAGCAGTCCCCGCCCTAACGAACCCACAGGATGAGCTCCGCTGTGCTGCTCCCACTTTGAATGGCATTGATTATTCTATAGAGACGCTAAACAATGAAAGGAGTGTTCAAAATGGAACAGATGTCAGGATGCCAGTCTGACAGCAGCTGGGCCTGTTGCTGGAAGCATTCAGGGATTTATTCGTACCTTTGTCTGTTTTTTCTCAGTAGCATAAACAATGGAAGTGCAACAGACTTCGGCAATCTTCCGCCCCTGCCCGTAAAAAGACCAGCAGCAGATCTCATCTCCAATCACATCTTTTATAAAGAGCACTCTCCCATTAAACCTCAAGGACAGCTTATCGAATAGCTCAATGTTCTTCAGCATGTTGTCATCAGAGTTGCTGTGAGAGATGAAGGAAGGCAGCAGTCACGTTAGGGTAATTAAGACAGCACACAGAATGGAAGGGGGTGCAGGCAGTGAGCATTTACAGGCCCATACGCCCAGTTTCCTTTGACTTACTGTGTCTCTACCAAGGTAGCGTTACAGTCGGTATCCAGGACTGCAGTGGATAACTCATTTGACTAGTACAAGCAAGAAAACCTGCTGCTGAAGAAGCAGTAATACGACATCAACAGTACTGTGAATAATACTGTCCAAGGCCATTTCATTTGTGTACAAAATTCTATCACCCAAATGAAACCATTCCTAAGCTCAAGCTCAGCACCAACTGGATGGAAGCAGCGTTGTATCATGAAACATACACAGACATAAGGAAAGGGGGACAAGGTCCCAGACTTGATGGTTTTGCCACTTATTGAGACCACTGCACCATGGGAGGCTTCCTGTATTCAACTGATGTGCTGTAGCCCATGGGGAACGCAGGCCAGCAGCTGGCCAGGAGTCTCTGCCAGCTCCACCTAAGTATTAGAGGAACTCCTCTGGCACAGAAGTAGCACATGCTTAGCCTTCCATTGATGACAGTAGGCTCCCTTCTGACAAAAGTTTGAAATTAACTGGGAAAAAATTGAGTGCCTGCCAGCACCAATCTGTCATTGGTTCTGAGTGAAGAAAAAGCAAATGCTTATCATGGATTTTAGTCTGTGAAAAACTTCAAAGAAGTCCAGCTGAAGTCATTTACCTGGTGTAGGAATATTTGTTGTTGCTTCTGTTATATAGCAACTTCACTGCTGGCTGTAAAAAACAAACCACAGATCAGTTACAGGAAGTGCAGTAAGAGCTGGAATCTCAGCTCAGTCCCAGACCCCACAGCACAGAAGCTGCAATACGATATGACGCCATCAGGCCCAAGCCCAGTGGGATTTTGTTGTTGTTGTTGCTGCAAAACTGTCATGCACGGGCTGGCAATGGGGCTGCAATCCCTTCTGACCCCGTCTGTGACTAGACCATAACCCGTTCTCACCCGCTCTCTGCCTTTTTGCCAAAGCTAATCGTTATCACCAGCACCCTCCCCTCTACCTGCCACAGCGAGCAGGCTTCCAGAAGCAGGAGTCATTGATTCACTTTAGCTAAAGAAGCATCTGTTGTTAATAACCAGAGTGGACAAATAAATGGAAGATCTAATAGCCCTGAGGATCTGCTCGATCAGCCTGCTACTGCCTACGCCCTCTATTTTAATACCTTATGTGGAGAAATAGGTGGCCAGGCCCAGCCTGAGCAACATTTGACTTTTAATTCAGAAGAAATGTTTAGTCTGCTGTAGATTTTCAGTGCTTTGCAGCTCAGCAGTTGAAGTGCATGTATTTTAGGGTAAGGCCATTGTTGAAAACTAAAGACCATTTTCTAAAGAATACTTGGTCAAGGTCCCATGGAAGCCCGGGGCAGCAGGCCAGCACCCTCCCAAGCCACGGCACAGACTGGCCTCTCTTACCTTGTTAGAAGTGGCTATAAGTTTTTGCTCTTCTTTGGAAGACGTGATGACTGGTACCTTGCAGAACGGTTCATATGCATCTTTGTTCTGCTGAAACAAGAATCAAACAGCAGCTGAATGTAAATAGGCCTTAGGGCACGCTCCTGTTAACTGGGAAGGTCCTGCATATTCTGTGCTGAAGAGTTCAGTCTGCAATCCGTCCTTACACCGCACTGAGTGGCCATTTCTGGTCCATGCTCTGAACCAGGCTGGCACTCCAGCTACCAGGCAGCATTCCTCTGGGACCACCTGAGATGTTCATTTCTACTCTCTACCACTCTGCAAACACAGGGACTGAATGTTATGTACCTATTCAAATGACAGGATCTGGAATGTGGCTTCACTCAAATAGGACACCAGTAAGAGTGGCTTCAAACCTAAGATGAGCACCCCAGAGGAAAACAAAGAACAAAACGGGACTCCCAGCAGCCTGTGGCTACTGCGGATACAAGCAGCTGCTCTGGTCTGGCCAAAGGACCTACCCCATTCTGGCTGATGCTGGAAGTATTAACTTCTGTCACAGAGCTCGCGTTGATGATGGATCATTTCAGCATGTAAGACCCTGACGGCAGTGGAGAACACAGCAGAGGAGCCAGGCTGCTGCTCCTTGCGTGCTCCCAGCAGCCAGCGGAGGGAAACTGAGCAACTGTTTATCCCTCACTGTAACTGGGTAGCACTAAATGTTGAGAACAACTCGGTACGTTTTTCTGGATGTGACCAGACTCCAGCAGATCAATGACACGAAGTATTTCAATTTCATCCCAGCCTCAAAAAGGCACCAGGTGGAAACTAGCAGAAAATCTTGCTCTGCCCAGAGCAGCCTCCTCTTCCTGACCCCTCACTGCAGCCAGAGTAACCTGACTCCTCCCTAGCTCTGCGACCTACCTGCAAGGCTGCTTGGCACTCGTCCACCAGCCCCTGGACCAGGTAGTACTTTGCTTCAGCCAACAACTCTTCTATCTCCCTGCGGCTCTCAGGGAGCGGCACAGCCCCGTCACGCAGGTAGTTCAGTATTGTCCCAAAATGCTTTCCACAGCGGTCAATCAGGATCCAGCCTAGGGACAGAAGAAGACCACAGTACAGAAGAAGCAGAGGCAAACGCGGCAAAAGGCCTTGACACTGGCCTGGGACTGCTGTACCAAGCAGGTTCCTGCCAAGAGAGACTAACTCCAGTTCCTTGCTTGAGCTGGTGAGCAGAGGAGCAGAAAACACAGGGAATTTATCGTCTCCTTCTGCGTTTCAAGTGCAGAGTATGTGGGAGTAAGGTAGGAAGCTCACTTGTTTCTCATAGTTCCCCAGTTATTGACAAATGATTAACTGAAACAGAAGAATGAATACTTCTCATTCTCAAACTAACCAGCTCTGTTCTTCCTCTACTCCTGAAGCCCTGACATGTTCTATTATCTTCTTGCCTTCTATCTTAGGGCCCTGTTACATAGATGTGTGGTTGTTTCTCACAGACAGCTTACTAGAGCCAGCCAGACGTGACTGTCTAAAGGTTGTTGCACCTGAACACAACACGGGGACCCACCGTGATCCACCATCTCCAGATGTGCAAAAAGGTCGGCAAGAGAAAGGCAGCACAGACTTTGGCAGCGTCACGCAAACACTGTTTCAGTCTCTATATTCCCAAAGTGCATTAATTTGGTAGAACAAAGTGGTTATTAGCACGATGTCTTAAGCTGCTGAAAGACATGACGCGACAGCATGCGTAAGCAGAATGTAATGTGCAGCCCCTGCCCTGGAGCTCACCAGCGCTGCCATGTACTGACAACGGTGTGAAGAAAAGAAAACAGAGCTACAACCGAAATGCTTTCCAGTTAGCTGGCGATCAAAGGATCTGCGCTTCACCTCTTGTTGCCAGTCTGTTGCCTGAATCAGGCCGGACCCTGAGAATTGTTAGGCAACGTTGAGGCTCGAGTTTCCATAAATGAACAGATGGCCACTCTTACAGGCTGCAGCTCAGGAATGCAGCGAGGAAACGCTTGTGGGGAAGGAGTCATATTTTGGACAAATAAGGAAAGTAGGTTAAAGCAGACCCTGTATGTTCTGCATGAATGGAATTACTAGTAAAGTCTGAACATTTGGTTCAATTTGGAAAGTGAACACAGCCCTTTCATGCTGTTCTGTGGAAAACCGAGACATTCTCCAGCAGTTTACTACAGGCTTTCCATCTCCCTCGTTACCCTGCTGTCTACATAAAACACAATGTATGCTCGCAATTGTAATTTTACAGACTGTAATAACAAACGAAAAAGCTGGAGGCAGAAGGACTAGAGACAGGGAAATCAAAGAACAGAAGACTGATCCAGGCTAATGAATACAGTACACCTAACCAACCAGAGCAGAAAAAAGCCCATTTGTCAATGCAGAGGTATGTAAAGCAAGATCACCCATTTTAAAGAGAAGAGCACAAGACGTGGTAATAAACAAGGACATCCATATTCCAGAAATGCAGCTGTTGACAGAGTTTACTAGAGTACACCAACACGTAGGGAGGTAAAGGGCAGGCCGAGAGCAGAATCCCCCAAATTCTTTGTTATCATCTCTGCTGTGATTCCCTCTGTAGGCTGTAAAAATCTGCTGCAACGTTATGTTTACAGATGGCGAAACCAAAGCAGAACTGGCTCACTTTCATGTGGAGGGGGGATGAGAAAATATTTCAAGCAGCATTGCAAAATACAAGTGACTGCTAAAACAGCTTTCAAAAAACCTTCTGTTTTAACCAAACAGCCAAGCGTACAGCCAAAGCGAGATGACTCACAGGAAAGCGACCCTGCTGCCACTCAGTCACGGCTGTGCAGAGCCTAAGAAGTGGGTTTCAGCTATAGTCTTTTAAAGCTATTTTTTAATAGCAGCGTTACAAAAATGTCCTGTGATCCATTTACTGAGGTAGGAATACATAATCCATGAACTGTATGTACACACATTAGACTTTTAGGAAATTAATCTTTTGTTTTACAAGAAGTCTCAGGGACAGCATCCAAACAACTCAAACTAAACCAGACTACATTTTCTGACTAAGCCCCTTGACAGATGAAATTAGTAGCCTGGCACTGAAGACTGCCTGATGCTCGACAGTCTTACTAGCAGCTGAATGAAAAACTTGCATCTCGATCAACTGGTTAACGGCAGTGGGGAGTGAGGAAAAAAATCACGCTGCAGAAGAGAAAATTGGAAACAGATGGATGCACCTGGAAAACTCACATCCTTCTATCAGCTCATTACCATAAAAATAAAATTTTCAAAATATGCCGATTTGCTACAGTTCATGAACAATTTCTAAGCCGAAAATAATCATCTGCCACCCACCAACAGAGAACTCCTGTCTGTCCTCCTACAGCCCAACTAGCAGCATGTTGTAATTGTTAAGCTTTGAGAAAGAGCTGGGGAGATGGTGCTGGGGTCAGAAGAATGCATCTAAACAAAGAGGAGGACCCCGTGTGACACATTCCACAGACTGCTTAAAAACCTTACTCCTTCCAGTTTCTCCACAAGTCTGGCTTCTTCTCCTAAGAAACACTTAGTTTTGTGCCAGATTTTGGGTGTGACCAATTAGCAGTATTTTGAAGACTTTCAGATAAAAAGAGTTTCCTTCAACAGCTCTAATGCTATTGTCCCAGTTTCCAGCATCACGCCAGGCAAGGGGAGATAAAGCAAGAACTACGGCAATGGGAGTGTCTCAGTTACAACACACAGGAAGTATCAAATTCCTATTAAAACACAAACTGGCTAAATGGAACAATCCCACACAGACACTGCTGCGGGATTCTCAGCAAAATAAACTTGCGATTTTATGTCTCAAGCATGATACTTTAGCAGATTAAACTCCAGTTACCCTCATATTAGCAGTAATGCTGTCAGCTGCTCTCCAGCAAAAAGTACCTGCACTTACACGGACTCCGAGCCTTGGGAACGCGATGTACCAGCCCTCCCGCGGTACCTGCCCAGGACGCCCGGAGGAAGCGCTGAGACCACGCCAGGGTGGGCTCCCAGAATTAATTTGGAATTTCCCATCCATTTCCAAACTGAAGGACTTGAGAAGTCTCGAATTATCAAATTTTGTGACACACAGAGCAGCTTTAGGGAGGGACGGGAGGATACTTTTGGAGTTGCCTGTAGTTCAGCAGCAAGGGTCTTCAACGAACTGGTTCACGACCTTTCCACTAGAACACCCCTCCAGTCTGCCCAGTAAGGGTGCCGGTTCCCATTTGACAGGTTTTTTTCAATTTGACCCACAGGCTGGCTTTTTTATGCAACCTGCACAGACCCATGACAGGTAGCCCAGAGACCCTTTGATCCGGAGCCCACAAACCGCAGCGCCAATGTTACCCCTTTACAGCAGCTGAAACTTGCAAAAGGCACGGTATAACACCCGGAACAATGCAGCGTTTTTTCCCCAGCTTAAATGTAAGGACTTCTAGCTAAAACAGGAATATTCAGCTAATTAGGTTGTATTTTTTACATTTTTTTCCCTCCAAATCCACTTCTTCCTATCTCAAGAAAGCTTACCACAAGAGCCTTACTAAATCCATCACTTGTTCCACATGACCTCTACATGTAGACTATTCTAAAGCACTCAAAACTAAGTCCAATTCATCTAACCATGTATTACATTTTCTATGCTTTCAGCAAGTTCAAACAAAATTTTCAAATAATTAACTAGTCACAAGAAAGGTGTTTTTAACCTTTAGGCTCAGTGATGCAGGAGCTATTGTTAAAGGCAAGGTATCCAAGTCCATAAGCATAGTTATGGGCAAAATGGCAGCACATAAATAGAAAGCTGTGCTTCCAGTTAAACTCTGTGACACTCCCACAATGTGAGAATGCTGATATAAAACTATGCTACCAGTTGCAGTTATCACAAACACATTTTAGCTATATTATTAATTTAAACATAAATGTTTTAAAGAATCTCAGCAGAAGAGAAAATCAACGTATCTGGTAAGGAAGTGAAGTATTTGAGCGCTGCTCCTTTAGAAGACTATAGCTTGACATACCGCATATTCCTTCTTTCCAGACACATTTCACGTGGAGACCCCCGTTTGGTGGCTCTCTCCTTTTACTGTCAGTAATACGATAGCAAATTTTCTAAAGATTTTGCAACTGCTTTTGTTTTAGTGAAGCCAACAATCAGTACTCTCCCAAGAAAATAGTTTCATTTAAAAAATCAGCTCTTAGCTCATAACCCCCACCCAATCTTCAGAGCAAATTTTATACTTGTATTTGAGGTAAGGAAACGAGATGAGGGAACTGCCTTCTGAGCTTCAAAGTAAATACGCAAGTCCTGACTCATAGCTTCTTAATCACTATCCCCACCATTTTCCATATGCTTAAGAGCTTTAGCATTAGTATTTCAAAAGAAAAAGATAGCCTGTGCTATCTGGGCCTGACAGGAGCCTTGGGACTTCTTACTGCCCTTCTGTTGTTTAGACAACTATCCAAGTCATACGTGTCTTTTGTTCCACATCTTTTCTCACTTGTATAAGCTACGAGTTTTAACACTAATAAAATGTAGAAATATCTGGGCCTATGATTAGATGTCCCTCTCTGTTCTCTAATATTTTTCTCCAGCCCCTGAGGAGGAAGGAAGCCCGTGCGAGGGACGCGGGGAGCAGCCCCTTACCTTCGCTGTCCGTGAGGACTTCCATTCGGCCACTGAACATGGCTTTGAGCATGGTGTCCTGCTTGGTCAGGGTCTGCATGGTGGTGTAGTAGAGGGCACCGCCAATGTTCAGCTTGACATACTTGGAGCTCGGACTAGTCCCTTTGAAGGAGGTAGTACGAGTCGCAGCCGCCGGCACTGCTGAGCTCACCACACTTTCTCCCGACATCTCTTCCTGCAAGCAAGGAGTTACCAGTTAGACCTGCAGTTCCACTGCATGACACCCAACTTTGTGTTACCATCAGTTATTTTACACAGAAGTAGTCATAGATGTGCTGGGCACTATCAGCCTCGGCTCCTCTCTGCCCCTTTGCAAAGTTCTCAAATGTTTTAGATGTTTAACTTTGTCTTCTTGCTGACAGTGACATAAACCAGCGAAAGAACATAAATCAACTCAGCCAGTGAAGAACGCTGTGAAAGCTGAGCAGCATTTTACACTGAGAAAGCCAGTGCTTTCCCACAAAAACTGCGTTCATTTCTTTCACAACTTCTAAAGCTTAAGTTCTTACTTGGTGAATAATCTGGTATGTAACTGGGCAATTCCCAATACACAGAGCCTGAGCAGACGATTCGTATGTGTTAAAATGCAGACTATCCACGGACTTTCTTGAGGCTTTTTTTCCTTAAAGCATACATGGCTCTACAGAGAGCACACACAAGCTTCCCACCCTCTTCCCTGCACTCCCACATTTCTCAGCACACCAGAACCCGGTATCCAACATCCCCCACTACTGCCCACAGTCCCCAAAGTGGACTCCGGTCAGCTAACAAGGTCACACGCTGTAACAGGAACACGTTATCTTAGCACCGCAAATGCTCTGAGAGCCGCTAACGATAAATCCTTAATCAAGCTGCGTCCCTGTGGTTAACTGTTTTGCCTCACAACGTGACAGGATGGGATGATTAACGCCCCGCCATCTCAGGCAGACCCAGGTCCTACAACTCTGAGAGCACGCTGGCTGACTACTGTACTGAATGATTTTTGCTCCGCTGTCATGAAAGGCAGAACTATCAGATGGCAAATCTGAACGCAAGTTCAGAAATGTAGTTACGTGTCCAGATTGCGTTTCACAAGGTGAGGAAGGGGGACGGCTAGAGGTGGCCACAGGGGACCATTCCCTCTGTCACGGGGGCCTGCCCAGGGCTCTCTGGAGTGCAAAGGCACGGGGTGCAGCCCCACGCTCAGGCTCCCCCCAGCAGCTGAACGCCCCCACCTCTTGGCCAGGAACCGTGCCCGGGCTCCCAGAGCGCGATCCCGCGTTGCGGCACGACCCAGCGCACCGGGCCGCAGCCCAGCACCCTGCCACTCGCAAGGCACAGAGCCGCGGGGCTGCCCCCCCGGGCCCCCTCAGGCCTGCCCTCCCCAAACCATGCCAGCCCGTGGCCAAGGGCCAGCCTGGGAGGACCGGACCCTCCCCGCACACATGAAAACCAGACCGCGGGCACCCCACCTTTTGGGAGCCGGACTCCTCTCCCTGCTCCCCGCTCTCTAAGCACCTCAATCTCGGGGGCTGGACCACCCCCACACCCCGCAACCTGCCCCCCTTCCCAGCACCCCGCCCCTGGGGACCGAAAACACCCAAACCCCGCACCGCCCCCACTCCCCGTGCACCCCACCCTGGGGGCCGGATCCCCAAATCCTGCGCCACCCGCGCCATCCTCACCCCACCCGCGCACCCCGACCTCAGCCGACCAGCCTACCCCCACCCCCAGCCCCCCACCCCCGCGGCCCAGAGCCCCCCCGGCCCCCCCGCGCCGCCTCACCATGAACGGCGCAGCGCAGCCCCACAGACCGAGCGAGCGGGAGCGCCGGGGCGGGGGGGACTTCCGCCCCTGGGCGTCACTTCCGGCCACGGCCCGGGTGCGCCACCAAACCCTTCCGATGTTCCTCTCGGCCTCCCCGGTCGGTGCCGCGCTGCGCTCCCGCCTCCCGAGCTCGGCTCGGCCCGGCCCGACCTACCAGGCAGCAGCGAGACCCAGAGCCGGCTGCCCTCTCTGCGCCGAGCCGAGCGGAGCCGGCGGGCGGGCGAGCGAGCGGGCGGTCGGGCGGAACGTCAGCGGCAGCGCGGGTTGCCGGCCGGACCCGGAGCGCGGACACGGGGTACGAGGCGGGGGCTGCCGGGCAACGGGGCTGCGGGCCTCGGCCTCGGCCTCGCGGGCGACGGAGCTGCCCCGGGGCCGCTCGGCCCGGCCCGGCGCTGCTCTGCCTCCGTCGGCGGCGCAGGCGACGGCGGGCGAGGGTGAGGGCCCGGGTCCGGGGGGCCGCGGACTGCGGGGGGCGCCTGCGGGGGGCTGTGGGGCTGCGAGGGCTCTGGGCCGGGCATCTGGGGCTGTGGGGCCGAGGGGTCTCCGCTGGCTGCTGATAGTGGCCTGGGCAAGTCCCAAGGTGAGTCCTGCCCCAACTCTGGTGAAACGGGAAACACGCACTGTGGGGCAGCTGCCGCTCGGGTCTCGCCGATGCCCAGGGCCCTGGCAGGGCTGAGGCTGGCCTTTGCTTTTGTCACGCATCAGATCGTTTTTCCCCACTCTGAAGTGTCAGGAGCTACATGTGCCAGCGATCACAGCTGAGCGGTGGTGCTGCTTCTCCTCTCCTGAAGCTTTTCTGACTTGATATTTTCTTGAGAGTGTAGCGAGAGGTAAGTCTGGTCACAAGAACTTAGAACTGCAAAGGTAAAGAGTAAATCCCCAAATCATCTGCGGGTAATGTGCTTATCTGTGCAGGAGCTGCCTGAAGCCAGTGGATGAGGATCCTGTTTGTGTATAAATGATTATCATGCACTTTTGAAGAAGTAAGCCCTCAGGTAAGTTCATTGTTAAGTATTTATAAAGCTGTTGTTGACTGTGCATTTTGTGTTGTTGAGTGGCAATAAATTAGCTTCCAAGTGTCTCTTGTGCCCTTTCTCTTTCATCCTCGCCTATAGAATTGTTCTTACATGTTCTCTGTAAACAAGAAAATGAAAACAACTAAGACTGGAACGGGGAGTTGGAGTACAGGGAGTGGAACACAATGACAACACAATGATTTTTTTTTTTTTTTTTTACTCTTAAAATCTACTTGCCTGCATTAGGTTGCGGGCTTTGCTGGAATGATTCGGAGTTCAATGTGTTTTCTTATTGCGGTCCCGTGGACAAGTAACTTTGGCTTTGCCTAGGCTGTATTTTGCACACACTTCTTTCTGTGCTGTTGCGTACTCTCCTTCCCCTGTTAGAATGCTGGATGCAGGTAGTCAGTTCAGAAGTCGTGTAAAGAATTACCTTTGCCTGTGCGTTTTGTCCGCTCTGCTCCTAGTCCCCCAGGTGTTTGCTGCAATGATTCTTTGTTTCCTTAAATTTATGTTTTGGTAGGTTATAAAAATGTTCAGTGCAAGCCAGTCCTCCAAAGCCCAGTTCCTCGACAAAGCACGCCAGGCTCGGGAGGAGCGGAGGGAGCTGAAGGAGAGGGAGCGTGCCGCCGTCCAGATCCAGGCTTTGATCAGGAGATTTCTCTGTCGATGCCGCCTGCAGAGGGAGATAAGGTGTGTGAAATTCTACCTTCCACGCTTTGCTCTTATCTGGAGAGGTGTGCTTGATTTTTAACTACCGATGCTCATTTTTCCCACTTTGGTAGGAGAGAAGTGGAGGATTTCTTTGGGGCAAATGAGTCTGGCTCAAGTAAAAGAAGTGCTCTTTCTATCTTCAGAATTGCTAGGAAACTACTGTTTGTATTTAATCATAAAGAGGACAAAGAGGTAAGGTTGCTACCCTGACATGCTTTTCTTCTTTTGAGGACATATTTCAACATGTGAAATATGTTTAATTAGTTATCTAGTGATGGTGTAGGTTCCTGCAATATATTTTGGCTTCAGAAATGTGATCTCTGTCTCCTAGTCCTTCTCGGAGAGATCTGCCTGTAAGAATGAAATAGAAGAACCCTTGAATGTTTTAGTAGCGGTTCCGTATTCAGGGCATAGTTTAACGAATGTTTTTCCTGGTGACCGTGCCAACTTCAGTAATTGAGCAGTGCCTTGTGATTTTTGTCAGCTGCACCAGTTCCCCAGACAGGTACGTTGTGGCAAGCTCACAAAGAGCTGTCCTGGCAGAGTGTAGCATGCAGGCTGTTCGTATTGCAACTGCTTTTCTGACCGTGCCCTGAACTTGTGGTTTCAGAGTGAAGCTCTTTGCTGTAGTGTCTATGAAATGATGTATTTGCCCCAGGAAACTGTGAGGGCTAATTATAAGGAAAACAATTGGAAAAGGGAAGGCTGTATTTAAATTGCAGCAGCAGTGGGTGACTTTTTTTTAATCTCTGTTCCATCGAAGTCCTCTTCCGTTGATGATGGTGCAAGTACTGCAAATGGAGTTTTCTGTATTTACAGCATAAAAAAAAAAATGTGTATATTACATACAAATTCTTTAAGTGCCTGGCATCCATTTGAAGTTCTGCAGGACAGTAATTGGGTGCATTGCTGAAATATGTCTGTTCTACTTCCTCTTCTCCTTCCCCTTCCAGCAGCAAGTCAGTCCCTTGCTGGGCCGAGGACTAGGCTGTGCTCGTTTCCACTCTATTTCTGGACACCGCTCTCAGCTAGGATAACCACAGCAGCCCATTCTGTAGCTCAGAATGGCTTTATAACTTGCAAGCATGTGACAAATACAGCTGGACTGAAATAATAATTAAGGAGTTCTGGATGTGATGGCCGGGCTCTGCTGAGAGCCGTGAGGGTTGGGAGTTCGGAACACACGGCTGCACTCGTTAGCCTTAAGCTGAACCCCAACAGGAAGATGCTTTTCCCGGCTTCAGTCCATGCTGTTGAGGCAGGCAATTTAGCAGGGAAGGCTGAGAAATTCCTCCTGTTGATGAGCACTGTGTTCAAGGAGGGAACTCTTCTGCATAGCTGTAGCATGACGTGTGAGATGCGCCCTCGGGGAAGGAGCCGTCGGCCCTGTCTGTAGGGAATGCGTTTGGAACATTTGTTGTTTTGATATGGAGGTATCTTGCTCCCTCTGCTGAGCTGTTCCTAGTGCTTTTCCAGAATAGCCCTTCCTGTAGTTAGAACTAATGCCACCTTTTTTTTTTTTCCCTCAGAGATTTGAAAAGCTGTGCCGATGTATTCTTAATAGTATGGATGTTGAGAATGAGCCCAAGGTCAGCAGGATGTTTTTTTTTTAGTTTGGGGGTGGGAGGGTTGTTTGTTTTTTTTAATTCTATGTGTGGGGATTTAGGTTGGTGATATTTGAATTTTTAGCTTTCAAAAGCCCCTGAACACTGCTGAGTGTTCATTCACATGGTGAATGTTTGGACAAGTTCTTTAGGATTCCCCTGATACTTTTGCTATATACAGCTTCTACAGCTATAGGAGTTAAAGGGCACTTTCTTTCTGTGGTGGGTGGTATGCTTTGCCCTGTGAATTCTGGGGGCAGAAATAACTTGGTTCTGCTGCTGGGTTCAGTCGGGCACTGAGGAGGTCGTTTTGTTACAAAGCTTCCTGGTAATGTATTCTGCCAGTCAGTATCACAAATACTAAGCACCGCTCCCATTTGTATCCTGCCTTTCTCAGGTGTGGTATGTGTCACTGGCACTCTCCAAGGATCTTACGCTCTTATGGATCAAACAGATCAAAGACATTTTGTGGTTTTGCTGTGAATTTCTCAAGCAGCTTAAGGTAAGAAACATTTTCTTTGTGTTTTGTCTCCCTGCATTTAACAGTTCTGTAGTTTGCAACGAGGCTAATTTGATTTATTAACGTTGGTGTTTGTTATCGCAGCCTGACATCTTACAAGACTCCAGACTGGTCAATTTGCACCTCACAATGCTTGTTACCTTCACAGACACTTCTACGTGGAAAATCCTTCGGGGAAAAGGTTGGTGCATCCAATTCAATGCTTCAAGCCACTGATCTGGGATTTGCTATTAAAATCTACTGAACGCTGTTTCTGCACCTTGTCTTCTCCCCGTGCTTACCACAAAGATTCATTATGCTTCTGTGCTTGCACAAAGCATAGACTGGGCAGCAAGGATTCTCTTCAGATTAGATAGGTTATTTCCCTTAGAACAGCAACAGTTACAACATTTTTGTAATGCTCCAAAATCCCCCACACAAGAAATGTTCAGGGGGTAATGGAATGAGTTTTTAGCTCTGGGTTTTTGTAGGAAATACACATAGAAAAGGTAGACAAGTTTCAGGAGGAAATATGACTCTTATACCTTAAACAAGGCTTGGTGGGAAATGCTGCTAAATGGTGGTTTTGCATATAAGGGCAAGGACTTTGTGCAAGAAGGGCTTATGAATTGACAAACTATTTTATAGTGTGTAAGGAAGTAAAGAGTGGAGCTGTGATGCTGATTTAGTAACATCAGTGTTTTAACCCGGAAGGTGAAACCCTGAGGCCTGCCATGAACCACATCTGTGCAAACATCATGGGACATCTAAATCAGAAGGGATTTTATTCTGTGCTGCAGGTCAGTCTCAGGCTGATACAGTTATGTCTTCTCTCTGTTCAAACCAAGCCCCAGTCCTGCGCTGTGGTCCTTGTTCTGAGGAGGCTTTTATGATCTCTCTGGTGGCGTGTCAGGGAGAAGCTGGTTGTGGAGCACTGGTGATTTGTCTGTGGGCATATTTTTCTTCAAAGCACCTGAGACCAAATATACCGTCTCCTTTTTGTCACTACTGCTGAATCTAAATCCTACTTAATCACCTCGTAATGAGATGGACAGGAAGGACTCTTGAATATTTTTCCAAACTTTGCTGCTGCCCTTTTGTATGGATTTGATTTGTTTACTGTTCTGTAGGGGAAAGGGACTGATGTAATTTTTCTTAATCTTTGAAATGAGAACGATATTACCAGGCAGCTATGACCTGTTAATTTTAGAAGGCCTAGGAACCCTGAGTACAGGTCCCAGAGAAATAAGTACTGTAGAGTGTCTGACTTGATTTCAGTTTCTCTGTTATGCCATTACTAACCTGAAGCCCTTCTAGTTCTGCCAAATGACTTGTAGTAACTGGTTTTTAAGTTTTTTTGGTGGTGTTCTTTTTCTCTGCTCTGAAAATAAATGCAAAGTGTTTCAGGAGTCATAATCTTTTTCTGAGTACTGCAGGGGTTTTTGTTTTTTGTTGTGTGTTTTCTTTTATTCCAGATTTTGCTAACTAATGGCTTGGCAAGATCCAGACCTTCCTTGTCCAAAGGCTCTTTAACTGCCATCTTCTCTCTTGCATTGCGGTAAGGCAGCCAGAGCTGCTTGGGATAATATGCAACCAAAGTTGTCTTTATTACGTTTTTGAAGACTTCTCATTCTGCCAGTCTCTTTGTGCTATTGAGAGTATGAAAGAAGCTGCTTTAGGCAAATAGCTCACTTTCCTGTCATCCTTTTTCCAATCAGAATGCTCTTAAGTCAGTAATTAGTGTTAGTATAAGCCTAGACTTCGGAGTGCCGTTCCAGTTTAGAGTCCAGCATCTGTATGTCTTTCTGTTGAACCATCAGAAGGGGTTGGAGTTCTTTAGATAAGTATAGTTGTGCCTCTTCACGATGAACTGCTGATGCAGATGTACCCGTTACTCAATTTGCAGGGACAAAGTTTGTCCCTGAAACAAGAGTTGGATGCAGATTTTTCTAATAGTTCAGTCTGTTCTCTTAAAAATAAGAAAAGTATGCTGTTACCCTGACCTCACCTCTGCAGAGCCCGTGTCTCTTCACTTTGGAAATCTGCAGCCGCTAACGAGCATTCTCTTAAGACTCCAGTGGTTAATTGTGTGCCACTTCCCTTCTATAGCTGTCACTGCTGGGATGGTGAGGTTGTGATGTTCAGTAGAGTAGTAGTGGACGTCCTTGAATATGTCACTTAACATCTTCCTAAGGAAAACAACTATGTAATTACTGACTTCGTGGTAGTGGGGAGAAGAGGAACGTAGGAGATTGTCGTGGCTTAACCTCAGTCAGTCAGCGGCTGAGCACCACACAGCTGCTTGCTCACTCCCCCTGCCCCCCCCCACCCCCGGTGGGATGAGGGAGAGAATTGGGAGAGTAGAAGTGAGGAAAAACTCATGGGTTGAGATAAAAACAGTTTAATAATTGAAATAAAATAACAACAACAATAATAATAATAATACACAAAGCAAGTGATGCACAATGCAATTGCTCACCACCCGCCAACTGATGCCCAGCCAGTCCCCGAGCAGCGGCCCCCCTTGACCAGCTTTCCCCAGTTTCTGTACTGAGCATGACGTCCCATGGTATGGAATGTCCCTCTGGCCAGTTGGGGTCAGCTGTCCTGGCTGTGCCCCCTCCCAGCTTCTTGTGCACCTCCAGCCTTCTCAGTCGGTAGAGCATGGGAAGCTGAAAAGTCCTTGACTAGTGTAAGCACTGCTCAGCAACAGCTAAACCATCGGTGTGTTATCAACATTGTTCTCATACTAAATCCAAAACGCAGCACTGTACCAGCTACTAGGAAGGAAATTAACTCTATCCCAGCCGAAACCAGGACAGAGATGAACCACATAACACTTACAGTGCTCTGGGTGGGATGGATGTGCTGTGTAAAAATACATTATGCTGTGAACTGTTTGGCTTATATTCCTTTGAGTCGTAAGCAATTTTGTGAACTTGCTATGATAACAGAAGTGTAAGTGAATGTTCTTTTTCCAGTGATGCTTCTTGACGAGGGTAGAATCGGCAGCCAGTTCTGAATGGCTCAGTTAAAGACTGCATCTTACTTTGCTAGGTCAGGTTTCTTGCACTGAAGTATTCTTCTCTCTGTAGCCCTGTGGTTGCTGCGCAGTTTTCAGACAATCTGTTGAGGTTGTTTCTGATCCATATCATGTCTGTGCCTGCTATAATGACTCATCTTGCTACGCTAACACCTGAGGTAAGTGGGTGATGTAATAGTACCAAAAATCCACTGAATATCACATAAGACCACTTGTTATTCCATTTTATCAGCTCTTGGAACAGAGCATTGGCATTTCTCTCTTTGCCAGTTTCAACTCTCTGTTGTGGAAGCGCTTGATCCCTACACCCTCCGGATACTCTGGGTTTCTAATACCGCAGGCGTTATTAACACCAGTGGGATGATGGGCTGAACTGCCTTAAAATAAATAAATAAAACCAATAAAAATAAAGGCGTATGTGACAGCTCGAATTTTTGCATGTCCTTATTCTTCCATTTGTGTAACCATAGACAGAGCCAAAGCAAAAATCAGTCCGTTGCATGGCAAAGGATCTGTGATGGTAACTAGTAGGCTGTCCACTAATCTAATTTAATTTGACTGCTCCTCTGTGTAGCTTGGTGCAGACAGACAAGTTTTGTGCCAAATGGGCATTCTGTGTTCTTACAGGCAGACAGTTGCAAAGGTCTGTCTACAACTAAAACATGGCCTGTTCACCTGCAAGGTTTTTTATTTCCTAGACCAGCTTCATGTCAAACACTTACTCTTCAGTGCAACAGTCTCAACTTGCTGCTTTATTTGGAAAGAAAAGACAATCCGAATTGCTGATGGCAGATCAGGTGTGGTTGTTCTGTGTGGCACTTCTCAGCCTCACGGGCAGTTAAATTCTGTCTTTCAGCGTCTGGCAGTGATAGAATCTCATGATCTTTTCCGCAAGTTCATCCTATTTTTAAGTCGTGAAGCACAATGCCGAGATGTCTGCGTGTGCCTTGAAGGAAGTCACACTCTTTGTTTGTTGGGTAAGGACCTGTAACACTTCTTTTTTTTTTTTTTACTGTGCTTGGAAGAGAGTCGAGTCAAATCTTCATTTTCCATGGGTCAGAGCTGCCTCCAACTCATCATTTTGTATCCTTATTTAGATGATTTCGAAATAATAATTGAGATTTATTTGGGGATATTGCAAACATGGTTTAAGGCCCTTGCAAATGGAGGAAGAGTCAGAGGCTTCTTGTATACATGTCATCATACCTAAACTGTGAAGTATTATCTCCACTAGCTTTTCACTTGGACTCTGAGAAAGTCTTGCAGTGTAGCAGACTTGAATCTTAACTTTCCTAAATGAATATGCTACTGAAATATTTAAGTTCACATTTCTGTAAAAGTAACAAGAGGAACAGTTGGAACTCAGGAATAACCATGGATCATCTGTAGCTTATAGTACTTTGTAGAAGGTGTTGGTGGGATACAGTTGAGAAGGCGGCCAAAGTGACGTGCCACCTTAGTGGTTGATAGAAATCCTCTCCTGGACCTGAAAAGGTGTGTGAGTTCATTTCGTCTGTTATGTCTGTAACCACTGTCCCACAGCATCTGTTCCTCTTTTAAGTCTTGCTGTGCTGGTCATTCCGCCAGGTAATCTTGTGTACTTGGGCTCCTTGAACGATAAAGTTCTTGAGGAGGAGACAGCCCATTTTGTGGGAGTGCTCATTCACATGCTTTCCTACTGCCAGAAGTACGTTTCACAAAAGAAATCCAACCTCACCCACTGGCATCCTGTTCTGGGATGGTTTTCACAGACTGTGGATTATGGGTAAGTGAGGAGGACCTTATGGTGATAGATGATTAAGCCTCTCTTTTTATTTTTTTCCTTTTTTTTTAATGCTGCGATGTGTTTTATGTTTTGAGATGAACAGTGTGACCCTATTCAGAATAACTTCTCGGATATTTCAGGTTATATCTGCACAATATGAACTGCTGCATTCATACAGAGACTATTACATGAGGAAATTAATTTAGTATAGTTAGAGTGGTAAACAGTGGCCATACTGGTACACTCGATACAGGACCTGTATATCAGCTCTTCCTGTGAGAACCATCTGTAGGGTGGGTGCATGCTCCATTTTGACTATGAGCTAAATGTATCAAAGTATCACTGTCTGGTGTTTTATTCCAGCCTGCCTTCTAACATGCCTCTCTGACTTGTCTTTCAGATTGAATGAGTCCATGCCTCTGCTGACAAAGCAACTGCAGCATCTCTGGGGAGTCCATATGATCCGCATCCTCTTCAGTGATGTGCTCAGCAAGAAATTGCTGGAGAATCAGGAAATAGCTCAGCTGCCAACACAGCCAGTTTCCCCTCAGAACAGCCTTCCTATGAAGAGTCAGTTCTGGAGGGTTGCTTTTTGTGTGTGTGTGTGTGTGTGTGTACGTGTGTCTGTCTCTCTCTCAGACTCACAGGGCTTTGACTTTTCCACTTAGGCTAAAAGCTTTGACTAATTACTTGCAGCAGCTGCTGCTGCTTAGGTGGGGATATGGTCTCTCCTATTTGTAATTCCTGCTCAGAATGCCTCTGTGACCTGGGGCAAGTCTCTTACTTTGGTGCTGTGAAAATATTTGCTTATTTTAGCAGTTTTTTTCATTGTTTCTCAAGTAGCTGAAGTGCTTACTGCATAACTTAGTACTTCCCAAGGCAAGATGGGAGGCCAGCTTCCCAGGTGAAAAGCAAGGTGAAGCTGGCTCGTGGACCTGTGATGCATGGTGATTCTGCAGAAGAGTATTTGGAATAAGACAGCTGTAATCTAGCTATTTTCTAGCTGCTGCCCATAGCACTAGATCCTGTGGTCATTAGTTACTGCAGTTCTGGTAAGGTTGTAAGTTCTAGAGTAACGCCCCCACGGAAATATTCTTCTGCATTGCTAGCAGCTGTACAGCGTTCTACCAGAAAAGTCCACCAAAGCCTACTGTCTGTGGAGTGACGTAGTCTGCTTAAAATCATCTTTATCGCATGGCTGCCAAGTGGCTGAGAATAAGAAATGGTTTGGAATAGGACTTCTGTCTCCTGAGCCAACATCTCATGTGCTTCTCTGTCACCAGATCTTTTGAAGAGAGCTTTCCAGAAGTCTGCATCTGTCCGCAACATTCTCAAGCCTGTTGGGGGCAAGCGAGTGGACTCAGCAGAAGTGCAGAAGGTGTGCAGTATCTGTGTCCTGTACCAAACCACTCTCACAACGCTAACGCAGATCCGCCTGCAGATACTCACAGGTCAGGGCACATCTGTGCTTTTCAAATCACTTAAAATGTGGAGAAAAAATAGATTTTTCTTATTAAATTCTGTTGACTTGTTGGTAGTTTTATTACTGACAACAGTTTATCGACTGGCTGGGTGGAAGGCTTGTTCCATCCTGAATCATACATCTGATCAATAACATTCATCACTTCTTTATCAAGCATTAACTCTCCAGAATACAAATTGAAGCAAGTTTTCCTATAATGAAACCTTGCTTACTCCATATCAAACTTAAGACTGAGTCAGTGTTTTTGAGAAGCCTAGCAATATTAATCTTTATGTGGTGCAAACACTGAATGCTTTCATACATCTTAAGAACAAATTACCTGTCTTACGAATGGATAAGCACTGTTTTGGTTTAGTGGCTAGAGCAGAGGAATGAGTCCAGAGCCTTGGATGCTTTGTTTGTGGCTATAGTGGTGACCACAGGTACAACCCCGTTCTTTGTGTTCTCATCTCTAAGATGGCTGTAATAGTGATTGGATCACAGGAATTAAATCTTTTCTCTTTAGAAAAAAGAATATTGCAAAATAATTAGTGGGAAAGGGCTTCAGATGTGCAAACGATTAATGCCTCGTTAAAAGCTTTTTTCTGCTTTTCTGGTGATTGTACATCTCCTGTTAATGCAGACAGGCTTGGGAGCCAAATATGATGCTTATGTTCCCTTCACGTAAAGTGTTGCTTTGCAAAAGGATCTTTCAGCTCCAAGTCAAGTTCGTCTCTTTGAGTCTGCGTGAACAAGCAGGCAGAACAAGCTTTACTGAGTGTGCTTTATATTTTTCCATTGCTAGGCCTCACTTACCTGGATGATCTGTTGCCCAAATTATGGGCTTTTATCTGTGAGCTGGGACCACAGGGCGGGTTAAAACTTTTCTTGGAATGCTTGAATAATGATACAGAGGAATCCAAGAGGCTGCTGGCCATGTTGATGCTCTTCTGTGACTGTTCCCGCCACCTTATCACGTAGGTAGCAAGCAGAGGGTGCTCTCTAGATTTGTGATGTGAAGCTGTTGTTCCTTATGTTTCAAGAGGAATAGTTAAGGTATTGCTGCCTTTGCGTAAAGATAACTAGGCAGAGTAAAGCAGCAAGCTTTTCAGGTAGAGTCCTGAGAAATAAAGGACTTCAAAAGGACTTTTCCCCTCAGCCGTGTGCTGCTTAAGGAATATACAGCTGGCTGAACTGGTAACAAAGTGTTACAACGCTGGTTAGGGAGGGGGAAGAAATATTTCTTCTGCTGCTATGGGCAACAGTTGTGTCAGTCCAAAGCAAACGCTTCGATGAGTCCAGACATGCTTTGAGGAACAATGTTATAATACTGCTGCAAGAAAGCTCCCCAGCTTACGTGCTTCTGTTTACAACTCCTTTGCTGTCTCGCTCATAGACTTACACAACACAAAGGATGGGAGAGGGGGTGGAAAATTGCCTTTGCTAGTCAGCAGAGACAATTTTCTTAGCTTGAATGATGAAAAAGTTTTCTTGGGGATGAGCGCATAGGTCCTTTTAACTATGAAATACAGGCTTTGCTTGTATCTCGGACCTTTCATACTGTCTCTGTTAGGATCAGATATCGATCAAAATCAATAAATAAGGTTTAGTTGTTTATGACTTTAGATCCTCGTGGGTGTCATTTGTCATGGAAATAAGAGCTGCTGCTAAAGGATAATGTGCCTTTATGAAAATTTCAAAAGGGAATTAAATTTACGCTTGTGCATTTGCATTTGTTTTCTCTGATAGGATTCTTGATGACATAGAAGTCTATGAAGAGCAGATTTCATTCAAACTGGAAGAGCTTGTTACCATCTCATCTTTTCTGAATTCCTTTGTATTTAAGATGATCTGGGATGGAATTGTAGGTAAGTGCTTTTAATAGTTTGAGTTGAGGTTACTATTAGAATAACAAAAGGCATTAATTTTGGAATTTGAAGCTTCTGCTAATCATTACTTTGCACAAAGAACCGTACTGCATTGTGTGGCATGAGAATATGTCCCAGTCTTTTGGTGTCCAGATGCCGCTATTGTGCTTGGCACCAAATACAGTGCACTTTTCTATTTCCAGTAAGAATTTGTGTAACAGACATGATGGGCATGTTGGTTTTTGCCAGAGACTAAGTTTAGCATGACTGGGCCATGTATTGGACAAGAATGTAATACAGTGCTTTGACAAAGCAGAGCAGGCTTGCTAGGGTCTCCGTAGATACGTAGCGTTGATCTATATGCTGGTATAATTTGGGTACAGCTCAATTCTGGCAATTAGATGAGATAGTCCGTTTCTGTTGTGATGGCTCAGTTGGAGCTGGCTGAGATGGCTTTGATGTGGCTAAGAGTTTTTTCACTCTGATCAAAGAAGAGACTGTCTGTCTTCCGGGAGGCACAAAATCTCTCCCTTCCAACTGAAGGCAGTGGATATTAGGAGAAATACACCTGCCCTGTTAGTGGGGGGTAGATGATCAACATGTTGCTCTTGGACACTCCTGTTACCTAGGGTGCCTGGACATTGCTGCTTTGTTCCTTTTGTTCAGAAAACGCCAGAGGGGAGACCCTGGAGCTGTTTCATTCTGTCCATGGCTGGCTCATGGTCTTGTATGAAAGGGACTGCCGCAGGCGTTTTGCTCCTGAGGATCACTGGTTACGCAAGTAAGTGTTCAGCTCAAGGCAAGGGTCGTGTGCAGCTGTGTGCTTGTCCCAGTGCACCAGCTCCCCTATGGGTGGCTGGTTTGGGATCCCTTCCTTTAAATTGAGTGCCTCTCATTCTGCCTGTGAGATCAAGGTCAGAATTGCTCCCTATGTTTGCATTTAAGGATGCCCCTCCTATTGTGCTTCTCTTCTGTGGTGTAAGGATTAGCTGCTGCTCATGGAGGGTGATGCTTTGAAAACTGACTCAGCACATAACAGCTTGAGTGTCTCTGGTCGTCTTAGATGTGTACACCTGAGCACTTAAGTCATCTTTGAAATCATTACAGGTTTCCTCTCTCTCCTACTCCCAGCTATTTACCACACCTGGGCATTTCTCAGGGATCTCTGAATCTGTGCCTTTCTTTGTAAGGGACCTCAAACCCAGCGTGCTCTTCCAGGAGCTGGACAAGGACAAGAAACGAGCCCAGCTGCTTCTGCAGTATATCCCGCACGTCATTCCCCACAAGAACGTGAGTGGGATGGGGCAGAGGATGGAGGCTGAAAAGCCAGTGACCTGGGTGGCATGGGATGGAAGGGACACGCGTCTTGAGCATTTTGTGACATGGAGCTTGTGATTGAAATGCCAGTTAAACAAAAGTCTTCTCCTCCCCCCACCCTCCAATGTATTTCCTCTAAACTGTCTTGATTTCTCTCATTGAGAGAGCTTATTTTTGTGGGCAGCTGCATAGAGTCATCCAGCAGTGCATGAAGTGGCTTTGGAGAAAGTCTTTATGCAGAAAGCAGAGTGTCTTTTTGCAGGTAGCAAATCTGCAGAGATGACAATTTTTATGTGGCGATAGGAAAGGTGGTTTTGTTTTCAGTATTGTCAGTACCCTGGCCCTCCCAAAGCAGAGCTTCAAGGATTTCTCTGCCCCACTGGGGAACAAGGAGGCAGATCCCACTATTTCTAGTGAGTAGGTGACAGTGGCATCATTGGGCCTAGCTGGGAACAGGACAACCAAGAGCTAGTTCTGGGCATGCATCAGGAGCATCTGAAAGCCCTGCTGCACTGGAGGATAAGGATCCTTGTGGATGAAGACTTATATCTGGTTTCTTTTTAAGAGGGTGCTGCTTTTCCGAAATATGGTTACAAAGGAGAAGGAGAAGCTTGGGCTGGTTGAAACCAGCTCCGCATCACCTCATGTCACACACATCACTATCCGCCGCTCACGTATGCTGGAGGTGAGTGACTTGGCTTGCAGAAGCCAGCCAACAAGCCAGTAACTTGATGTGACAAGAATGGGGTGTGAATTTTGTTTTTATATCCTCTGTGGATGCTGAGGGACCCAGTGCCAGTTCTGTCTGCTTTTGTATGAAGTGACGTTACAGGAAAATGCTGGACCTTAGTTCAGTTCAGACTGCTATAAACCTGGAGTTTTGGCTAGGAAAAGTACTGGTCTTTTTGGACAAAATTCAATGATGAATGCAGATTTCTGTGGTGTATCTGTCTCCTGTCTCTGCTACATGTCTGCGTGGGTGTTTCACATGTCTCCCTGTATGATTGTCCTCTGGCTCTTCTGGTCTGTGTAGGATGGATATGAACAGCTACGGCAGCTTTCCCAGAATGCCATGAAGGGAGTGATCAGAGTGAAGTTTGTGAATGATCTGGGTGTCGATGAGGCTGGTATTGATCAAGATGGTGTCTTCAAAGAGTTTCTGGAAGAGATAATAAAGAAGGTGTTTGACCCCGCACTCAACTTGTTCAAGGTATGATGCAGGGCTGCAGATGCTGACCATGATGACCCACTGCAGAAAGAAACTGACTGGCTCACTGTACTGTTATCTCTGTTTGTGTGCAGACAACCAGTGGTGATGAGAGGCTGTATCCATCCCCAACATCCTACATTCATGAGAACTACCTACAGCTCTTTGAGTTTGTGGGGAAGATGCTTGGGAAGGCTGTATATGAGGTGAGCCAAAAGTACCATACTAGGATATTGGCACTGTTGGTATAGCACTGTTCAGAAGCAGTTCTGTGATGGTGCCCTTTGCCTTCGAAAGCATCTGTCACATGCTTGGGGAGGTGTTACTGAAGAGGTGAGTTTGAAAAAATGACTTGGATAAAGTTACTGATGATGGAGCAGTCTGGCACTTCTTCAGGCATGTATTAAAAATAATTTTGGAGGCAAAACCTGGGATATACCTTGATTATTATTCTTGGTGCTGGGGACACTAGCTGGAATAGTCTGTTATTTTGGTGTTACACCTTACAAGCATCCATTTGTTGATACCTTACTTAAAGGGACATGTGGCTAAAAGGAGGATGGGATGACAGAATGACCCTCTCCATGTAAAGTAGTTCTTTTAAAGGAAACGTGGGGTTCCCCTGTTGCCTTTTTGCACTGCTCCACTAATTACTGGATTTTAAGAGGATATGGTTTTATTAGCTGATTTCAACATCTTGCATCTTTGCACTTGTTCCACAACACATGATCTGCCTGCAGGCCTCGTAGGTAAGCAAAGATGTTGCACATAACAAGTATGCGGCGGGACCTTACCTATGCATTCTTGTTGTCTGTAGGGAATAGTTGTGGATGTACCATTTGCTTCCTTCTTTTTGAGTCAGCTACTTGGGCACCACCACAGTGTCTTCTACAGCTCCGTAGATGAACTTCCCTCCTTGGACTCTGAGTTCTATAAAAATCTCACTTCAATTAAGGTTTGAGCATTACTTTTCCTGTGGTTCAACTCCCTTATCACTGGCTGCTGCTAGAAATAATAGAACTGCAAATGCCTTTGGGATACTGATCATCTTTAAAACCACCCTGGAAGTAATTGGTGATTCTGAGGCAGGTTGGCAGGTAGCTGTCCTGTGTTTTTACTGGAGCAAGCAGGGATGAGAAAGGAGTCTGAAGGTGTAAACCTGGAACTGGCAATCAGGAAAGCCCAATTTTTAGCCTCAGCTCTTGTGCAGTCTCCCCATAACCTAGAGCAACTCGTGTATTTGTTATGCTTTGGTGCCTCGTGCCTGTTGGGGATCGCTTAGTGGAAGAGTAATAAAAAAATGCAGAGCTGCTATCCTGCTGCTAAACACTGACCTTCTTTCCCTTTCTCTGTTGTTCCTGTAGCGTTATGGTGGTGATATCAGTGACTTGGGCTTAACACTGTCCTACGATGAAGATGTGATGGGTCAGGTAGGCTTTTATTCAATGACTGTGTTGGACCTTATCTCTGTTCCAAACACCCTCCTCGTGCTAGGTGGTGACGAGCAGAGTTCTGGGCACTGATGGTCAGAGTCCACAGCCCTGGCTCAGGCAATCCCTGTTTCTCCTGCTTAGATCCTAGCTGCTCCGCATGGGAGCGTCTCCCTCACTTGTCTGGCTGAGGCTACCAGGAAGAGCCTTTGAAGCACTAAGAGGGATCCTGAGGATTGTTGCCCACTGCTGTGGGAAAGCATGTGGTGCCAGAAGTGGCAGATTGTGAATATAAACAGTTGGCAGCAGAACTAGGTTTGACTCCTGAGCAGAGGTGTCCTAGTTTTTATTAGTGTCCTTAAAGCAGAGAAATACACCTGCAGTCTGACTTGCCAGCAGAAGACAGCTATTATTCTCTGCTGAGCTTTCTGAGAGCTGCTCTTGAGCATCTAAAAGTCGGGCAGTCTGTACAAGTTCGTGCTACACAAAGTGCTTTTTACTCTGGTACTTGTGTTTCTGGATATGTCAGGTGGATGCTCTGTGTGGCCCATCTGAACAAGAATCCTGAGGGGACTGACTAGTAAATGACCTTGTGTTTGATTGTGGTTAGGGCTTAGCTCTGCTCTCCTTTTACAAAAAAATGCCTGTGCTGAAAGGCTGGCTCAGCTTCAGAGGTTCTCTGAACTCAGCCATAGGATTCTGCAGCTTCGTTCAATATTTAGCTGTGGGCAGAGAACAGCTTTTTCCACAAAAAGGTTGCCTTCTGACCCTTAATTTTTTCTAGTGCCAGGATTTTTTCTTTTCTAGTTGAGAAACATTGCGTTTTGCTTTCCCTGCATAACTGGTTTTCCCCTCTTTTAAAAAGAAGAATCTATGTGAGTAGGGAGGAATTCCTTTTCTTTAAACGTAGCTGTTTCCATCAGAGAAACTTGAAGCGTGTCAGGAGATCTCTTGGCCTTGAGGAGAAAAGGCTGTTTGTCAGTCCCTTATGAAGGCTTGAAGGTTCTTGGTTGCCCTTGTGCCTTGGGTTCTGTGATGCTGTGTATGCATAGCTGGAAAATATGGACGGATAAGATAAAAATGCCGTTGCTGTCTGTATATGCTGTTGTTGCTGCAAATTCTGTGGGGAGACCCCAGCTAGCGCTAAGCCTGAGCACCGTTAGCAGTGTAGATCCAGTGGCACAGAGCTCAAAGACCACTAAGTCACGGGGTGTTTATCTGGGGCAGCTTGTCCTTGAGAGCTTTGCGTGCTGCAGTTTCTTATTCCTAAGCTGGCTAGTTTGGACCTAGCTTGCATAAATCTGGTAGCAGCAATAGCAGTGTAAACGCACCTGCAAAGCTGCGAGGGTGAATGGGAAGCAGCTAAGTACTGATACAGCCCTGCTCCGCGCAGGTGAAAGGTTGCAGCCACTGCACAGTGGGCTGAACACCTTGCTGCTGCCTCAGGATTGCTGAGGTTTCGGCTTTGAGGTTTTTTCCACCTTAAAAATAAAGGTAGGAAACAGCATATGAGAGCCCAGCAGTAAGACATGGAAGGCTGCAGCACTCAAAACTTCAAAATAAACCAGGGGACTCCTGTTTGCCTTGTGCTGTGGCCATGCTGAAGCAGCCAGGTGGGGTAACCCTGTGGTTCCTGAATGAACTTGTGTGTCCCCACTAGGTACGGCTCTGTGTCGGGCACAGGGGAGCTGAGCTCATTCCCTGTGCTGGGCTCCCTTCTGACCTTGGAAGTCACCTGGAACTGAAGCACAGAGGCCACTGTAATATGTGAATAATTACTTTCTGCCTCTTAGCGTTGGTGCAAAGATGAGTCATGACTCTGTTGTTGTAGCAAGCACCCAGAGGGTCCCTGCTGTGTCTCTGAGCAGTGCTGTCGGCTGAGCACCAGACCCTGGCCTGGCAGGGCAGGGAGGAGATACTTCCCAGCTGTCTCGCTTTCTGAGCGCTCTCCGTTTCATGCCTTGAGTGCCCAGCTTGAGGGACAGTGAACTCCAGGGAGCTCTGTCACTCACGTGGCCCCAGATGAGACCTGTGGAGCAGACAGTTTTGGATTGTGCTGTTAGACTGAGCTATACGAAGGCTCTGAGCATGTTCAGCCTCTGGATTCTGGGATTGCGACAGTCCCCCGGGGCTCTTTGAATTGATTTGTGTGCAGTTCAGCAGTGATGGATCAGACTAGAGAGGAGGCTTCCTCAAAGAGGGGCTGGCTCCACTGGTGGGAGAGTCGGAGTTCCCTACTGTTCAATTACTATGTTAATAGTTAAGTGAAACTGGTTCAAGACAGAAGCAGGATTATTACTTAAATTTTAAATCCTACTGTTTTATTGTAAAAACAAATGTTTTATGGGGAGGTAACAGCTTAGCGTGGCATTTCTTTCCATTGTGGTTCCAGGCAGTAATTAGCAATACAATCATTTCTTCCCTCAGCTTGTTTGCCATGAACTTGTTCCTGGAGGGAAGACCATTCCTGTTACCAATGAAAATAAGTAAGTACAGCAATTAGATTTTTAAGGTCACCGCTGCAAAATACTTTATTCTAGTTCCTTGGGCTTGCATCTGGAATGAATTGAGATAGATTGGAGTAGAAGGAGCACATAAATATCTTAATAGAATTTACTGGTTACAGTTCATCGGCAGAAATTGTATTAAATTCGATTTGCAAAATAAAAATTGACAATTTACTTCTTGAAACAGCGCTTCTGAGGTCAAAGGCACACAGCCTGTGAGATTCTGCAGGATTTAATGACGGTGATAGATACAGACAGATGGATTCAAAGCAATTCAGGCACACAGTCATGAACATAGAGGGCACAGATGCTCAAAGACACCTTGGAGCAGACAGATCTTCTCAGAATGATAACATGTGGCAGTTGTATAAAGCACTCTTCTTCAGAAGAGACAGTGGTGAATTCAAATGTAGTCGACAGTCGTACTTTAGACACAGGAAATCAGAGGAGACACTGAGCCCTGTAGCTATTTTCACAGATAACCGGCTTTTAGATAGTTATCGTAAATGTCAACTCCGGAGCCTGAAAACCAAACCCACCTTTTTGTTCCCTTCATTTTTTTTTCTTCTCTATACCCTTCAGTGATCGTAAAAGCAGGATAAAATATCTATTAAGCAGATGTGTGTTTGAACTGGTAATCTGGGGGTTGTTCTCTTTAATGGCAAGTGAAAGCTGGATTCTACCTGAGGATTTGTCTTTGTTAGACGTGCTTTGCAATCTGATGTTCCCAGTCTTTTCCCTTCTCGAGCTCTGACCAGGGAGTTTGCATTTGAAAGGATCTTGCTCTGGCTTGTCAGAAGTCAGCTCAGGGAGAAAGTTGAAAGTCCTGTATGTTACTCTACTCGCTTATAGCAGAAATTTTGAAGCTTTTGTGCAGATGTGCACACAAGTTGGTAGTTGGGAGGGAGCAGGAAAAGCGTTGTAAGTGGAAGCAATCTAGAAACAGTTCTGTTTGTTAATGGCGGAGTGAGGTTACCTAGCTGAAAACCCGGTCAATGTGGTTGTGGTGGTGTCTGCCTAGGAGCTGATGAGGAAGAATCAGCAAGTTCGGTTGTTTTGACTGTTGGTGAGAAGAGGAAGCCTGATGGTGCTCCCTCTAATAAACAGTGCACCTCTTCCATACTCCTGGGATGAAGGTGGAAATCTCCTAAGTGTTTTTTGGTGTGTTGATTCTCCAGCCGTGCGTTTCAGTGCAGGCAACATCAGAGCCCAGACAGTTGTTTTTCAAACGTAGAGGAGTGCCTGTGACTGGGGATCTGATCCTTTAAAGAAGAGTTGGATGCATGCTCCCCTCTGTGAGCTGCTCTCCGGCCAAGGTTGATCGAGTGATTATTAGAGCCAGCTAGTCCCTGGGTTGGGAAGAAGCCCTGAGAAATGAGCAGACAGTCCCAGAGGCGGGGGGTGGGGGGGCAAAGTCTGGGCAGAAGAACAGCTATTTCTGCTTAGATTAAGAGCAGGGCCCTGAAGGAGAAAGTATAATGCATCTCCAGGCAGTGCTAGTCCCTTTTGGGCTGGAGAAGGCAGGTCAGCAACCTTGTTCCTGCACCGGTGAGGTGGTTGTCCCTTGCTGCTCCAGCTCCCTCACTGCCGCCTTCCCTGTCACACGCAGGATCAGCTACATCCATCTCATGGCTCACTTCCGGATGCACACACAAATCAAGAGTCAGACAGCAGCACTCATCAGTGGATTCAGGTCGATCATTAAGCCTGAATGGATTCGTATGTTTTCTGCACCAGAGTTGCAGCGGCTGATCTCCGGTGACAATGCTGAGATTGACCTCGAGGACTTAAAGTAAGTGAGCAACTTGGTCTGCTGGTCTTCTCACTCAGCAAACCAAGCCATTTTATTATATAGCTATATGGAGGTTTGCAGGGGACTGACTCTTTCACAACTTTCTGCTTCTCCTAATTGAAATTTGAGGAGCAGACAGAAACGAATGGAGCTGAAGAACATGTTCCTTAAAGGTAATTTGGACAAAGTACTAATGAATGGGAAGGGTCCTTCCTTCCACTGGCTCCTGAGCAGAATTTCTCTCTGCCCTTCCCTTTTCTCTGATCAAGTGCCCAGTAAGCGTTGGTGGGGGCTCAGTACTGGCAGAGTGAACCCTGACTCGTGGCAGGTATTGATCCTTCCAGCACTTGTCAGCCGGCAGCTGTGACCCTCCTGCTGCAGTGGGACACAAGCCTATCGCAACCTTTCTCTCCCCAGAAAACACACGGTGTACTATGGGGGCTTCCATGGGAGCCACCGGGTCATTATCTGGCTGTGGGACATCCTAGCCAATGACTTCAGCCCTGAGGAGAGAGCCATGTTTCTCAAGGTAAATGCAGTCATTTCAGCCCAGCCTGCCATTTGGGGTGGTTGGGCCAGTGCTATTCTCCTCCTGTTAGCTGGGTGCTTTCTGCACTAATAGAAGGAGTGTCAGAATGCTTGATGCCTTAAAATCAACATCCTGCTCCCCTGCAGAGGGGCAGCTGTGGAAGCAGAGTTCCTATAAATGCTCTTGTGTCACCATGAATAGTCCTGTTTTCAAAGGCTAGCAGAGCTGTGTGCTAAAGCTCTGCAGTATTGTACTGGGGGGGTGCTCAAATGCCAGTCCAAGCAGCTGTCTGCTGTGACTGCGTTAGCCGCATGTCTGTTATAGCCAGGCTGCTCTCGCTGCTGCTGTCTTTCACTGTCCGTCACTTTTTCAGTTTGTTACCAGCTGTTCCAGGCCTCCACTTTTGGGCTTTGCCTACCTCAAGCCTCCTTTTTCCATCCGCTGCGTGGAAGTCTCTGATGATCAGGTAGGTGCCCTGCTTGCTGGTGTCTCACACATTCCCTGCCAGGCTTCTGGCAGCCTCCTTCCCTGCCCAGCTTCCTCATCTCTGTCTGACCAGGAAACTCTAAGGCATTGAAAATATATGCTCCACAGGGCAAGGTGAAAACAACCTTACACTAATAGGATGCATATGGCTGCACCTACCTCCTCCCACACACAGCAGCACTTGGGCTCTTTTTGCCTGTCTCCAGGGTTGTGTTTTCTCCTCGGGACCTCCCTGTGCCCCGTGCCTCTGATCCTGCTCCCCTCTGCTCCCTGCGAAGGGACCCTGCGTGTGTAATGGCAGTTGCAGTTACAAGAGAAGCTCCTTTCTGTTGTGGGGGACAGGGCTTTGAGGTTTGACTCTCCCTGTTCCCAGCAGACAGGTTTTGTGTTAGCACCTCTGCCCTGTGTGTAGGCACCCTGCTTTTGGAAGGAGCACAGCAGAGAGGTGCAAGGGTGATGCATTTCTGCCCTGTTCCAGGACACCGGTGACACGCTGGGCAGTGTGCTACGGGGCTTCTTCACAATCCGCAAGAAAGAGCCAGGTGGGCGTCTCCCAACCTCCTCTACGTGTTTCAACCTCCTCAAGCTTCCCAACTACAGCAAGAAGAGCATCCTGCGGGAGAAGCTGCGCTACGCGATCAGCATGAACACGGGCTTCGAGCTGTCCTAGTTGCCATGGCCCCGGACTCTGCAATGGGCGCTCTCAGAGCTGCTGACTGCTGCTGGAGGTGGAGGCCTTCATGCACAGAGGATGGATCAGCTCCATGGGAGCTGACTGCTCACTCGAGGGCTGGAGAGATGCAGCTGATAATAGAGGTTTACAGGGAAGAGCTTCTGGGCTAGACAGGGCTGGCTCTTCTTAGGCACTTCTCCAGGATGAAGGCGGTGATGGGCCTGACCCAATACACTTCACTTGACACCCACGTAAATCGTCTTTAAAAGCAAACCCCGGGGGAGCATAAAAGGAACATTAAAAGTGCCAGTCAGATTTGTGACCGTAATACCCCCCAGCAGGCTGTGCAGTCTGGGCAGCTGCTGCTGTGGGAGTGTTTCTTTTTCCTTTCCCAGGAGATGGTCCAGTTTCTTAGTGGGTGGAAGTCAAGTCTGTGGGAAGCTGCACAAAGGCAGAAACATGACAGAGCCCACAAGGAGACGAGCACGAGGCTGCAGCATTGGATGTGCCACAAATGAGCACTGTTTACTCAGGACAGGTACTGTGCGGGGGCTTCCTGACGCCCTTGCTCTGTGCAGGGCCCTTGCGTTTGTCTTGGAGAATGAACCACTGGCCCAGAGTCGAGAAGCAGCAGGTTAAACGCAAGCAGATGGACCCTGCCATTCTCAGGAAGGCTTCAGAGTGCTATAGGTTAAGAGCTCAAGCAGCAGGCGTGGGGGTCAGCGTGCTGAGCCAGCTGTGCCTCTGCCAAGCTCTTGCCAGAGCCTGTGCTTTGGACGAAAGTGGTTGTTGTCTGAATTTGCTCAGGAGTAGAAAAGGTTTAATCTTATTTAGTTTCCAGAGGATAGGAGCTGGCACGCAGCTCGGGCAGCCCTCACTCCCCAGCACAGTGCTCAAGTGGGACAGGTGCCCCCTGTGCTTTCCGGAAGGGGAATGGGTTGAGCTGCCGAGAGCCCCTCTGGAAACCTCCGCTGGCAAAATTCCTCTTACTTGGATAGAAGTTTCACTTTGTTTGCAGGCTCTTTTGTTAGGGAGATGTGCTGTTTCGAACCAGGACTTGGTCTCTGCGTAACAGCCACATTTGCTTTGTTGCCAAACTATTTATTTTGGTTGCTTTGTCTCTTTCTGGCCTTATTTTTAACAGTTGATGTTTGCCTGTAGCAGGCAGCTTTTTCAGGTTGTTCTGAAAGGGAGGGCGTGAGTGGGGGGGTGTGCACGTGTGTGTGTGTTGGGAAGGTGTGGACCCTTCCTGCCATTTCTAAAGAAGTCCAGAGCCTGACTTGTAAAGTGTCTCTGCAGCTTCCCAGCCTTGGTCCCTCGTGCTGCTGCAAGTCCTGCCTCGGCCCAGGCCAGGTGAGAGGAGAGACTGCCGTCTCCTGGGCTGCTCTGTCCTTGCTGGGTTTCTGGCACGAAGGAAAGCCATGTATTCTCCTGTTCAGCACAGGATTAAAAACCAGTCACCTTCTCCCTTTCCCCTGTTGCCGCTCACTAATAAAACAAGCTCCCACAGAGGCTGCTAGTATCTCCCCTGGACTTCCTTTCCCCTCCTTACTTTCCTGTGGCGCTGGTGACCCTCACCCTGTGCTCTGGCCCCTCTGCACTGTATGGGCAGATCGGCTCGGAGCCTTGCTGCACAAGTCAGCTTGCAGCAGCCGCTCTGGTGCGAGGCTGCCATACCCTACCTCATCCTCTGGCTTGCCTTGGTCCACCTCGCGGGGATTCGCATCCCCAGGCGTGCTCAGCGTAGCACAGATCTCCGGACGGAGAAGGCTCCCTGGGGTCTTTGGAAGACCCTCTTAACCACGATATGTTGCACATTTCAAACATGAGAAAATACTTGGCACCATTCAACCAAGAGTATGGAGATGGCCTTTGCTTCATCTTTCTCTTTTGTCGTCTTCAGCTGATTTTCAGAGAAGTAACCCTTTTTTTAGAACCAGTGCCTGGAAATGCACCTGGAAAACAACGTCGGGATCCTTTTTCTATGTCAACTCAGTAATATTAAACAGGAGTGACTGGAAGTGTTAGTGAGGACAGGAATGTCTGCATTCAGAGGATTCAAGATACTGGACTAAGTGAGTCCAGCGAAATTAAAAATGATAGTAAATTTTTTTTTTTTCTTCACATAGAGCATTTCAGCGTTAATGAGTTGTTGACTGTGTAGTTGAGAGGTTTAGGCACTGACTTGTACCAATCATAGTTTAAAATATCACACAAGATCTCTTTTTCTCTTCTAGAAAAATGCAGTGTCTAAATAGAGCACAACGATTGTTCAATGAAGTGAGTTGTTGAACACGGTGAAATAAAATCTTTGCTCCCCTTTTTTCCTTCATTCCTCAGGAGTACAATTCCTAGAAAAGATCTTAACGCAGACTTAGCTAGGTCCCTCCAAACCTGGAAATATTGCACTATGAGACACTACATCCAATTTTGTAGCTAGCGTATAAAACGTGGTTGTCTAGTAAATGCCCTGGTGGCTGTGTGCGCAACAATAATATTGCTCGTCAGTAGCTGATTTCTGTATGACTGGGAGGCTTTAATATATTTTTACCTGAGCAGAAGGCTGCGAATGTGTATCGGTCCCTGCCTGCACTGCTGTATTCTGCGTGGGTGTTCTTTGTCGGGCAGGGATGGTTTTGCCATGGGAGATTAATGACTATTTTTTCTATAGAAGGCTCGCTGCTGTGGAGACCTTGGTTATATCCCTTGTATCAGAAATGCAGGGAAGAGAAAAATAAACCTGGTATGAGTAAGACGATTGGATGTCTGCTTTTCCTTTCCCTGGGTGTAATGCTCCTGCTCAGAGCACAGGGCAGAGGGGAGAGCAGAGCTTTGGGGCGCTGGTACCTCTGCCAGGAGGCTGCGAGGCAGGGGATGGAGGCTGCTGGTCCCTTGGAAATCCCCTTTGTCAGGCTGGTTCCTGGTGCGTGTGCTCAGGTGTCCCTGAGAAATGGACTCCATGGGGCGCTACTGATGGTGATATGAGTGCCTCTGAGCCCGAAGGGACCTGGCAGGGTGGTTTGAAGCAGGATTTGTTCTTGTGTCTTGGAATATGCTTGGAGAAGTGCTACTTGGTCCTGCAGGGTGCTGTGACTTCAGTCGTTGGTACCTTCATGAGAGCATAGGTGCTCCTTGGATGCAGGGGGTGGTGAGCCCAGCCCAGCGCAGGGGCTGGACTTAGCAGTGCTCTCTGCACGAGTCTGGCCAGCTGGGAACGGTGGCTGGGGCCACTGGTGGAAAGGAAACCGGACTGGAAAGCCAGGCAAGATCCCCCAGCGCGGGAGAGCGGGGCAGTGCGTGTCCCTGTGCGCTCAGTGCAGATGCCCCATTGAGTGAGTGAGGAGCTCTGCTGCGGGCAGAAGCTGGAGGCTGATGGCAAAGCTGTCTGCCTCCCAGAGGCTCTGCTGCAAGAGCCAGGACCGGGTTTGGGACGGCCAGCGGGGCCAACTCTGGATCTTTGCACCAAGGAATCTGACACCTCTTGGTTTGGAGAGGGAGAAGAGTCGTAGGGAGATGTGGGTTTGTGGGGCAAGGCTGCACTTTGTATTTTGGAAGCTGCCCTAATGACCAGGTACTGGAGCCAACGTGGGGTTTGTTGTTAGTATTATTATAATATAGGCGTCATGTTTTCCCCTTGCCTGGCTCTGGGAGCATCCTTGTAGGAATGAGGAGCTGTGCCTGCTGCTCCAGCTTCCCCCCCTGCCGAGTTCAGGTTTGGTGCATGACAACGTAGCCCTTCGCTGACCGGCTCCCCCAGCTTCGGAGCCACACTGCAGCCCTCCCTGTCCGATCTCGCCGTGCCGATGGTGCACACTCACCCCGGGAGCACAGTGCTCGGGGCCAGCCCCGTGGGTGCTTGGGCATCGCGGGGGAGAGGGAGCTTGATGGGAACGAGGGAGAGGGCTCCCAGTCAGTGTGCAAGTGCCATTGTTTTGACACGGAGGCATATGGCGCCATCAGAAACAGCAAAAAGAAACCCCGCAGCAGATGCTGTCAAGGCAGAAAGCTGGCAGCAAACAGCCAGGCCTGCAAAATGCCTGCCTCGCCGTCACCGCGTGGTGGGCCAGAGCAGCGCAGTCTTGCCAGGGCTGGCTCTGCGCACGCCACGGCACCTCGGGGCTGACCGAAGGTGAAGTCTGACCGTGGCTGAGGCACTTGGACCACGCACACGCTGGGCACTGCTGGCTGCGGAGCTGGGAGGGATCGCCGGAGGCTGGTGCTCCCTCAGCGGCGGTGCCGGCAGGGAGCGGTGCTGGGGTGTCCCAACTGTGGCTGCTGCCATGCGGGCAGGCCCTGGCCGGGGGCGCGCCACCGCTGCTGCAGTGCAGGCACAGGCACGTTTTGGGAGCAGACAGCTCTTCTCGCTGCTCCTCCTCTGCTCCTACGCTGTCCCAAGGCTCTGACTCACGCCACAGACTGGTATTCTCTCCATTCGATACCACTGTTTTGCACAACCTGTTGGCCCGTGCTCCGTGCCGGGGCTGGTTGCAGGTTCGGACAGAGAGGGAGGAGGGTATGCCAAGCTCCGGTCTCCACATCCCTGAGCAGAATGAGATAAGGTATTCCTGCAGCTTACTTTTGTGTTTGCTCATGTTTACTGAGACACGCAGCAGCAGCTCCTGCAGCGCGTTAGTGACCCGCGTGGGTGATAGAGTGGTCAGACCTACATGGCACTGGCTTGGCCCTGCCACCCACCACCTCCTGGGTGAGTGGTACTTACACTGGCTGTTCAGAAATGCGCTTTTGTGGCTGTTTCAAAGGTTAAGTTCTTTGTTACTGACCCTCTGCAGCTCCACCTTTACCCTGGGGTGGTTGGAGCACTAGCTATGGCACTCTACCTATCTGTGCACGCCCTACAGAGCAGCTGAAGCTGGTACAGGGCACAGAAGTGGGCACTTTCTGCCAGGTTGCAGCAGAGGTAGAGCTGAGGGACCAAGACAGCCCTTTCCTCAACACAAATGGGCTGAATCTGCTTCTGTCTGATGCAGGGACGGTGGCTCTTGCCCTGGGGCACCCTAACTGCACACCTGCCCTTTTCTAGCCAGGTCTTACCTTGCTGTAGCACGATCTGTTTGGGTGAGGAGGGTTTTTCTTTGACCCCTTCCAGGCAAAATGGGTATTTCAGGGGCCTGCAACTGCAGAGGACTTGATCTGATGGCAGATGCGGTCCCTTCTGGTCCTCCAGCTTGAGAGGAGGAGTGCAGGACTGCTGCTGGCTCCCCATCGCCGGGGCTGTGCACCCCAAGACTTGCCCTTCAGCTGCAGCACCACGGCAAGCCCCGGGCTTGGGGCGGGGGGGCAGCGCATCTTGTCGAGGTGGGGGCACACAGGTACTAGTCCTTCCTTCTGTGCATTAGCAGAGGAAACGCTGCCTTGTGTAAATTTACGTATGACTTGGCAAAATATATGTTTGTGTCATTTCTGCAAGAGCAGCAGCCAGCTCTGCTGCTTACACATTGTGGTGGTAATAGAGGTGGTTGAGTTATAGTGAAACTTATTTCATTTTACAGCTCCTACAGCGTTAACAGATGTACAGGCGTCTGATCCAATCATGCAGCAAGAGATTTTGGGGCCAGTTCTTCCAGTTTTGACAGCGTGTAAGCTAGGAGCAGCCATACATTTTACAAACAAGAATAAACGACCCTTAGCAACATATGTCTGTGCTGGCAGCTCCAACGTAATCATAAATAAGGAACCCTGCTAGGCAGGAATGTATCTGGGCTCTGCATACGGTCAGTACGGACAAAGCATCTGCCTTCCTCCCATTATATTAATGAGGTGCAGGCACTGGAATCCCTATGCTGTACGGCTGGATTTGTTGGGTGGGGACAAAGGACTCGGAAAAACAAATGCTAACCCAGAGCAACGGAGCTTTATTTGTTTTAAAGCCTGCATTTCATTTTAGTGACACTTCACTCCTACCCCCTCTCCTGCCTGCTGTCTCGCCAGGCTCTCATGCATTACTGCACGCTGCTCCGCGATCGTTAGCAGACACCAGCTCGGCCACGCTAGAACTTCTTCATGGAACTCGGTGCACAAGGTCCCTGCTTCAGCCCCAATGTCCCCCCACCCCTGGCCTCTGCTCCCAGCCCATTGCGGAGGGTGCACTGGGGCCCGAGGACCTGAGCGCTGCTGCAGCTCAATGGCCAGCAGTTCCCCCGTGTACCTTGGGGACAGCATTCAGGACAGAAAGGTCCCTTTTATACAGCCGAGTGCTGTACAACGAGGTGGTGAAGCAGAGGACAAACACGGCGCGCTGTGAACTCTCAAAGGGCCAAGTGCGGCCCCTGCGGAGCTCTGCTTTGCTGAGCTGCAGCAGCCGGCGGGGCTGGGACCACGCTCAGCCTGATCTATGCTCAGTCCTAAATTCAAGCCCTGGCCCACTGTGCCTGCTTAACTGAAACAACAGGGTCACCCCAGACACCAGCCTCCCTCTGCTTCAGCCCCGCAGAAACAATTGCACAGACATCTTTGGGTAGAAAGGGCGGGGGGGGGGGGAGCTGGAAGCTGAGTGCACCCTAATAAATTTAATCTCTATATCATGTTAAAGTGTAGCAGCTAAATTTATTTCTCCTTGCAATCAAAACAATACTAGCTTTGGTCCCAAAACAGTAGTGAGATTTCTTCCCCCCAGCTGGAAAAAAAGAAAATACTATAAATCCATCCCGGAGCTGATTTATATAGCATTCATGAAGAATTTATATTGCAAAGAATTTTATTCAATTAAACTTGAAAAGCCTCTAGATTCTTAAGGTTCAATAGTGATCACTGAGACAGAGCTATCATAAAACTGGATGGCCTGTCTGGAGCAGGCATTGAGAAAATGTCTGATGTGACATTGCAGCTGACGGTACAGTCCAAATCAAGAGCATTTGTCATTGGGATGTGTTACAGGCTAAGGCTTGGAAAATTACTCTGTGAAAAATGTGCATTAACAATAGCCGTGAAATATCTGTTTAAAAAAAAAAAAAGGGTGAATAATGAGACAGCGGTGTCTATTAGTGCTGGGCATTCTTCACTCGGACCCCACTCCGATTAACAAGTTAACACAAAAGCCAGAGAGTTTTGGGAAGCAAGTTTAAGGTTGTTTCTACTTAAATAATTAAACAGAGGAAGCTGCATGACTGACTGAAAAGCTCCCACCACCAAAAGTGGCACCCTTAGTGCAGGACAAGCACCCTTGATGTGTAATCACCCCACCGCCCACAGGTTTCCATGATGCTCCTCCATACAAGGAGGGGAAGACTTAAACCACCGCATCTGACGTGTATTCTTCCCAACTATATTTCCAAGCTGTAAGTGGCTTGGACTTAGCTGTAAAACTGTAATTGTCTGTGTTCTGTATGCAGCGTGGGTAGCGAGGTGTTAACTCATTCGGCTGGCTGCAATGCACTTGTTTACACAGAGTATGGTTTTTTGGCAGTTTTCAGGCCATCAGGAAGCTGGAAGAGGATGCCTTCTCGGTTGAAGCACTGTGATCTGCTGTCGTGGCGTTTGCAGCCAGGTTCTCCAAGCTCTAGGACATGCTCTGGTCTACTCTGCTGAGGGCTCCGTGACAATGACACTCCTGAGGTCAACGCGGACGTTAACGTGTGTGAGATACGAACCCCTTTACGTGTTAGCCTCTCTCTTCCCACTCTAGCCGGCAGCTGAGGTGGCGCCAGGCCCCTGCTACTCATCACAACCCCTTTATCTGCAAACTTACTGACTTGAGTGGCCCCCAGTAGGTAGATACTAGAGCTAAACAAGGGCTCTACTCCTTCAGCTGGTACCTGCAGCCAGAGGGGGATGCCGTGCCCAAACTCAGAGGGGTCTGTGCGCTCGGAGGGGCAGCTCCACGTGGAGTTAACCCCAGCTACTTAAACAGAGCTTAGAATCATAGAATCGTCTCGTCTGCACATGACCTGTAGGATTTGGCCCTTCCTCCTTTAATCCCTCTATCCTGCGTGAGCCCTGTTTCTGGCAGAGGATGCACTGCATTGCCAGCACGGAGACGTTCTTCACATGCATAAAGCGAGGCAGCCAGAGCCAAAGAATTCTTAGTGCATTCCTGAAATCTACACAGCTCAGCTTCAGCCAGGGCTGATGGATTGAAAGGAACTTAAAAAAGAAAAGCGTGTTGGGCTCAGTACTGAAGTATGACAGTTAGGGGCCCTTTGGTACAAGTAAATCACATTTATTATTTCAAAGCTTGTGGTCAGAGTTCCTGAATCTCTACACAGTTGCTGTTCTGTACGAGCATTATGACTTACAAAGAGAAGGTGATTGTTTTCTCTTCTTCATTCCTCAGAGTCCTGTCAAAGCCTTTCCACAGCACCTGCCACTGCCCAGGGAAATTAAGACATCTCTAGAAATCAGCTGTAGTTCTTTGAAGTCTCCTGCCTCAGCTCCAACCCGGGGCAAACAGTAACTCTGATGCCATCGCCCCCGTGTTACACAAGGGATATTTGCGCAAGGCCCAGTGAACACAACAGCTGTGTTCCTCACAGTATTTATGGACGAGGTCCTAGTTATTTAAGCTGGAAGTTCTCGGCAGCTCCCATTTCCAGTCCAGGCTTGTTCTCTTTCCCTTCCTTGATGGGGGAAAGCAGTCTCCTGGATTTAGCTTCCCATGATCAAGGAAACAAACATTCCAGCTCCCAGTTATGGTTCAGGCTTTACATATATTTTCTCTTCCTTCCCTTCCTTCATTGCAGCGTAACGTGCCAAAACGAAGAGATAGTCGCTCAGTCTGGAAACCAAGGGAAAAGCAGTGAAACCACTTCTCACACCGGCTGTGTTTGTATCCAGCAATGCCCAGCTACACAGCAAAGCACGTTTGATTACAGCACAAGAACTGCAGGTAAAGGAAGGCAAAGAGAGACCGCATGAGAAGCCATTTCCAAAATGGCCTTCAGTAAGGAAGTTAAGTGACTGGTCCCTCAGCACCCCAGCAGTGTCTGTAAACATACTTTGCAGCCTTGCAACAATACTTTTTAACAAGCTGCTTGTTGAAACGTCAAAGATCTTTTTCTAGAAGGGAAGCTTCTTGAGAGGTAAACCCCGCAGTTTTATCCCGAGACTAAGGGAACACCACCAGGCACGCTTAGTAGTGCAGGGTAAGGGTTTGGGATTTTATTTTTTTTACCTGTTTAAGTATTTGGCCACATTTGGATCTGCTTCCCCTGCTTGTACTAAAGGAACCACGCTAGAACAAGAAAAGGAAACTTTTAGTGTATTTAACTTTCTCGCTCTGAATGCACAAATGGCTGCGATTTGCTGGAACACCAACCCTCACACCCCAACCTCACCCGGAGTCCCCATTCTAACTCCCCGCAGCACAGTGTGAACGCTGGTTACTTCCCCAAGAAGAATCTGTGGTGGCTACATAATGCAACTCATTTTTGTAGCTGTTCTGGAGGACTGCAGCTCCGCTCCTCTAAAGGCTACTCATCAGTGGGTATCACTGAACAATGGGAGCAGCTTGCAGGCGATTAATACCCTGAAGGATCGTTATCCCTTTCTGCAGGTAAACAGGGACCCTTCTTTTGTTGAGGGAAGAGAGCTGTTCCTTTCCTCCTGACTGGTGTACAGCCCTCATTCTAGCTTTCTTTTGACAAGAAACCACTGACTGTGACGTTAGTTTTTCGAAGATCGCGCTGCTTCAGCGTATCTTGTCAGAGCAGCAATCCTCACAGCAGAGCGCATCCACAGAAACATCTTCCTGCACATCAGCAGCTTCAGTAAAGAACCCCCAGCAACTTCAAACTGCTGATGAGCAGGTTCAGGCTAACACAGGAGACTTTGCACAGAAGTGATTTACGTAACGAGCAGACAAGAGTTTTCTCCTTCAGACCTTACCAGGGGAGCTTTAGTCTCCAATAGAGGAGTGGGACAAGGTAGGTGTGGGCAGTAACATCTTAAAGCTTCCCTGGATCTCGCACCTGCCAGTGCCCCAGCTTCCACGTGTGCTAGCCTACAAAATACCAGATACGAGCTGAACACGTAGATGCATCTCAGCATAAACCTGTCTGTTCTTTCTGAAGTTCTTAGCTCGGATGACCCAGTTCAGGGGAGGGGAGAGAGACTTGCTTTTTGCTGACTGCACTCCTGGAATTTGACTAATACAAACACATGAAGTTTGACTCAAGCTTTAGCCGAGTGCAATACAGCTATGGTTGATTGCTCTGACTGCAACGATTTGCTATCATTGCAGCATTCTGATCGCCTTTTATCAATTTTATTCCGTTACACTACAGCCAACACTCACCACCTTTCAGCTCTGCGGCAGACAGCTCGGGAAAAATGGAGAGCAGCGCTGCTTTTACCTCCTGACTGAAACAACAATGAAACAGCGCATCAATGTCTGCTAACAACAGATATAGCCATCCACCTTATTGTATAACTGCAGCAAAGCTTATCACATCTCGCACACACATGCAACTGAATCCTACGTTATGGCTAGGCAACTGGGCAGAGATATCTGAATGCAGTAGGACGTGGAAATTTAATTCAACTGGGTCCTTCTCTCTGCTTTTCTCTTGGTATTTGTCCATGCAAATAATGGCCTCACAACATGTTTTCCCACGGCAAGTAGTAGAGCAGATTTACCCTAACAAAGCAAGCCTCCTCCAGTCAGTGAGAGGCATAAGCAGTACCTACTGGCAAGATGAAAGCTCTGAGCGGAGGAAGCTGCTCTGAATAACTGTCAATCCACTGCTCCAGCTCCAGAACTGGCTTCTCACTGAAAGATGTTCGTTCTACAGAGGGAAAAGAAGAATCAGCTAAAAGAAATGCAGAATTGATTCAGTCTACAGATAGAGCTCTACTTTCATATTTCTTGGATCAGTAAGTCCTAAGCAAGCATCCCAAAAGAATCCTCCTGCTAGAGCAGGGGTGGCTCCCCATTCAGCAGCTGTGGCCGGGTGTCAGTGTTGGGGCAGCGCCCCAGGCCAGCTTACATCGCTTGAGTCACACACAGGCGGCAGCAGCTGCTTGTGGGACCGTGGGTGACTTCATTCAGCGCCAGACACACACTGCAGAGCAGCCCTTGGGCAGCTCTAACTACCACGTACCGGAACAGCCTCCCCAGCACCAGTCTAGAAGGAGAGCTGTGATTCAAGAACCGTTATCCCGGGAAAGGTACTGTGGGGCTTACTTAAGTGAGCCTCCCTGGCTGAGGAGAGAGGTGTCGCGATGTTGGAGCCCACATCCTGCAGCATACACTGGACCTAGATGTGGCAATCAGGACAAAAATAAGAAGCGCTTTCATTAACCAGGCTTTGATGCTCCGGTACAACTGCAGCAAGCTCTGGGAGGCGACAGCTGGTTGTGCTGATTAAAGAAGATCCTACCCTTGTTGTTCATCATCCCCCAGCCTGCTGGCAGGGGGGATCAGATAAGTGCTCCCTAATTGCTTTATGAGAAGCCAGATTAGCGCATGTACTTGTTTTCACTGGCACATTAAACCACCCTGGCTGACTTTGCAGAAAGCAGACTGGGGGGTGCTCACATAATCACTTTGCTGGTAGGACACCGAACCAGTAACCTCTGGAAGAAAGGCAGTGACAAACAGCTGCAGGCAGCACTGGCTTGATGTCACGTCCACTTCCAAGAGGGGCATCTCTCCACAGCCCAGGATACTTGAGAGGCAGTCTGGTAAAGCTTTTTAAAGTCTCTGATTAGCTCCTTCTGTGTTCTTGTGCACAGTGAAGCTAATTAGCGAAACTCACAGACTGCCATGGCAGGACCTGTCTCCCACCATCGTGCCCACGTGGTTACTTTACCCCGATTTCAAATCTGATGCTATGTGACAACAAGACCTGTGTCCACAACCGTGTACAGTAACAGGTCTGAATAAGTCTAGAGATATGTTTGTCTGCCCATAACTAATCACTTGATCTACCAGTTCCCTTCTTGGTTAAAGAAATCTATTTCTTTAGAGAGTAATCAAGGGCCAGAGTCTGAAGTATTTATTTATTTTAATACCAAATGTATTAAATTCCTGTGTGTCCGTGGGAGCACTGTGTCTAAAATTAAAGAGTTTAAGTTTCAATAGCACAGACGAAGTGACTGCACTGGGGGAGGATTAGCATTAATACTCACTTTGTGAAGTTGTTCAACAAATGTGTGGCCCTTTTCACTGCTAAATTCACCCGCAAGCCTAGGTTAAAAAAAACAAAACAGCAGAGTTAGCTAGAAATGAAAAAATTACCACGATTGTGCATATGTGTTTTTCCGTATGAAAACCACAGGATTTGGACACTCCTGGCTGTTTGTCGGTGCAGCCCTCCGGAGAAGTTTGGTCCAGAGCGTATCCCCTTCCCTCCTGCTGGGTGGCGGGGCTGGGAGAGCGGTTCTTAACGGAAGAGGACGCCCCGAAGACCCCCACAGAAGGGGGTTGGGACGGTGTCGCGAGGCCTTTGTGCAGGCGGAGGGCCTGGCTTCGGCCTGCCCGGGGCCAGAGCTCCCCGGGCTGGCGGCGAGTTCCCCGGAGAGCACGGCCACCCTGGCAGGACATGGCTGGGCCTCCGCGGCCCCTCCGCCCGGCAGCGGGAGGGGGTCCTGGGGCAGGGGGTTACCCGATGGCCGAGCTCAGTTCGTCGGTGGCTCCCAGGGCTTCGAAGATCCGGTCACCCTTCGGCCTCCGCTCCCCGGTGAAGGTGCTGGAGAAGCCTTTGGGAAAGGCCCGGGGGAGGCGCTCAGAGGCCGGGCCGGGCCCAGCGGAGCCGCGGGGGTCGGGCCGGGCTCTGCCCCGCGCTCCCTCGGTGCCGCCGCCCCCAGGCACTACCTGCGTCTCCCGTCCTCGTGTAGATCTTCGGGGCCCGGTCGCTGCGGGGGCCGCGGTCGGGGGGGCCGCCGTCGGGGCTGCGGAGGCACAGGCCGTGAGAGGGGGCGCCGGGCCCTGCCGGGCCCTACCCCCGGCCCCACCCCCGCGCTCACCTGCCCGCCCCGCTCCGCTGCCGCCGCCCCGCCGCCCCCAGCGGCCCCCGCAGGCCCCGGCCAGCCGCCGCCGCCGCCGCTCGCCGCAGCATCCCTCCCGGCCGCCGTAGCCGCCGGCCGCCGCCGCCCCCTGACCCTCCGCCGCCGCCGCCCCTCCCTTCGCCCACGCCCGCTGTCACCCCAGCGCCGCACCACTCCGCGCCGCCGCCTTCCGATTGGCCTTCCCGAAGTCCCGCCCCCGCGAGGATCCCGGCTATTGGTTTAAGAGCCGGGAGGGCGGGGCAGAGCGCGGCTCCTATTGGTGAGCGGCGCTGTCAGTCCGCGCGATTGGAGTTGAGCAGCTGAGGCGGCGGCGCGGGATTCCTCGGGCCGCGTCCTGCTGCGGGAGATGTGGGAGCGGAGCCTGGTGCTGTCCGCCCCGGGGAAGGCGATCCTCCACGGGGAGCACGCCGTGGTGCACGGCAAGGTAAGGAGCCTCTCGCCGCCGGGGGCTCCCGGGGCTCCGGCCCGGCTCGGCTCCCCTCACCTTCCCTGACGTCGCTTCTCCTCGCTCGCAGGCGGCCTTGGCCGTGGCGCTGGACCTGAGGACCTTCCTCCGCCTGCGGCCCTGCGGTGAGGGCAGGGTGCGCGTCCGCCTGCCCGGCGTCGGCGTCGTGAGGAGCTGGGACGCCCCTCGCCTCCAGGCCCTGCGGAGGCGGTTTGCAGGCAAGCGCTGGGAGGAGGAAGCCGCTGCCCGTGCGTCGTGTGGGGCTCTCGGTCCTGCTCGGTGCCTTCTGCCCAGCGAGTGCGCTGGGATCCCCGCGGGGTTATTTGCCCCCCCCCTCCGCCCCCCCCCCGCAGAGTGTTGCTGGGCTCTGTCATCTGTGACCACGATCAGCGCCTGCTTAACTAACGTGTCCCTGCACACTCCCAGCTCAGGCACCCGCACTCCCTCTGTGTGCCTCTTGCGACTTGCCTGATGCTCCGGTGTCTGTGAGTGGCCCTTCCTGTGGCTGTGTCCTCCCATTTCAGGTTCCCAGGGGCTTGTTCTAGTGCTGCTGCTCAGCTGGTGTCGCAATACATACAGAAGCCAGCCAGGGACCACATCCAGGTGTACTACTGATGGTGGGCCAAAAAGGAGTCTCTCTGAAGCTGGTCTGAGTTGATGGCTCTTGGGGAAGGCAGGGATATGGGGCCTGTTTTCCTGCCTCTCTGCCCCATGCCAGCCCTCACTGGAATTTCTGCAGCGTCTTGTTCTGGGTGGAGCCCCTGACTGGTGGTTGTGCCATTTCCCTCTGGAGGACCTGGTGTTGATTCCTGTGACCCTCATGAGCACTGTTTGCGTAGCAGAAAGCAGAACAAAGTGTGCTGAGTCAGAGTATTGGTAACCTCTCTCAGCACCGACCAAAAGTTCTCTTACACTGATGCCTGCTCCTGGCCACGTGGAGTCCAGAATCGTGTGAAGCGCATCAGAATATCCACGTTCTTTAATAAAGAGTTTGTGACTTGCCAGGTTCTTCATAGTGATGGATGGGTGCACTGGGAAGTGTAGGCAAGGAGACAGTTGCTGTAATACAATGCAGGTGTGGGGTGTGGAAGCACTGGGTTTTCAGAGTGGCTGGTGGAGATTTTGCTTTTATTTTATCAGGAATCCTCAGGTAGAAAGTTTGTAGGTGAAATCTGAAATTGGCTCGATCTGTTTCTGCCTACTGTAACAGGAGACGTTGTTCTTGTAAATACTGCTTTCAAGTTTAACAATTCCCTGGCTTCTAAGTGTTTAAATTCTCCCCTGCTTGCTTCCATAGCTGACTTTGATGAATCTAAGTCCCCCAGCGTAGAACAGCTGGATACACTGAAAGAGTTTGCTGGAATCGCTGCCGGAGCCTCAGCTCCTGAGAGCCTTGCTACACTTGCCTTTCTGTATATGTGCCTGGCTATTTCGGCTAAGTATGGGTAAGGCTATCTTCCTGCCCCAAAATAAACATGCTGTTTTGAGTGTTGTTCACCATTAATTGCTTCTACAAGGTCACAGGAAGAAACCAAATCTTTGAGGCAAAATAAGTTGCAAGGAATCTCACTTCATTTAGGTTCTGAGCACCTCAGGAGACACTCTTCAAAGCTGAGCTGTTTGGTGGGTGGGGTGCCCCAAGCAGGTGGGCTGGGAATCATCTGCTCTCATTTAGGCATCTAGCTTTGAGGTGCTTAAGTCAGAACAGTTCATCCCGCCCTTCCTGCGCAGTCAACAGCAGCAGAGACAGACATCCCTCCCTCCAGCAGGCAGCTCATTTCATCCTGGCTTGGGTTAGAAAAACTGCTACAGAAAGGAGCTGTGAATTCATTGTCTGAGCTAAGTCTGATCCCTCTTGTGTGCTGAATCTCCCTGAAAATGTGAGAACATGGGGTAACCGCGGCTCAGGGCTCTTCCAGTTTCTGAACTTGACCAACACTGTTGATGATATCGGTGTAAGTTGCTGGACAGGTGCTCAGGGCAATGTCTGATGCAGCACTGCTTGCTATTTTAAACCAAGTCAGAACCTGACTCCAATATTCATAGCAAAGGAATCAAAGGTTAAAGAATTATGATGTGTAGCTGCATCGTGTTTTGCTTTGCAGTCTCTGAGTTGCTGGGTGATAGCACTGGGGCTGTCATCAGCCTGCTCCGAAACCATCAGTTCATAGTTCATGTCACTCACCAGCAAGTGAAAAGCTCCTGGGTTTGATGTTAGGGTCTGTAACACAACCCAGATGCGTTCAGTGGAGAAAAGGGGCATGTGGGCACAGATACGTGCATTTTTCATCTTCCCCATCAGCTTGTCGCTCCAGTGGGATGTAACTATGCAGTTATGGATTTGGGATATTTAGGCTTTATTTAGAAATACGTTTAATGTTTACGACAATCTTTGAAGGGTCTCTTTATGGTGCTACTCAAGTATTTAGTTACTAAGTGCCCCTGCTAGCAGCTTGACAAGCTGTGCTAATCATAGATCCAATTCAGCAAGGCTTTGTTCTAGTACAATGGCTTAGCAAGGCTACTCAGCTGTGCTAACTGAGCACTCTGAAGCCCGTGTATGTCGGATGTGTGCTGATGTTGCCAGTTTTCAACCAGCTTTTCCTGTGATCAGTCCTAATTGGCATCTTTTGCCTTTGAAATGTTGTCTCAAGATGGAATTCAAGGTGGTTGTGTTACATCCTCTGTGTTTGTGTTTCAGAGATGTTCCGAGTGTGGACATACTGGTGTGGTCTGAGCTGCCCACGGGAGCTGGGCTGGGTTCAAGTGCCGCCTATGCTGTTTGCTTGGCGGCGGCCCTGCTGACGGCGTGCGGAGCCATCTCGTGCCCTCTGAAGGAGGGAGAGTCCACAGCCAGGTAACGCGTCTGGGAAGCCTCCTGCTTTGGATGCACGGCCCAGGGCAGCTCTGCTCTCTGTGCCCCTGTCTTTCCTTTTACCTGCACAAATTCTGGCACTGGCATCTCTCTTGGTCTCTCTGGCCAACTCCTGGGCTGTGGCTGTGGCCGCAGCAGTGACACCCTGAGTCCAACTCCTTTCCCTTTCTCTCCTATCGCTGCCCTGCGTTTCCAGCAGCAGAGATGTGCCCTGTCCCAAGGCTCTGACCTGTGAATCAGGTGTTTACAATTCGCTTCTCCTGATAAAAGCAACTGGATGCAGAGACTTGGTAAAACTTGCACCATTTCCCTCATCTAGTGTAAGATATACATACCAAAAAAAAAACCCCAGCTTTATTTCACCAAGCAAATAAAACACACAATTTAATGTGGTGAATTTTTTTTAACCTCTATTTGCTCTCTGTCCCTGAGCATCTTCCAGGTTTTGCTTTGAGTCCTCAAGGAGTCAAGGATCCTTTTTGGTTTTTCTGCATTTTCACATGAATGTTTTTCTGCATGTGGTACGCTTCCTTCTGATCTCCTGTCTGAGTTTCCCCTTTATCAGTGTCTGGTGAAAAGGAGTTTCTTTCCTTCTGCCCTTGGGTTGCTTTCCCTTGAAGTTCAGTCTTGAAAAACTGGTCTGCTCTGCTGTGTGTCTGAGGAGGCTCTGTTTAAAGATGCATATCGCAGCTGGAGTGGCAGAACCCTCTATTGTTCATTTGGTGCCAGGTGCAACCTTTTATGGTTGGCTTCTGTGGATTTTGTGTGGGACTGAAAGTGAGACAGCAAGAGGGGGTGACTCTGTTCTGCTTCAAAAACAGAGTTTGCAGCCTGACCCAGAAACACGTTCCTAGAGCGGAGCAGTACGTACGCCGTGCTCAGGCAAATCTCCCCAATAGTCACACGGCATGAGAAATGAAAGGCCAGTTCTAAACCAGGCAGCGAGCAGTGAGGATGTCTTCATTCCCTGCTCGCATGTCTTAGCTTCAGCTTGAATACAGCGTAATTCTTTTCTTCCAGCTGGCATGCAGAGGGGTAAGTGAGAGATGGGGGTGTCAGACTTCAGAAGGTTTTTGCTTAACGTCGCAAGAAAAGAACAGCGTGATATAATGACTCTTGTGTAGAGAAGAATCGCAGCCTCTCAAAGAGGATTAAAAACAAGTGGTTTACAGCAAACTGCGCTTCTATTTTGAGTAGCAGTGGTGTGAGCTGTTTTCCTGAATGCTTCACAGATTAAATATTGGCAAGCGAAATGAAAGGTGTGTGGAGATGGATAAAGACATTCAGCTGAGGCCTAGGGAAGTGGGGAGTTAAAGGAAGCAGCTTCCAGATAGCAGGTGGCTCTCAGAATTTCTGCCTTGCCTTAGCAGCAGTCAGTGACCATTCTCATTATTTCATTTAAGACTGTGTGATGCTTTTCCAAAATCCATGTTTGTGCCTCTGCTCCATCGTGTAATACCTGTTCTGGGCCCCATATTTTAAAAACCTGTCGAATGGAATCATAGAATCATAGAGGTCTTTTCCAACCTCAATGATTCTAAGATCATCGAGTCCAACCGTTGGACGTTCTTGCTGCACCAAAGGCCAGCTCTGATCTCTGCAGAACATCACTGACGCTGGGCTATCTGATACCACTGTTCATTAGACCATTTGAACGGTGGCTTGGGACGTGTGCTGTGTGTCTGGACTGCAGAGCGGGCAGCGCTGTGTTCCAGGGGAGGGTCAGAGATATGTATTTGTGTGCCTGTGTCAGTCTAAGTGTGTTACAGCGGGGTGCAGGAGGGCTAGCTGGCTCCCTGTGGGCATTGAGCTTCCCTCGGGGTGCCAGTGTTTGAGACAGCCCTTCAGCATGGAGTGAGTGAGTGGGTTTGAAATAGACTGGTGAGTTCTGAAGGTGGTTGTGTGGGTGCATGCCTTGCAGAAGCAGGCCCAGAGCAGTGGGGTATTGAGAGGTGCTGGGGGAGAAATCACTGTGGTGGAATTGCGGTGATGTTGCAGCCAGCAATTGCTTTGTAACTGGCAGCTCTCCGTTTGCTTTTTGTATTGCTACAGCCCATTAATTAGTATGTTCAGTCAGGGGCCTTGATCCTTGCTGAGCCTGACCCAGCACCAAACTTTGTGCCAGCATTTAAACTCTCAAAGCACTTACCAATTTATGTGACTGCTTTTAAGACAACAGAAAGACCTGGTTTTGTGTTTTTAGCATAACACCTTCTGGATCTACATTTGGTTCCCTTCTGTGCTCTAAGTGCCAGCACTCAGCGCAGCTTGAAGTAGTGTTAGGAGTTAATCCCTAAAAATCAAAGTCTTTGCTGGAGATAGTAAATCAGTTCTAACTACACCTTTTGACCCAATTTGTGAGGCTTCTGCAGCTGAGCAGCTGGCAATTAGAGGCTGAAGTTGCATGTGTGAAATGCAACTTTCACTGTTCTCTTCTCACATTGTGCCTTCTGCGTCTATAAATGCACCATCCTGCCTGTTGGTGAGAAGGATCTCAGGCCAAGACGTGTGGTAACACGCAGTGTCGGGGAGGTGGGGATAGGTCTGGACTTGCATTCAGTTAAATTTGATCTTCACTAGGCCAGGGCTAGGATCTTCTCCCTGAATCTGCTCCCTCCCTCGCCGCTGGCCTGCAGCGGGAGCACTGAGTGGCAGTTGTGCCCTTCATGCTGTCTCTGTCCGTGGAGCAGCGCCGGTTCTCCTCAGGGGGCTGAATGTGTTCTACATGCTGCCGTGCAGAAAAGTGCCGAGTGCCAGTTAGGTGCTGTAAACAGTGATGCCCACTCTCTGCTGAAAGAATGCAGCGCACAGAGGGAATTTGCAGTGCTGGGGCTTCCCACAGCAACTGGGTGCCTTGTATGGTTCCTGCTGCTTTTGTATCTCCTGCAGCCTCTGGTGCTTTCTCTGTCACTCTGCACGTGCTGGTTTTGGTTGTGTGTTGGAGTCATTTTCTTGCCTTTCAGGTGGACAGAAGAAGAGCTGAATTTGATTAACAGCTGGGCCTTCCAAGGGGAGCGGGTGATCCATGGCAATCCCTCGGGTGTGGATAATGCTGTTGGTACCTGGGGTATGTGTGTGTTGGCTGCTCCCCAGCACTGAATATGGGTGCTGATGGGGGGCTGATGGCGTGGCAGAGCAGCAGACATGTTTCCATTCTCTGCTGCGGAGCGTGCATCAGCTGTGGGAAGGTGGTGAGCAGATGACACAAATTGCATTTCTCCAAACGATAAGGCTTGGTTGGGGTTGCTGCAGAGACACTGGATCAGCAGGTTGCCTCACTGCACTGAAGTGCAGCAAAGGGACCAGAAACTCCCAAATTCATGTCCCCGTTTTGACCCGAGTAGAGGGAATCCTTCCCTGTCTTGGTTTGCCCCAGCTGTAAGCTGGGACTGGAGCCAGCTGGGCTGTTGGGGACTGGCTGCAGTAACACCAGAGATCTGTGTCCCCCAGGCAAGTGCCGCGGGGCAGAGACCCTGCTGCAAATGACTGAAACTTAAACATTCTGGCGTGAACAAAGAAACCTAATCCTGTCCCAAGGATAATGCAGTAGAAAATGCAGTTGGACAGCTGTCATTTAGTTTCAATTAGCAGAGAATTCCAAGTGTTTTGGAAGTGTCCTTGGAGACTTTTAATAATCTTTTTAATGAGACCTAATCGCAATGCCTCTGTAAAAGTAGGAGCCAAGTGAGACATTCCTTCTGGACAATGAAATCCCATGCTGAAGGACGGCTGCTGACATGAGTGCAAACACTCAGTCTAGTTTGAAACCTGCGTGCTTGGCTCTGCCCCGGGGAATCACTGCTTGACTCTTTTTTTTTTTTTTTTTCCAGTAAAGATTTAATGCTGGCCAAACTCTTTGCCTTTTAAAAAATATTTAATGTGATCCCGAAGTAAAGGAGAGCAAAGGGAAAGGCACTGGGTTAACTATGTCCAGTCAGACCCTCTCATTAAGTCAGCAGGGTTAGGCAGATTCATGCTGTCTGAGAACATGGTTCATTTAGCTGGTGTTTCTTGCAATTACTGTCACATGCTCTGAGTGAGGTTCTAAAGATGAAAGACCTTCTGTCTCTTATGACACTGTGTTATCTCTCAGCTCGCTGTGTACTGAGACAATGCATGTATTTTACTTTAGGTGGAGCCCTGAGATACCAATCAGGAAAAATCACACCATTAAAGAGGTAATATTCGAGTTTAAAAATAACACTTACATACGGTGGGTGGAATATGTCAAAGAGGCATTGGGTGGATCTCGTAGGGTGTGAGATTGATGGGAGATCGCTAACAGTGTGGCGGAAGGGTTTTGTAGCCAGATTTTGCCATGGGTGTGGGTAGCTTGAGTGTTGTCTTGGTTTGGGGTGGACGGGAACAATGAAATGTTTGGTCATTATCTGACATTAGATGAACACAGCACAAAGGATCAATATTAATTTCATGGCGTTATGGGCAGCAGGAACGGATCTGCTCCTGGCAGCAAATGACATTGTGGGGAGGGGGAACTTTTTGCTTACCTGGTGGTAGGACTGTGTGAAAACCAGGCTGCAGAGACAAATCCAGGTCCTGTATGTTCCCTCTGCCAATGAAGTATAATCCGACTCCATTAAAATCTTTCACAGTGCATGAAATTGCTCTATTAGCAGTTAATGGCTACTGCTGGCTAGTCTCACAGATAGCATTTCAAAGGAAAATTTTGCTTGAAAAACATGGATTTCAGTAAATATGTTAAAGTCCTATTTATAGCACTAGTACAGTTCTTGTGTCTAAGAGGAACAAGCCTGAACCCAGCCAGCACTTAAGCACCTGCTTAACTTTTTTAAAACTAATGGGACTCCTTATCTTGGGTGTCTTGCTCAAATAGGCCTTTTGAGGCAGAAGAAACTGTGGCTGTCTGGGCCTTGGGAGCTGCTGGGGGACCGTGAAGGAGAGAGGCAAGGAGATGTCTCTTGTTTCTTCCAGGGTGCCGACGCTGAGGATCTTGCTGACCAACACAAAAGTCCCTCGAAGCACCAAGGTCCTGGTGGCTGGTGTCAAAGAGAAGATCCTGAAGGTGCAGCACCTGCGTGGTCGTGGGGATGGAGATGTGTGCTGGGGCAGGGTGGAGGGATAACTGATGAGCTCAGATCTCCTCATGCGGGACTGCAGGTCTCATGGGGATCTCTTGGGAGAATCCCTCCTGTGGTCACTGCATTCCTACGTGCTGCTAGCTAACACCTAGCTGCCCTGGGAATGGGGGTTCAGCTTGCCTCCTCCCTCTCTCCAGCACTAACAGGGCTTGTCACAAAAATCACCAGTTCCTTCCTCTGGCCTGTTTCTCTCTCTTCCCCCAGTTTCTGCAGGTGAGAGCGACTTACCATTGCCCTGCTTTGCAGGGGCGAGGAGGTCTGTGAATGAGTAGCCCCGGGTGGGGTGAGGAATTGTCCAGCTCCAAGGGACTGGGGCCGGTTTTATCACAGTGGTATTAGAAGACTAGCGAGCAGTCTTCTCACTTCTTGCCTTCCCCCCCTTCTCAGTTCCCTGCTATAATGAACCCGGTGCTGGACTCCATCGATGCAATTTCTCAGGAGTGCCAAAGTGTTCTGGAAGCGATGCCTGCAAATCCATCACCAGAGTATTACCCTGTGCTGGAGGTAAGGGGCTTGTTCGCTAGTATTTTTAGACACTTACTGTTGAACATCAAAATGTCATTTAAAGAACATTAGGTCTAAGAAAAAACTTGATAGCAGGAAATGTTCAGTTCTGAGTGAAACCATGGTCTGTGTGCGCTGCTTTTAATGCCCTTCCTGGAGCCAAGGGACAGAAAATGCTGCTGGTGTCTCTCCACAGCAGTGCACAGGGAGGGAGGGAGTGGGCCTGGTGCTTTGTGGACCTGTAGATCTGGAGGTTTTGTTTTACTTTGCTAAGAAATGTGGAGTGAGTTCAGGCCGAGACGCTGCCTCCCTATGCCGCAGGCCAGCCACGCTCGTTCTGGCAGTCGCTGCCTGTGAAGCAACTGCTTTGTCATTGCCAAGGCTGGAGTGAAGAGCAGAGAGCCCAGCAGCCACTGGTTTGTGATGGACTGGTTACGAGCCAGCTCCCATTGCTCTGCGCTCATCCTGGCTCCAGAGAATAACAAACAGAGTTGTGCCCAGACCTGACCTGACATTGATGTATGAGGTGCATACAAAGATCTGTGTTTGTCTTGGCTTCGTTCAAAGTAGCAGAGGCTGCTGTGGTGGGGGGAAACACGCTTCCAAGTGGAAGAAGTTTTTTGCAGTGCTGAGAGCACTGTAATACTGATTCATACAACCGTGGGGTAAGGATGTGTGGCAGCGTCCCAGCTGAGGCAAACCTGGCCTGGCCCTGGGTGCCAAGACCCTGGGTTCTTGGACGGTCAAGAACCATTTGGTACCAGTGGTGCAGTTCCTTGTTGGCATCTGGATCCCTCCCCTTGGCTCTCCCGTGAGGACCTCTGCTTGTCCTTGCTCTTGCTGGTAGGTTGTCCCCTCCACAACCATGAGCGTGCTCTGGAGGTGCGGGAGGGGGCACTGGGATGGGACAGAGAGCTGCTGTCCCAGCTCGACCTGTGGCAGCAGCGTAGGGCTGCTCTGTTAGCAGATGGTTGGTACATCCTTCGCTTTGCTTCAGGCTGTGTTGCACCTCACTGCATGTGGGTGAGCTGCTGCTGGGACTGCAGCAAATGCGGGAGGGTCTCCCATGGGATTCATAGCAAAGTCCTTCTTTTCCCTTCGCACCAAGAGGGTGGTGGGTTTCTGTAGCCATCAGGGGGGCTGACCCTAATGACCTAATGGGGGCTGAGCTGGCATCGGCTGGGGGAGATCTGGAGTCTGTTTGCAGTGCAACTTCAGACAGCTCTTCTCCACCTTAATGCAGTATTGCTCAGACTGTCAGAAGTATTGGGAGATGGGGAAGAAGGAGGCTAATTTGAAGTGTGCTTTGAGATCCTCACATGAAAGGTGCCAAAGCAGCCTTGTATACAATGCCCAGGAAGCAGCACTGCAGTGAGCAGGTTTCTGTCTTGAATCTGTTGTTTTGTCTTGTGCTTGAATTGCCCACAGAGGCACAGTTGATTATATGCAGTATATATATATATATATTTGGCTGTTTCTGAAATGTGCAGTTCTGGACAGCATTGTATTTGAACCATCGAACTAGTCTACTGTGTCATAAGCTGTCATCCAATTCCTGGCAGATTTTGGATCAGGAGATGACAGGTGTCTTGGATCATCATAGACAATGCTGTGCCCTCACTCAGGCATATAAAGAGGCCTCTAGATGGACGTCTGTCCAACCCAGCACAGAACTTGTGATATATGCGCTCTGCATGCGACTGGCTAATTCATCTCCTTGCATTTGTTTAAACACAGTACAGAAATGCTCTGGAGCGGGGGAGAGGGATTATTTCTGTGTCTTCCCCTCCTGTGTGGTGCTGGTAGGAGACCCTTGTGGAGCTGACAGAGGGTGATGTGACTGACACCTGCCACACTGCAGCGTGGCTCCCGCTGCTCCCTGTGCACAGCATCCCTGCCAGCTCACCGCAAGCTGCAGACAGAGAAGCGCTTGGTGGCACTGGCTGGAGGAAGGAGCACAGGGCTCCTGTTAGGGAGCCTCTCTGGGACTGGTCCCATCTTGCTGGCTCCCTGCTTGTGACACCCTCTGGGACAGCAAGGGGAACAGGCACCACACGCCGGGGAGATGATCGAGTCATGGTGTCAGACCAGTATTGTTGAGAACGAGCTTCTTCCACTGATTGTGCTGATGAGCTGGGAGGGCACTGCAGTGCTTGGGGGCCTGGTGTCAGTTCCTGGCCCTGCTCCAGGCTTGCTCTGAGTGTGGGCCAAGCCCTTCCCTCTCTTCCTTAATTCCTCACCTCTAGTACTGGGAAGAGAGAAGCTGTAACTCCCACCTCTGCATGTGGTTGTCCATCACTTGGGCCATTTGGACTTGCTGCTGTGGCAGCTTTCTCCAGGAGCAGCAGGGTTTGTGGCTGGCTGGGACAGTGTGCCAGAGATGCACTTGCAGCTCACCAGAGCTGGGCAGCCCTGCTTGGAGGGCGGCCTTGCTTGGAGAGTGGTTTGCGCTGCTCTCCCCCAAAGGGAGGACCCTCTCGACCCCACTTGAGCTGGGTGCCAGATTCCCAGCGTGGTGCTGGTGAGAGGCCCGTTGGCTTGCAGCCCAGGCCCTGCCCGCGAGGAGGGAGAAGTGCTGCACAATGCAAACAAGGGGAGGTAACTCCACGTCGCCTCTCCAGCAATGCCGCTTTGGACTTGGCTGTGTCAGAAGTCCCCTGGATTTAGTTTATGCTGGATGGATTGCAGAGCAGGGCAGGGTGACAGCCAGGAATGAGAGATGCTGGCTTAGTGCCCTTCCCACGGCCAGCGAGGGGGCTTGCACAGTCTCCTGCTCAACACTCGCGTGACAGGGGAGAGGTGAAGCAGTCAGGAGGCATTGGGGAGCTCTGATTTAGCGCCTGAAATAAATGCCTGTTGGCAGCTTGAGGTGATCAGGATTTTCTCTGTCCTCCCTGAGCAAGGAGGTCCAGAAGCTGTTGTACCACTGTCGCTGTGCTGGGCAGCAGCAGCACAAATTGTGAGGGGGACAGAGACAGATGAGCAGCCCAGGGCTCAGACCCTGGCCTCTACCTTGCTGCCTAGTGCTGCTGGGCTCCGAGATGTGCTGGTGGCCAAACTCCCTGCAGAAATGAGATGGCCGTGGGGGCGGGTGGCTGGGAAGGCCGGGCAGCTCCCCTGCACCTTGCTGGGAGGGAGCCACAGCTGTGAAGAGCCTCTGTCACCATGCATGCTCATCTCGTGTGTGCGGTTGCTTTTAGGAGCTCTTTGATATAAATCAACACCACTTAAACGTGATCGGAGTCGGCCATCCCTCCCTGGACAGGCTGTGTCGGGTGACGGCGTCCCATGGCCTGCATAGCAAGCTGACCGGGGCTGGCGGGGGCGGCTGTGGCATCACCCTGCTGAGACCAGGTCAGTAACCCTCTGCTCGCCCTGGGCATCTTTCCCCTGTTCCACGCAGCCCTGCCAGTGGGGTCAGGTTTGGAAGCAGAGGGATACGATGCTAGCCCTCGTGTGGCTGTGGTGGGATGTGAAGCCATGTCACAAGCGTGGGATGGTGTCTAGCAAAGCTGCCTGGCAGCGTGGTTTGCAGTGTTTCATACAGGGGCGATTCAGTGCGTTCATTTATGTGTGTCAGATCTTCAGGGCATTGGCCCTGTTCCGGGGGGCATGTGTTGAAACACGTGATGGCCCGTTTCAGTCTCCCTGCAGTGGCCTAGCTGACTAACTGGCTGCTCTTGCCTTCCTCTTGGCAGACACCTCCCCGCTGGCCGTGGAAGCAGCCAAGCGAGACTTATGTGCCTGTGGATTTGAATGCTGGGAGACCAATATCGGGGCCCCTGGAGTGACCCTGCACTCCTCCTCGTCTTTAAACGCTGAAGTGCTCCACACGCTCTCCGAGAGTTAAGCTTCTGCCTCTGGCAAGACTGAGCTCTTGGCACCATGTCCTCGGAGCGATAGCTGTGCATGCCCTGATGCCTGGAAACTTCTCTCCTGCTCTCCTGTGTGGCTGTGGGCCTCTAGTTGCAGGTGCAGAGCCAATTTTGGGCCTGGTGTCACTGGGAGTGGGGGCTACAATGAGGACCCCGGAGCAACTGCTTGCACTTGGGCTAGGTGCGAGTTTGACCCAGGCTCTCAAAATCCTGTTTTGAATTTACTTACTCAACTGCTGTGCTAATCCCAAGGGGCAGGAGGAGAGGGTCTTGGCTGGATTCCAGCGTGGATAATGACACTTTGCTTGGTTCTGCTGCTTCAGATGCATGTGGTGTCTCTTCCCTTCTCCCCGGGCGGGCAAGCGAGGCTGGCAAGGTGGATGTGCAGAGCGCTTTGACATTTTTGGGTGAAAAGTGTCTTGGCAGCTCAGGGCTTGACACTCGGGTCTCCATTTCTCCTGGACTGCAATTCATGGTGGAGAGGAAACCTTTAAATACAGCTCTTACCTGGTACTAATTAAGAGTTGGATAACTAAAATGAAAGAAACAGCACATTTTTAGTGATATTATCACTGTTCTCACTCTTTCCCATAATCTCTGCCTGGGCTGGTGAGCAGGGTCCCATAGCCAGACTCTGGTTTCTGTTCACATGCTCGAGGTCTGGTTCAAACAGCAACTGTCACCTGCAAGGAGGGTGGCTAAAGGGCAAGGGAAGTCTTAAAACTTCTACTTGCGATAGCTGTTCTGGGATGTCTCACGCTTCAGTCTCAAACGAGCATGTCCTTGACCCTGCCTGTTGTGTTGGGTGTGTAAAACATGCCGCTGCCAGGGCGGGGGGAGACTGGGGGTGGAGGGGGGGGGGGGGTCAGTGTCAGAGCAGGCACAGATTTGTTTTAGTTTTGAAGCAATTGTTTTTAAGTAGAAAAAAAAAAACAAACCCAAACGCCCACCTCCTCAAAAGCTGACCTTAACTTGCAATTGGCAAACTATAAAACCTAAATGCATTTGAACTTATTACGCAAATGTAAATGCAGTTTTTACTGTTGAAATTTTAATGAGTTGTACCACAGAACTAAAGGGAACTGGCAGGTAAGTGTCTGAAGCCAGAGTATCTCGAAGTAATAAGCTGACTCTTAGTGGCTGTGGTCTCTTCTATAACTGCCAAAGAGATTTTATCATTGTTTTGTTTGTCTGGGATTTTTTTTTGTGGGGTTTTGGTTTTTTTTTTTTGAAGTGTAGCCCTGTTCAAGAAGTGCTTCGTTCAAAGCTGAGTAATAAATTGGCGGGGGGGGGGAGCTTGCCTTCCTCTTCCAGTGCAGGAATAAAAAAAATCAAGTATAAGAAGTTGAGATGTGCTAGCTCTAAAATCCAGGCATCGTGATGACCAACTTTAGTTCACTGATCAGATGTAAAACTGTCTCTGGTTTTAATAAATTGGTGGGGTTTTTTATGTGCAAAGTGTTCTTTGATAATTATGCTGGATACAAAAGGAAAAAAGTACCTTACACTGCTTCAGTAAAAACAGGTTTCAGATGCTGGGTTTCTACATGTCTAATTACAATTGCAGTTTGCATCCAAGAACGGCTTTACACTAATCACAAGTCAGAAAACCTGATAAATAATTTACCACTTTCTAATACAGTGTAATCAATGTGCGTATCTGGAAGTGTGTTGACTCTATAACCGCTTAAATGTGTCTGTAGTTTCTCCCGGTTAGCGCAAAGAAATGCCAAATTCAGCGCAAAAAAAACTTCGCTTCAAAACAACGTGTCTGGGGCTGATGCTCATCAGCTGCTTCCCTTGGAAGACGGCCTCGCAGTCACAGTGCGAGTGCTGGAGGAGTACGGAGGAAAAGGACGGAATAAAAACTTTGATTTGCTCGTTTAAATCATAATTAAAGCTGGTGGTTTAAATAGACCAACTGACCAGCTCAGATCGGTGTGGGGGCCTCCTGTTACCATCCCGCTGAGCCGCCCGTGCCCTTCACTGAAGAGCGGAGCATGCCGAGCGTGCTGTCCCTGCTTCGCTTTTCATCTCCTAGCCCTGGCAGGGCGGTAGTGGGAGGCCTCGGCTCTACCCAGAACACGCGCTGCAGGATCCTGCAAACTGGGACGCTTTTGCCTGCAGACTTTCAGCCTTCTCTTGCCAGCCTCTGGTTTGTTTGTGGGTGTGATGGAGGTGCAGAAGTGACAGAGAGAAAGATGGTGGCTGAGACGTGTGAGTGATCTGAATTGTGGTGGGGCGCAGCATTGCGGCACACGCAGCAGGTGCAAGCTTCCCTTCCCAGGAAGGCTCCGGCTACCTCCAGAGGTTTCCTCTAGCCTCTGCTTGTCCTGCTCTGCTCCCTGTCAGAGTGGAGGTGGGCAATATTCCCAGGCTGAGTGAGGGTTTGTGGCAGCAACTACCCCATCCTGGCGTGGGGGGGCAGAGGGTGACCCTGGGCTGGGGTCTGTGGGACTCTGCTGCAGGAAGGGCCCCGCTCCGCGCTGCCCCTGGCCCGGGGCAATGCAGGCAGGGGGGGCAGCGGGAGTGCCCCTGGGCAGGATGCTGCCCAACTTGATGCCGGGGCTTTGCCAGAGCCGGGCTCTGCTTTCCCTGTGCCGCGGGGGCCAGAACTGCCGAAGTCAGCAGCTGGAGCCAGTCCCAATTTGTTAGAAGTAAGCACGGATTTTGCATCCATCTGTGAGCATGGGAGCGCCCGCTCCCTCCTTTCTCTGTTCTCCCTCCCCGGCTTTGCAGGGGCCTCGCTAGAAGCACTGTGATAACGGGGGGGGGGGGGGGGGCATTTGGCACGTACCCAACCTCAACTTTTGCACAGGAATCACCTCTTTGGTTGCACCAACTTGCAACCACCTCCTGCAATTCCTTGAGCTTTGCAGTGGGGATGGGGGGGGGGATGCAGGGGACCCCATCCCTGCGCCTCGGGCAGCTGTGGGCAGCAGGGGCGGCTGCTCCCCCAGGACGGCCATGCCCTGCAGGGGCACGGTGGGTGCAGAAGGAGACACAGCCCTGTCTCTCCCTGCAGTTTGCTGTTTTGGGAGCAAAATTGAAGCACAAATTGAGCCCGGCGAGCGTGTTCTCCCCACAGACTCGCCCTTCTCTTCCCCCAGCCACACCACGAACACACGAGTGCTTTCCCGTCTGCGCTGCCCCATCTGCTCTCTCTGGTCTCGTTTTACAGATGTGCAGCGGAGCAGCGATTGCTGCTGAAGGATTAGCCTGGTAATTTGGCTAATTTTTCTTGAGCTTCATTTTTCACATTATGAGCTTTGCAGAAAGACTAACGATCCTGGGTTTGCCTCTAATAGCCAGCACAGGAGCAGGGAGGGGAAGCTGCACTCCATCCTTTTGCAAAAAAATAAAATAAAAGATGCATCAAGGCACCGGGGAGCGTGCCTTCCCCCCGGGTCAGGCTGGCGTGGGCGAGCGTGGGGCTGCAGGCGGCCTGGCCGGCAGCAGCGGGGGAGACGGGGGGGCTTTCCTTCGCTGCGGGACCCGGCGATAGCTGGCGGCCACTGGTGTTTCTTGCCAGAAAAAAGGGAAACGCTCTGTATAAAACAAATCTTTCAAACCCTTTCTTTTCCTTCGCTGCCTGCGGATGCTGCCAGTGCACGGGGCAGCATCGCTGCTGCGGTGTCCGCAGCGAGCGGGCAGCGCTGGGGCGTCTCACCGCCCTGGGCCAGCTCCCGTCCCCCACCCAGTGGGTCTCCACCCTGACCTGAGACCGTGCCGCTCGCTGCCTGTGGGGGCCGGCTGGGTGCTGCCCGTCCCCTGCCAGGCAGAGATGGTATTATTTTCTTTTAAATCCGTGTCAGCAGCGGCTTCTTTCTGCTCCGGTGAATAGATGCTGAAGAGGCAGTGACATTATTTGAGATAACAGAGAGAACAGAAAAAGGGTCAGTGAGAGAGGAAATGTCACCGCGCAGCCACAGTGGGGGCGGGGGGCTGTTCGGGACCCTCAGGGCTCCCTGCTGCTCCCGGGGTCCCTCCTGGGGACAGGGGGGGGAGTGGGGCCAGGGGACCCCTCCTGCGTGGCTGGCAGGGCTCAGCGCTGTGTGTTGTGTGCTTGGCTCTGTGCAGGGAGCCTGAAGGGCTCGGGACATCTGGGGGTCCCCTCTGGGTGCTGCCCCGTGCCCCCAGGAGGACCAGGGGCTCCTGGGCGAGCCGGGATCCCCCTCAGTGCCATTTCAAGGGCAGTTTGCAGATCTTGCATGTGCCGCTGCAGAAGGGCTCCCTGTGCCCTCTGCCGCCCCAGTGCCGGGGATTTCGGGGCTCCCTCCTTCCCGGGGTCTAGCCGGGACTCGGCACCGACCATGTGGGGTGCCCAGCTGCACCCTGGCGAGGCGAGCGCCTGCGGGGAGCCCGTCCCCCCCGTCTCTCCCTTCCCTCTCCCCTCCCGGCACGCTGAAGGTTTTGAAAGTTAAGTATTACCGTCTGCTTTGTTGTTGCCTAACTACGACAGACAAATTGAGAACTAGTTGTCAAAATGTCAGTGCACAACAAATCAACATTCAAAATGAGTCTCAGCACTATGTGGTGTATAATTAAAAAAAAATCCTTTTTAGAAATTTCAGCAAGCGTTGGCTCCGCTTTATATTTGTCTGTGTGATTAATAAAGGCAGCTAATTTTCAGACTTTAAAAACAGCTAGAAAATAGCTCCTAATTACATATTAGGTTCCAAGCGGCCCCCGCTGAGCGAGGCTGGTATTGGTGGGCCAGAGAATTTGGCAGGGGCTTAATTACATTCTGAGCATCATCTAATTTTAGTTAAATGTAATGTAATCAGCAGCAGATGTCTGAAATAAAATATGAATTATGAATATGATGAAATTTCATTCTTGAATAAAAAAGTAATTTGCTATTTAGTTCATTAAAGTCGCAGAGGTTTATTAGGGAGCAGGTATACGGTGCGGCTGGGTTGTATTAAAATGATATTTCAGAGAGAGTAGGAAATTGCATTAAAGGTGCTAAAATATTCCGCCGGGACGATGCGCCGGTTGGGAATTAACATTTACAAAAATAACGGAGCCTCTGGGCTGCCGCCAGCCCCCAGTGCCTGCAGTTGGCTCCGGAGCTTCTCATTTATGCAAGGTGACGTCCCGCATCCCGGGGCGGCCCCGGGGACCCGCTCCCGCCGTCCTGCCCCAGGCATCCCAGGGCGCACCCGGGCTCGCCACGCTGATGGGCTCAGCTGTTTCCCCCGTTATTTGGGGGGGACAAGAGTCCCCGGCGCATCCCCAATGCAGGCGTCCCTGTGCCACGCGAGCGCGGGTGTGGGGCCATCGAGCTGGGCTCCGCATGCCTTTTTCCAGCTTGGCCAGGAGAGCGAAGCATCAATTCGCCCGTCGGCTCCGGGGCCGCGGCAGATCCCCACGGGACGCTGTCGCCTGGACATCTCTCCCCGCAGCATCCTCTGCGGTTTCAGCGCTGAAGTTTAAATTGCTTTCCTCTGTTCCTCGGTGGCCCGGACTGACAGATAAGCATCTTCTGGAGAGGGAGAAGGATGGCGTGTTCATTATTTCCTTGTATTACAGATGCTGTCATTTTAATCCCTCCTGGATGCCGGGAGAAAGGCTGCGCCTGGGCACCAGCTTAAAGTCCTGCCCGCTTCCCAAATGTAGTCTCCAAAGAACAGCCTGCGGCTGATTCCTCCTGCACACGGCAGGCGAGCGCAGAGGAAAGCCCTGCTCGCCACGACGTGCCAGCAGCAGCAGGCAGCATCCCTGTCTGCCGAGTCCCGGCGGCTCTGGCGTGCCCGGCATGGGTGATGCTCATCGGCGAGCACCGGTGTCGGTGCCGGCGCGGGCGCTTGTGGTGCAGCCGGGCTGCCACGCTCGCTCGTGTGGGTTAGCAGTCCTCCCTCTTCTATTCATCAAGGGCATGACAGCTAAAATTCATTTGAAGATGAAGAAAGTGCCGGCTAATCCTTTCTGTGAGACAGTGATAGACTAGCGGCTCGGGAAGAATTGCACAGCAGTAATGAAATTAGGCTAAAACTGCTGGCGGATAGCAGATAATTGCCCTTGTCTGTCATGAGGAATAACATCTCCCAAATCCAACACAATGATTGTTAAAGTTGCAGGAATTTATTTTATTTTATTTATTTTATGGGTTTGGGTTTGGCTTTCCAAAGGCCTTTCCCAGAAAAAAAAAAATGAGCAGGAGCGGCATGCTCTCCTCCTGCCTTCCTCGGGCGCCTCCGCCGCTGCAGCTCGTTAGCCTTGACGAAGCAGGCGTGCACACACCATCGCCGTGATGCCGAGGACACCCCGACGTGGGACCCTGCTGGGGACTGTTCCCGGGGTGCAGGAGATGAGCCAGCCGGCATGCTGTGCTGTTGCTCGGTGCCGGCACCTCAGGTTTGCAGGTGCGGGGAGTCGGTGGCGGTGCTGCTACCGGTCCGTCCCCCGCTCCCGCTGGCCTTGCTGGCAGGACCCCGTGCTTTCCAGGGGGGATCCGTCCCCCAACGCGAGGGTCCTGCCTGGCCCTGCCTGCCCCAGCAGGAGCTGCCTGCACGGTGCTGGAGCCGGTGCTGGGGTGGGTGCCGGTGCCGGGGTGGACATGCAAGCCCCAGCACCACGTCAGGGCTGACCACCAGCCATTTATTTTGTAATTTATGGGGGGCGGCAGGCAGCACAGCACGGGTGAGTGAGTGCACTGGCCGGCAACTGCGATGTTTTATACGGGAGGGCTGGCACGGGTAATTTACTGCGGCCGGCAATAACATATTTCACTTTCCGTCTCCCAGATGAAGATTACTTGTGTTTGAAAGTGCCTGAACACACACTCAATTCTGCTTAAATGCTTGCAGCCAGCCGAGCGCGGATCGTCCCGGTGGCACGGCTGGCTCAGCCCTGCACTGGGGTGGCACAGGGATGAGGATAGGGACAGGGATGGGGATGGGGACAGGCTGGACCATAGCCTGTGCACCCATTGGAGAGGCCCATGGCACTGGGGAAACAAACCTGCAAGCACCCGGCGCAGCGGCTGGAAATACTCAATGCACCTTCCCTGACATTTAATCCGGCCGGGCAAGGAGCTCCGTGGCATTTCTGAGAGGGACTCGGGAAAGGTCAGGGGGTGGAAAAGGTTGGCAGGGTCAGTGCTCCCGCCTCGCCCCGCGGCTCCTCCTGACCCCCCCGGATAGCCGCAGCACAGACACCACATCAGCTGAATATCGGCTGCCAACGGCCAGCGCCGGCACGCTGGGAAGCGCCGCGTGCTATCCCGGGGATGTCTGAGCCACCTGAGCAATGGGTCGGAACACACAGGGGGGGGTCACATCTGCACCCCTGGAAAACGTCCCTGTGAGACGCGGGGTGCGGAGGGCAGGAGCTGGGACTGTGGCAGTGGGCGAATGGCCGCACCACCCACACAGGCGCCAGGTGGGTGCTGCGGGGTCTTGGGGCGAGAGGAGGTGGGTAGTGGGGAGCTCCTACGCCCGGCACCAGGGGAACAGAGCTGGGTGGCAGCTTGGCAAGTGGTCGGAGGAGATGTGAAGCGTCCTGTCCCTGATGCTGTGGTTAGGCAGGAACAGCTATAATGCTCTTTCTCCATCTCTTTTTTTTTTTTAAATTAGCAGGACTAACATCCAGCCAGGCGCAGAGGACGAGGGGCTCAGAGTGATGGGGGGGACAGACAGCAGGGCCGTGCTGCCGGGGCCATGGGGCCATGCCGGCCCCGGCTGCCCTGGACCCACCACGGGCTCAGCTTTGCTGGGTGGCAGCCTGGTTTGGGCATGAGGCTGCCGGCACGGGGCTGAGACCGGTGCTGCCGGGGAGCGGAGGGGAGCCAGCATGGCTGCTTGGACAGGGCCGTGGGCATCCTCCTGCGTGGGGGACGCTCCAATGCAAAGGCCAAAAGAGCAATGCTCGCTTCGTGGGCTTTTTAAAACCCTGGCTCGCTCTCTCCTCCCGAGGTCGGCTCTGTTCATCGACTCCTCCCCTCATGGTGTGCACATCTGCCGGCAAGACGCGGGATTTCTGCAGCTCCCTGGGTGGGAAGAGGTGTGCTGTGCCCTGAAATAATGAGGAGCCAATGCTGGCTTCAGCCTCCAGAAGCAAAACTTAGCGGGATGCTGATGCCGAGGTGTGAGCGGAGGGGATGGGGAGCCCATGTGGGGCTGGACCCCATCCAGCTCCCGCTGCCCTTGCCGACGGCCCCGGGTGGGCTCCGGCTGCGGGCAGAGATGAGGTGTGGGTGCAGGAGCCCCAAGGCTGCGCCGGCCCCACTGAGCCCCTCAGCACCCCACGGAGGGGCTGCCGGGACCGGAGCTGTGGTGCTCTGCACACCGTCCTGGGAGCTGCCGCTGCTCCTGCCAGCGCTGGCACGTCTCTCCAGCGCTCCCCGGCGCGGCGCTTTCGTTAATGGATGCTAATGTGTCACCCAGCCCATTTGTCTTCATTTGGTGCCAGCCAGCGGCATGCGGGGACGCAGCCAGGGCCGGGCATGCAGCCCTGCTGCCCGCCCCGCACGGCTCAGCCCATCCCGGCACCGACACCGGCATGCTGGCATTGGTGTGGCCGGTGCAACCAAAACTGGTCAACGATGCCCAGCCCATTCCCACATGTGCATCCCAGGGAGCATCCCCAGTCACTTTGCAGGCGTGGGACTGCCAGCCTGAGACCCCGGCAGGGCTGGGGGGACCTGTGGGTGAACCCCGTCGTCTGCCACACAGCCTGCACCTCTCTGTGCCACAGTGCCTGCCGATCCTGTGTCCCGGTGTCCCCATGGCAGCACTGGTGGGATTTTGGTCTGGGTCTGAGCTGGAGAGTGGGGAACATTGAGCCCGTGTGACTCTGGGCTCATGGGATTAAATGGGAGCTGGGAATGGCTTTTGGGGCACGGTGAGGCTGGGATGGGACGGGCTGGCCCGAAGGCTCCCGTTGACTCCCCGTGGTCACCCACGGCCAACCGTCATCCTCCTGCGGTGGCTGTGCACGAGGGGGACCGCGACGCTGCCGCCACATCCTGCCGGATTCCAGGATGGTGCCTCTCCACTGGAGCTGCTGGTGGGTAATTTCTGATTAAGGATTACTGTACCATCGGCTTCAGTTTGATTGCAGATGTTTTTAATTATATCGTATAAGATCGTATTATGTAATTGCATTTATCTGATTGAAGCCTTAATTGTAGGATTTCATAATGGTATGACTGGGTAAATATACCATTGCGTCTGTTGTCCCCCAATGAAAATTAGGTGCTTCATGTCTTTATTGCATTATCCTGGAGAGGAGTTTAAATTGGGAAGAAAGAAATTAGGAGAGAGAGAAGAAAGGAAAGGCGACTTGGTCCTCACAGTCCTGGTGAGCGTGGTCCCCTTCCCGGCGTGGGGACACGCGGGACGTGCTGTGGTACCCGGGCTCTGCGCTCTGCCGGCTGGAGCCACCGGTGGCTGCCGGAGCACCGGCTCCTGCCTGAGCATCGCCTCCGGCCGGGCATCCCTGCCCAGGGGCAGCCGGGGCGGGCAGAGCCAGGCAGAGCCTGGCCTGGGGCACAGCCGAGGTCCCGACGGCGTCGCGGTTCTGCCGGCCCCGGCTGCAGGCCCGTGCCGGGGGCTGAACTGCCCTTCACCTCGGTGCTGGGATGCAGCAGCCTGGGTTTCCTGCAGTGATTTTTGCAAGATCAATGTTGCAATTATCATTTGGTTAACGGCGGCTGGTACAATACATTAAGAGCGATTACAATTAAAGAGCAGGAGGCCGGGGAGGCACTGGGCCGTCGCCTCGCAAGGTGGAAGCTGCAATTACACCTGATGGGGGAACTGAGCCAAACCCCCCTGACACGTTCCCCGTTAGCAGGAGCATCCTCAGAGCACGGCCGGCCTCGGGCTCCATCGGCCTTTAATAAGCAGGTGAGGGAAGGCAGCCCGGCGCTGCCGAGGGGTGCCGGGGCCGGAGGGCAGCGGGTGCCGGTGGAGCCGGGAGCACCGTTGCAGTCCCTGTGCAGCCACCCACTGCAGCCCCGCTGCTGCCTTCCAGCTGCTTTTAAAATAGTCATTTTTTTTAGGGGTGGAAAGAGGTACTTACGCAAAATTAATATTTCCATTAATAACGGCGCGTGGCAAAATAATTGGAAAGCCCTCCGCCTTAATTGTGGGCCGCCTGATTCCCGAGGAAAGTGCTAACGAAGTGTTTGCGAGGGGCTCGTTAGCGGGGTGAGGTGGGACGTCGAGGGCTCTGAGCCCTGGCGCGCTCGGTGCACCTCCCACCATCAGGGGGTTCCGCATCTTTGCGCCTCCCCGCAGGAATTAAGGGAGGTTCAGGTTTTTGTTGGAGCCTTTTTTCTGGCCGTAATCCGCAACATGTGGTTCGCACGGAGCCTCCTGGCTAATGGGTTTAGGATTACGGGAATATGCACAAATCCAGCATCTCGCTGTCACTCTGCTCGGCGCGGTAAGGTGATTTCATTAGGATTTAGGTTTAGAGAAAAGTCTCTCTCTCTCTCTCCCTCCCCCCCCTTAATATTATTTTTATTCAATTACATCAGCAATTCATGAAACTTCAAAGACGTTTCATCAGCACAACCCAAATGCTGCCGGATCGCGCTTTTGAAAGAGGGGAAGAGAAAGAAAACATAAGCTGCTGCTTTAATGGAATTACTGAAAGGGGCTTTTTAATTAAAAACAAAGGTTGGGGATGAGGTCTATCCATAATTTAGTGCTGCTGGATGTAATATCTGCTAGTGGTTTAATTTTAATAAATGTATGTATTATTAACGGTGTGATCTATATTTTCCAAGCCAGAGGAAGGCCCAGCTGTCCCCGCAGGTACGGCTGTCAATATTTGTGCCATGGGGCTGGGCAAGGGGATGCTCGGTGGCCGTGGGGCAGAGGACGGGGACGGGGATGCTCCCGGCGACCCCCCGGTGCTGCACCGGGTGCTGGAGCTGTCGCAGCCCTAATGAGTTAATTACCGGCTAGCACTGGCGTGGATTATTTAGCGCCACTCCATCCCCTCTTTTTGATGATTTCCTCTTAATTAGCCTTTATTAATGAGATGTGACCTCGTCCGGCGTGCTGGTTCCTCGCCACCATCTGCCAGGAGGATGCCCGTCCCGCCCCGGCATGGGAGGGGGTGTCCCCAAGGCCAAGGGCAGCCGGGTGGTGGCTGGGGGGGACGGGTGGCACGCAATGGTCCAGCTCGCTGCCTGGATGCTGCTCTCACAGGGATGGCCACGGGGCGGGTCCCCATCGCTGCGCCGCTCCGGTGGGGTGTCACCCACCCCCCCGCCATCCCCTCTGCCAGCCGACACGTGCTAATAAAAACAAATTAACTTGTATAAGCATTAATTTTCCAGCATCCATCCATCCCGGCCTCATTACAATGGCGATCCCAGGAGCCGGGGGTTTGGGCATATTGTAATGAGGCGCATGCGGTAGTAAAAGTCCTTCTAATAGGATTTATTTACTGTAATTGTGATTCGAGGCACAGTGCCATCGCCCGGTGAGCTGGCGGGGCCGGGGAGGAAGGGGCATCGGTACCGCTCCGCGGTGAGGCTGGAAAACTGCCGCAACCGAGGCGGGGGGAAGGCTCCCAGGGGGATCCAGGGGGTCCCACCGGACCTGGGGCACAGGGCAGGGGCTGTCCCTGCAGAGCCACCCCCTGTCCCTCGCTCCAGCAGAGGTTTCCCAAAGGATGGAGACTGTCCTGGTGATGCCAAACTGAAGAAGAGCCCAAATGGGTTGGTTTTTTCACCCAAAAGCCGGGGGATGCTGCAAGGAGGGGTGGGGGATGGAGGGAGCACGGCGCTAATGAGGCGCTGATTGACTTCCCTGAAAGACTAAATATTGGGGCTCGGCAGCTGCTGGCTGGGCCCCATTAAACCTCCCCAGCCCGATGGAGGGGATTTGCGTGAAGCCACAGCCCCCCGGCCGCCCCAACACCCCCGCCGCCGCAGATTCATCCTGTCGGAGGGCGGCTCACCTGTGATTTCATTAAGGGAGAGGTGAATGGGGAGAAATACAATTCAAATGAGATAATTAAAAACTCTGATTAGCAATTACAGGCGGCACGGTGTGCTGCCAGCGGGCGCTGCCGGGGCTGCGGAGGGGAGTGCCCGTCCTGCTGCCCCGGCCTGCCCCGCGCCCGCTGCCATCCTCACTGGGAACCGCCCCGGCACCCTCCATCACAGCTGCTTGTCCCGTGCTGGTGGCAAGCGGTGGGGACTGCTCAGAGCCCCTGAGGCCGGAGAGATGCTCCAGCACGTGTTCCTTCCCCGAGCATCCCGCCAGGAGCTGCCGGGTGGGTCGTGCCGCCGTGCATTGCCTGGGGACAGGGTTACCTGTCACATTTTGGGGTTTCCCGCCGGAGCCGGGCTGCAGGAGCTGCTTTCGTGGCACGCGGCTCCTCCCCGGCCCCGTGCACGGCACATGTCCGTCCTCCTGAGCAGAGGCAGCTCTGAGATTTGGGAGGCGAGAGCTGCTCTGTGGCCGGAGGGATGCTCGGGCGGTGCCGGGGCCACCGCTCTTGCACACGGTTTGGCCGCCCGGCACACATGGCACCGGCACGCGCCGGAGAGCAAAGCCCAGACCCTGCCAGGGCCAATCCAGCTGCCGGGGCCCACGGTGGCGGCTCCGCTCCTGCGCCGGCACTCAGCCCGGGCACTTGTCATGCACTTCTGCTATCGGAGGTACCCAAACCCGCTCAGGAGTCCCGGAGGAGGAGCGGAGCCGGGAGAGCTTTTCTCTCGCTCGCACTTCATTATTGTTGCTAAGGAAACCTCTTCCCGGGATCTTGCCTGGAACATGTCTGCCTCAGCGGGGCCGCACATCCATCTCGCCGAAACTGCCCTGAAAGCTGGAGCCGGTGCAGACAAAGGCCGGGACGGAGGCGGGAGGCTGCGTGGGGGCCACCACCGTGGCGGCAGGACCACGGCCCTGCTTTGAACCACGGCCAGGCACTGGAGGGGGCCCAGCTGCCCCGGCTGGCTGTGCAGGGATGCACTGTATAGAAAAGTTGACAGGGATAATTATACAAGAAAAATTGAAAATGAAAATAAAAACAAAGATAAAAATCCCCTAACCGCCCCCAGCTCTGGCTAGCAGCAGGACGAGGAGTTTGCAGCCACGTCCTCCGGCACGTGGCTCCGAGGGCTGGCACAGCAGCAGGGATGAGCGTGGCCACGGCGCTGGCCGGGGCGGCTCATCCTGCTCTCGTTTCACCCCATCATTAATTTTGGTCCCTGGCTTATGGAGGGGGCTGATGCTCACGGCTGTGTGGCGAGTGTGGGGGCACAGCCCCGGGCCTGCATCCCCCCCGCGCCCAGCTAATGCTTCCCACTGTAGCCGAGACAAGTTCCCATCGTTAGGAATGGGAGACTCGCGCATTGATTTGTAGCTTCCTTTTGATGCAGCAAGAATTTATTCTTCGGGAAAGCACTTTCTATGGCCATCCAGGGATTATTGATGGCATTGAACTCCTCGCTGCCCTCTGAATTGCAACCAGCCCCCGCTGCAGTGTGGTGCCCGCGGGGAGCTGGGACACCCCGCTTTCAGCACGGCGATGCAGCCGGGCTTGCCCCGTGTAACGACTGCTGGAAATCGGCCGCTGGGGTTTGGGGAAAAATATTAATGGGGCCGGGATGGCTGTTGTGCAAACCGTTGGCAACGCGGTGGACCCAGCACCCATCAAACCGGTGCTGCATCCGTGTTTGTGGTGCCGCACCGGCACCGGCGTGAGCTCGTGGCACACATGGCTCCGTCCCTTGTCGCGCAGCTGATTGCACTCATTCGTGCCATGAGCTCGTTGCATGTCCCACGCGTCTCTGCAAGATCCCCGCCGGCCAGGAGCAGCGTTCGAGCACAACTTCCAGGTGGGAGCTGCCAGGAGCCGCCGGTGCCCTGCATGCCGCTGCCACCCTCCCTTCTCCAGGGATGCTCCCAGAGCCCTGGGGGTGCCCGACCCCGGCGGGGTCCCCTCTCCCCTCCTGCCCTCCAGCTGTGGAACTGGGTGGCCCTGTCAGAGCAAAGGCGCCTGCAGCAGCATGCGAGCCCAGTGCCCCGCGGATCGGGGCCGTGGCAGCACCACGTCCTCCAAAGCCCCGCACCATGGAGGGGCCTTTTGTCTCGCCCTTGCCAAGCCGCTATCTCCTCTTCTCCTCCTCTCTATTTTTCCCCCTGCATTCCTCATTAAAGAAGACTACAGATTTCCCAGCCTGTCTCCTAGTTTTATACTGAAAAGGCTAAATGATATGCTGACACCTTAATTATACCCCATTGTCACAATGTAGCATGGAAGTGGTGTGAGTGATATGAGAAGAAAGGGCTGCAGCGTGCGTGGCAGCTCCTTTGATTCGCGGTGGCAGGTTGGGAACGACACAAACAGGGGCTCGCGACAGCATCACCCCCGTGCGTGGTACTCTCAGCCCAACTGTCCCGCTGACCTCCAGCATGCCAAACCCTGCTGCTGGCTCTCTGGCATCAATCAATCTCTTGGATGGGTGGATTTGGGGGACAGGGAGGGCAAGGGGTGGTGACGCCAGCACGGGGACCCTTCCAAGGCTAAGTGATGTGACCAAGGCCAGGCGGCATGGGTGGCCCCAGCCCTCCCGGTCGCCCTGCTATTCCCCGCGTGTCCCTGCTCTGTCCCCGGTCCTAGGCTGCTCTGTCGGCCGAGGGCATGGGAGGTTTTGGGCTGTGGCTGCCGGGAGTGGCAAGGCTCCCTCTTTGGCAGAGACCCCAGCCAGGCAGAAATGTGCCAATTAAGCAATCGCTCCTGATTAGCAGGGGCTGGGGGAATTCATTGTGCCGGGAGAGCGTCGCCCTCTGCTACATGCTGTGTTTTTAAAATCAGCATCGTCCAAGCCGTGGCAGCACCGGCATCTGGCCATCCCTGCGGCCAGCGGCTCCATGCCTGGTGCCAGCTCCCACCCTTGCCGAGGGGCTGGCAGGCAGCAGCGGCGACGGCACACCGTGCCCGGCTAAAAATACCCCCCCTCCTCCTGCAAGTTTGGAGATGTTTAAATATCTCCAGCGCCTATTGTCACCACTGTCACAGGGTCAGTGGCTCTCCAGCTCCTCACGGGCTTGGCTTTGCCTTCTCAGCAGCCTGGTGCATTGCCCCAGGGGGAGCGGGATCCCCAAGGCTGGGCTGGCGCAGATGGGGTCTGGCCATGCCTTGGGGGGGGACAACCTGTACGGGACCCCCCAACTCTGCGAGACCCCCAGAGGAGCAGCCTCCTGCCCCAGGGTGCCCTGGCCATACCCCAGGGGCTTGTACTTCTCTGGTGGGAGGGTGCAGGTGACAACCCTGTCCCCTGGGAGCCCCCGCTACCCCCCTTCCCCGCCACAACTAGGGGGACAGGCACGGCTCTCCGCAGCACCTGTGGTCAGGGCCGTGCTTCCCCTTCCCCCTCCTCCTCCTCCTCCTCCTCCTCCTCCTCCTCCTCCCCGCACTGCTGCTCCTCATCGGAAACTTATGCTCCCATTCACTGTGTTACATGTTTAAAAAAACTCCATTTACCGGCCCCCATTGATTTGTTGCCAGGTAGGGCGAGGGGAGGGACAGCGTTCCCCGAGCTGCGCGGTGCAGGGGTCCCGCCGTCTGCAGGGACAGCGGTGCCACCGGCTGCCCCGGCCCCCCCCCAGATAGCCGCCTCACTGCCCGGCAAAGCCAGCATGCGAGCACCCGGCGCGTGTGAGGACAGCAGCAGTGGTGGCACATGGGCAGCCCTGGTGGCACACGGCCAGTCCCCTGTCCCGTCCCGCATCCACTGAGGCTGAGAAAGAGGAGATGGAACAGCCACGAAATGTTTTCCATTAACAAAATGTTACCTTTTAAAATGACATGATGTGGGAACGAGACATCAAACAGCCAGACGGATTGCCCGACTGAGAGGCACTTCTCCATACGCATTCAGCAAATGCATTTGTTTTTGAAAATGAAGTCCCGGGGGAGCGCAGGCGCGGAGCGGGGGACTTGTTCAAACAATTGTAAATGCTTTTGTACGATAAACAGCGGAGTCGGCGTCGCAGAGCCGCTCGCACTCTGACAGAGTAGTGTTGCAGAGCCGACGTGCGACACACAACAGCGGCACACTGGATCCCGGGCACCGCGGGGCTGGTGGCTTCCCTGGCTTCCCCAGCGTGCCCCGTGTCCCAGCTCCCTGTCCCTGCTCCGTGTCCCTGCCCCATGTCCCAGCTCCCTGTCCTGCCATTTGTCCCTGCCCTATATCCCGGCTCTGTGTCCCTGCCCCGTGTCCCAGCCCTGTGTCCCTGTCCCGTGTCCCTGCCCCATGTCCCAGCCCTGTGTCCCTGTCCCGTGTCCCTGCCCCATGTCCCAGCCCTGTGTCCCTGTCCCGTGTCCCTGCCCCATGTCCCAGCCCTGTGTCCCTGTCCCGTGTCCCTGCCCCGTGTCCCAGCCCTGCAGACGTCGGTGGCTCAAGCCAGTCACTGCAGATCAAAGGGGGGATATGTGTCCCAGCTTGACGCACCATGCTGGACCATGCTGTGCCATGCCATGCTGTACCATGCCATGCCGTACCATGCCATGCTGTGCCATGCCGTGCCGTGCCGTGCCATGGGCACCCAGGCATTCCAGGGCAGTGGGTGCAGAGCGAGGGAGCTTCAGGTGGGGACACAGGAGCCGCTGTTTTGAAGGAGCCAGGAGCCAATTTACATGCAAATGTCATTATTAATCAAGGACAAGAGGAGGAATGAGCAGAAAACACCAAATACAAGGGCAGAGCGTTTTTTACACCGGATGCTTTTCAAAGTTGCTAATGGGGCATCAGCAGCTCTTTTCATATCCAGATTATTTGCTGTCTGGATGCTCCAGCGATCCCTCTCCTCCCCGAGCTGGGGCTCCCTCCGCATCCCAGCATCGCCCAGCCTGGCTGGGTGCCTCGTCCCAGCCTGTCCCCAGCCCCAACCCAGCTGAAATGCCAGCGGCGGGAGGAAAACCAGAGCAGTGACATAACAGCACCAGTTGCAATGAGAACGATAAAGCATCCAGTTGGTAGAGTGTCGGCTGAGCCTGCAGCGCTTTGCTATGGCGTACGAGGACGTGATCCCGCTCGTTGTGACCTACACCGGGGTCACTGTCCCCACGCTGTGTCCCCGGCTGCACTCCCTGGGTCTCAGCCAGGACATGCCCACATGGAGGGATGTGTCCCCATCTCCATCATTCTTGCAAGATCGCTTCATCTTCTCCTGCTGGCAGGAGGGCCCAGAAACCCTCCAGGAATGGCTTAGCCACTCAGAAAGACGCTGTCTTCATCTTCCGTGCATTTATCCCTGTGTCCCCATGCTGCCTGGCGCAGGATGGGGACCCTGCGGGGAGGTGCGGGGCTGAACCACCTCCTTTTCTGCTGTGGCCACCCCACTCCCGGGGCTCTTCCCACTCCCCAGCAGTCCTGACTTGTTCCTGTCGTGTTTATTCCTGCACAGGGCTTTGCCTGCTGCCCTTAATCTGATTTCATGCAGCTCAGGGCGGGAACACCACCCTGCAAAGGGGAGCTTTGGGAAAGGAAGGGGAGAGCAAGCTGGCGAGGCTCGGGGTGGTCTCAGAGGCTTCAGAGAGGACCCCCGGCGCCATTTCCCCCATCTAGTTGAGTTTCTTGGTTTCCACCCTGTGATGGAGGGGCTGCAGAGGGGCTGGGAACCTGGGAAGCGAACTGGGGTTACAGGGCACCTGCGCTCCCCTGAGCCGTCCCTGCGGTCCCCACAGCCCACCCATGTCCCGCTGAGGGGCCCCAACCAGCACGTCCCCAGTGGGTGACCACGCGCCTGGCCCTGCTCCCAGCCCCAGAGGGGGATCTGCCACTTGTGAAGGCAAGAAGGACCTTGGCACCCGGCACAGGGGCTGAGGTGAGTCCCTCGATCTCCCTGACCGGGGGTGCCACCCATTCCCTGGGTAGTGGGGCTGGGGGCACCCAGGGCAATGGGGTGCTCAGGGATACCCAGGGCAGTGGGATGCTCAGGGATACCCAGGGCAGTCGGATCCTCGGGGATACCCAGGGCAGTGGGATGCTTGGGGGCATCAAGGGCAGCAGGATGCTCAGGTATGCCCAGGGCACCTGAGGCCGGAGCACTCACCTGGCGATTGCAGGACAGGAGGGATGGCACCGCATGTGGAGGCCAGTGCAGGTATGGGCAGCGCGCCGGCAGGCTCTGCCTGCACCAGCAGTCCTGTCCCCACCATGCTGGGCCAGTCCCATCCATGGATGCCCGAGCAAACCCGGGAGCTCAGATTTCATAGCTAAAAAGCTGGACCCGCTTCATGTCCATCAGCGGCTGCTTTCCCTGCCCAGCCCTGCTGACGTGCTGCAAGGCAGAGCCAGAATTAAAAAATACTAATAAAACACAAAGTAGTCAAAATAAAATAGACATGTTACAATGAACCCAACCTGAACAAACAAACACTGCCATGATTCAATTAATGAAGCGGTTAAGCATATAATATTGTTAAGCAAAGCAAAACAGCCTTTTGATGTGTTAATCATACTTGTGCCTGGCAAAAATCACTGAAAGCAAAGAAATCTGGGCCCCCACTTTGCAGGGGAGGTGGCAACACAGGGGCGGCAGCCAGCAGGCATGGGGAGCGGGGTCGGGGTCGCCGGGACCCCGGCATTGCCCCGCGGCTGGGCGGCAGGATGGGGACGGAGCAGGGCAGGAAGGGGCCGGCGGGGTCCCCCGTGCCGCCACCGCTTGCCTTTGCATGTCAAACACGTCCCTGATTTTATTTCAATTTCATTTAACTGAGGCAATTTCTAAGTAGCCCTGGGTCTGCGGCTGGCAGCGCCGGCTGCAGCCGTTTCTCTTGAATTTTGTACAAAATGTTCTCCCAGTGGGAAAGAACCAATATCGGAGATCTCAGGCAAAACCTGCCCCTGGCTTCAGCCGTGAAAATAAAATAAAATGGGAGGTGGATGGAGCAGTGGCGGGCGAGGTCCCCGAGATTGGCTGCGGGCTGAAGCATCAAGGGGACATTTCAGCCTCTGGGGGTCCTTCAGGCAACCGCTGCAGCTGGCAGCTCCCTGGGCGATTCCCACCTATTCCTCCTCAGTCCCATCGGGAATCTCAGCCCTGAGAGTGGAGAACAAGGCTGGTGAGATGGAGGGGCTGTACAGAGGACAGGGACTGTCCCTCTCCCCAGGGAGAGCCGCTGTGGGCTCAGCCCCGTAGCAGCCACTGGAGAAGCCACTGCCTGGTCTCTGTGGGTGCAGCAGTGAGGAGGGCTGATCCTTCTTACTTAGCTCCCCAAGAAATGTGATTTATTTACCTCCCCCCAGCGGGATTTTGGCCCCAGCATCCTCTACCCTGTGGGAAGAGCTGGCAGCACCCGCAGTGCCCCCGGACCTGACCCCAGGGATGAGCGGTGCCCAGCGGGGTCCCTGGGATGGCGGCATCCCCCGCGGCACAGCATGGCTGCTGGCCCCCGGCGCGCACCGTGGCCCGCCACAGATAGTGCCATAAATCACGGTGACACCTCCTCGGGGCAGGACGGGGGCGATGACAGGGACCATCCATCTGCATGTCACCCGCACTGAACTGCCGGGGCAGAAACAGGGGCGGGAGGGGGCGGCACGGGGCGGCCGGGGGTGGCATCCATGGCAGCCTCCTCTGCCGGCGGCACCACGGGGTCGAGGCCCTTGGAGCGACAAAGGTGGGAGCCGGGTTTTCCCCCTGAAGCGTTGGGGAAGCTTTGGAGGCAGCAGCATGCCGAGCATCGCCCCGCGCTGGGGCCAGATCCTGTCCCGGAAAGGACGGGGCCCTGGGCATCACTCGCTCCCAGTGTCAGAGCAGCAAAACAAGAAGGCCGCCAGGCGCCGGGCTGGAAAAATTGCCGTCAAATAACCAGAAAGTTTATTCAAATCATTCCCACTGTAAATTGTCTCCAGAAACAAACTTGAAAGCGGTTCTGGAGCAATTCACTGGTTTCACAGAAGCCAAAAGCACGGGTTAACGGGGCTCAAACGGATCCCATGGGAATTGTAAATCCCTCCAAGGGGGCTGGGTGGGTGCTGCTCAGCTGTCACGCCGCCTTCCCTTCACCCTCCCAGCGGCAGAAATTGAATAACTGATGTAATTTGAATAACGCTAGGATTTGTAACGATATTGAAATGTAAAGATAAAAAGGAATGTAATCAAAAGCTGATGGCAAACAGTTGTTACTATGCACTTGGGGCAGGCGCGCTGCAAGGATTGTGCCGGTGACGGGCGTGCGGCATTAATGAGCAGAGAGGGGAGGCAGCACCGGAGTCAGAAATAAGATGCAACATTTCCACCCGACTCAGCAGAGCCAGCACTGAGAGGGAGGAATTATTTAAATGCAAAATCATTATCATCCCAAATCGTATCCAGAGGAATTGATTGCTTTGCTCGGGCACTCGGCGGGGCATGGGAGAGGGGCTCGATGCCGCAACGGTCACCCACCCCGCTCCCCGCTGGCTGCCTGGCCCCGCCGCGGCCACACTTATCCTGCCGTGGGGCTCCTCGGCAGAGCTGCACCGACAGAGGGTCCCCATCCCCACAGGGTCCCGGCTGCCACTGGGAGGGTCCCCCGGCCCCCGGCCACCTGCTCCAGCCCTAGCGCAGGGCTCCACCATGCCCCGTGGCTGCTGTGCCAGAACCCGCAGCCGTGCCGCCGGCAGCCCCTCTCGCAGGTGGGCTGCTCCTCCACAGGGGGTTCTCTTCTTAGCAGCTTTGGGGGGGTTTGGGTGGGTTTTTTTCTTTTTTTCCTATTTTTTGATAAAACCCAACAGGACACCTCACTGACACCAAGGAGGTGGGAAACTCGCCACAGCACCCATCCCACCACCACGGCACCCACCACGCCGCCACGGTACCCATCACACCGCCACGGCACCCATCCCATGCCACAGCACCCATCACACTGCTATGGCACCCATCAGAGCACCGCGGCACCCATCACACCACCATGGCACCCACCACACTGCCACCTCCCCACACCCAGCTGCTGCTGCCAGGGGCTGTTTTTTGGGAAACAAACTGCTTCTCCATCCGCAGCATCGTGGCGGTGGCAGCCGAACTCCTGCCCTGCGTCGAACAGAGTTTGCTGAATAATTTCTCATGCGAATTGCACTGAGTTTAACAATAAATTCTTCCTTGGGTGTCCACAAAGTCAGTGGCTCCTGCCAGAGCCCCCTGCTCCCGCCGCATCCCCAGAGCCCCCCCGAAGATGCTCTTGGGGAGCAGGTGGCGGAGAAGCAGCATCCCCTTGGAAAAAGCCAAGCCAGGATTTTTTGCCGGCTATACGTATTTGCCCTCGCACCCCTCCGTGCCCTTCTGCCCTGGCTGCGCTTCGGCTCCGGTGCCTCATGCCGGCGGCGCGGGACTGGAGCACACCTGGCTCAGCTGTGGTGATGGCAGTGCTGCTCCCGCTTACGGCTCCATTTAATCCCCCGCGATAAATAACAGCACAAAAGACTTTCTGAAGTTCTCAAAGCCGTGTTTGCCGAGCAGCCTCCAGGCACTGTTTGTGAAGAGAGGTTATTAAATTGATTTTTTTTTTTTCCCCTTTACATGCTCAATGAACATTAAAATTAAAGTTCTGCTTAGTCTCCCCCTGGGGCGAGGAGGGGCTGTGGTTCAGCGGAGGTGTGCCCACGTGCCGGCACCGCGTGCGGAAACCAGAGCAGCTCTGCCATGCTGGAAGGCTGATCCCAGCACCACCACAGTGTGCGGGGTGGAGCTCGGTATGGCTGGAGAGGGGGGAACTTGGCCCCGAGTGCCGGGGGGCTCCCGGGAGGAGCGAGTGCCCAGGAGAGGGGCCGGGAGCATCACGAGCCGGGTGGGGGGGCGATGGATGACGGGAGAGGGGACAGGTCCCAGTCTGGGGTCAAACACCCCCAGTGCGTCCAGTGGCCTGACGTGGTGCCAGGCTGTGTGTCCCCCTGCCGCGGCGGCGTACCCAGGGGCCAGCCCTCCTCCCAGCATCGCAGAGCAGTCACCGCAGCCAGAGTGGGCTGGGTGCCCGAGCAAACGCCGAGAGCCAAGACCCAGCCCCTGCTCGGGGAGCAGCCGCACACCCATCGTCGGGAGGCGCACGGGGAAGGCAGTGCCGCTTAATTAGGGTGACTGATTGCCGGCGTCTGCCGGTGAGGTGGGGAGGGGGTTGCAGGTGCTGTGTGGGGGCCGGGACCAGGGTCAGTGGCCGGACCATGGCTCCACTGCTGGCCCCGCTGCTGGGGCACATCTGGGCACTGCTCAGGGCACATCTGGGAGCT